>NC_079361.1:2309480-2659334 GCF_029582105.1 Oenanthe melanoleuca | reverse complement strand
TAGTCATCATTGGGATTCTGTTCTGCAGCAGGTCTGGAGGAACAAACTCGTACAGGAGTCCATTCTGAGCCTCTTCACTTCAGTTAAATTATGCATTTCTGTCAGAAAGAGAACACAAGGAAGAAAAGTCACCTTGCTGTGATGCAGCTTTGGGAGTCACAGAGTCACAGAGCTGGGAGGGACCCAGGGATGGCCAGAGCAGCCCTGTTCCTGCCCAGGCTGAGGGAAAGGCAGTGCAGGGTTATTTGCATGGTTGCAGTTGTGTTGTCTGAACCTGCAGCAGATGTGCTGGTGGGTTGGGAGCTGGAACCAGCCCCTTCTGCTGAGCCCTGCTCGGGGTCACTGTGGGACTCCTGGGGCCTGGGCTGTGCCTCACTCACCTCTGCCAAGGTGTGCCAGGAGTCACTGCCTGGCAGGACAATTGCAGAGCTGCAAGGGACCCACAGGGATCAAACCCAGCTCCTGTCCCTGCCCAGCGTCCCAAAGTCCCACCCTGAGCATCCCTGAGAGCGCTGTCCAAACGCTCCTGCAGCTCTGGCAGCCTTGGGGACCATTCCCTGGGGAGCCTGGGCAGTGCCCAGCACCCTCGGGGGGAAGAACCTTTCCCTGAGCTCCATGCCAGCCCTGACACAGCTCCAGCCCTTGCTGGGCTCCTGTCCCAGAGCACAGAGCCATGTCCATTCCTCCTCTCCCCCTCTCGAGGCTGATGAGCCTCCCCTCAGCCTCCAGCTGAACACAAAGCTGAAAATTCACTTCATCCCACTGGGGTGAAGCCACTGAGGTCACAGAACCTTTGACAGCAAGACCCCATTCCCACCGACCCCTGGAGAGCTGTGAAAACACCCCTTTGTGGGGCACTGACCCAGCAGGAGGCTGGCTCAGGGCAGAGCCCTGTCCCAGTGTGTGCTCACCACTCTGCTGGGGTGGCCTGTCCCTGGCTGTCCCCCTCCTGCAGGCTCCTGGCCGTGCTCAGCTCCCCCAGCACCTCCAGCACGTCGGCGTCCAGGGCGAAGGCGTCGGGGTCGTACTCGTAGGAGTAGTAGGACAGGTCTGGGTGCAGGGGGGACCCCTCCTCTGCTGCTGGGGGAACCAGAGCTGCAGCAGCTGCCCCCAGCACCACAGGGCCAGGGCAGCCACCAGAAGGAAGGGGTTTAGTCAGAGACACAAGGGAAGGGAGCTGCAGGTGTCAGGATTTTAGGGCTGGAGGCTGCAGGTGTCAGGTTCTTTGTCACAGACACAAAGGAATGAGGCTGCAGGTATCAGGTTTTGGTCACAGACAGAGGGAAGGAGGCTGCAGGTGTCAGGATTTTAGGAAGGAGGGTGCAGATGTCAGGATTTTAGGGAAAGAGGCTGCAGGTGTCAGGGTTTTAGGGATGGAGGCTGTAGGTGTCAGGTTTTTGGTCACAGACACAAGGGAAAGAGGCTGCAGGTGTCAGGATTTTAGGAAGGAGGGTGCAGATGTCAGGATTTTAGGGAAAGAGGCTGCAGGTGTCATGGTTTTCGGGATGGAGGCTGCAGGTGTCAGGTTTTTGGTCACAGACACAAGGGAAAGAGGCTGCAGGTGTCAGGATTTTAGGGATGGAGGCTGCAGGTGTCAGGGTTTTAGGAAGGAGCTGCAGGTGTCAGGGCTCTAGGAAGGAGGGTGCAGGTGTCAGCACACCTGCAGGTGTTTGATGGCATTCACAGGGGAGGGGAGAAGCTGCTGCCAAAGCAGTTTTCAATTTGCCAGTCTGAGACCTGGGCACTGGAATAAAATGAAAGAGGGGGAACAAAGAGAGGGGTAAAGAAGAAACAAGGAGAGAAGGGGAAAACAAAGGGGGAAGGCAAATAAGGATGGTAAAAGGAGGAAACAAGGAGGGGAAATGAGAAAACAAGGGGAGAAAGAGGAGGAAACAAGGGGAGAAATGGAAATAAAAGGAGGGAAAGGGCAACATAATCTAAAAAAAATTCTCTGAGTCTCCTTTTCCAGCATGGAATTAACTGAGGTGCTGAAGTTCAGACCCATCACCCTGAGGGCTGCACACAGTGAGATAAAAGTGTCATGCAGAGGGCAGATGGCACAGGAGAGTCACTCTGAACATCTCTGCTGTGACCAGCAGAGCCCCACCTGCGTGGGGACATGCCCTGTGTGCCCCCAGCTGTGCATCATCCATACAACAAGTGACAAAGCTGGAGAGACACCCTGAGAACAGCTCTCCTGGTGACTGAGCAGTGCAAGCAGCCAACAAGTGTGCAGATTTGGAGGCCAGGAAGCCACAGCAGAGCCATTGAGCCCAGCCTGAACGAGGAGCTGAGTCCCAGCACAGCCACACAGCTCTGAAATTCCATCACTTTGTGCAGGGACAGACCCAGGCAGGAGCAGCATTTCTCCTCTTCCCACCCCATACACACCCACTCACAGCAGGCTGTGCTGGGTGACTGCTCCCTGTCCAGAGGGTAAAACTGCAAGATAAAACTTCTAGGAATAGCAGCAGATCTGTGTTTAAAGTGCTGCTGGAGCCAGCTCAGCTGTGCATCCTTCCTGCTCTCTGTGTTCACTGCTCTAATCCAAACCAAAGCAAGCACAGGCAGAATTATTGCAGGGAGGAAAAGTCCCCCCAGGCCAAAGCTGGCTTGATTTAAAGAGAACACTCATCAAGGCCTTTGAAAACGTTTGTTCTCTAGAAATAAAATATCTGAGGGATCTTCCCTGTTGCCTCCCACATCCTCCCAGCACTGGGCAGGGGAGTCAGGCTCTGTTCACTCCCTCCTGGCCTCCTCCCTGGGAGAACCTGCCAGATCATGAGCTCTTCTATGAATGGGTGGTTGCTGTCCACCAGCTGGGATGGACATCACAGAACTGACTCTTCCCAGGAATTCAGTGCTGGAGTCCAAGCAAAGGGCCGAGGTTTCCTCTGCACACAAACCACTCCCCCAGCCCCACATGTTTGTGCTGAGGCCAATGTTTGCTGAGCAGTGATGGGGGGAGAGGAAAAACAGCCCTGTGCCAGTTCAATCAATCCTGGAAGAGCTGCAGCCCTGTGGGGAACACTCCAGCCAGGGGATTTTGGGGATGACTCCACCTGGAAGCAGAGCTCAGGCTGATGCTCCTGCTAGGAGCTGGTGTGGGTGATGGCATTTAATTAAAAACAAAACAAAACAACCCCCAAAAAAACATCACCACCAAACAAAAAGTGTCATAATTCTACCTAGAATTTTCTTCCAGTTCCAGCCAGTGGCCCTTCTGATTGCTGGAGCAAAACTGTGCAAAGGACACAGCTGTGGGGGGAAGGCAGGGGCCAGAGAGCTGAGCCTGGGGGGGCTTTGGGCTCCAGCAGCACTGGGACCCCAGCCCTGCTGCCCCACACACTGGACATTGTTTTCCACCAAATCCCTGCAGAATCACAGCTCTGTGATGTCAGCACATTGTCCTCCAACACCAGTGCCTGAGCTGTGGCTGTACCTGTGGCAGAGGAGATTCAGGCAGTTTCAGAGGAGAATTAATGATCAAAGCACCACTTCATCAGAGAGATGCTATCAGAGCTACTGGGGATCCCAAAATCCACCCAGATCCTTGTGGCCAAGGATGACCAGGATGTCAGGAAAGCCACAGGCAGAAGTTCAGGGAGATTCCAGTTGATAACTCAGCTGCTGCTCCAGGGCTTTCCATCCAAACAAACACTGCAGCAGGCTGTGCAGGCACACCCTGAGCTGGGTCTGTGCTACTCAGCAAAATCCTGTTCCACCCTTTTGGGACTCAGTCATTCACCTGTGAGAAGGAACAGCTGGGGAAGGGGATTCACACAGGAGTTATTTCAGCTGAGTCCTGTCACCCTGCAATCTGAGGGTCTACAGATGCAAAGAGGATCCCACCCATCTGTACAAAAAAAAAGCTGCAGTTTTAAGGTCAAACCTCAGCCATTCTGCCTCACTGCAGACTTTGGGAAAGCATTTTAAAATGTCCTGACAGCAGCAACAGCTCTGCATCCTGACCTTGCAGGGCCATCAGCTCAGCTGCTTATCTGGAGCAGCTGGAATTGGTTCCAGCAAACCCAGTGGTGTGAGTGGAGCTTCCTTGGGGGTCTGTGTGTGCCAAGGGAGCCCAAACACATCCTGCAATTCCCACTCATAGCTGGGAGGCAGCTGCTCATTCCTACTGCTGGGTAACACAGACAAGACCTCAATGACAGCATCGAGCTGCCCCAGCCCCATGGCAAACACAGGAGCCTTCCAGACAGCACAAACCCCTCTGAGAACAGGCATTTCCTGCAGATTAACACACCCAGCCTGTTTTACACCAGCTGCCCTAAGCTTGATTCAGCTCCTGGAGCTCTGCATCCCTTTAGGAAGTCTCAGATTTAGGCATGGCTCAGCAGAGCCTTGCTGGAGCACCTGAGCCGACTTAACCCATCACATGCTCCAGCTGCAGGAGCCCAGGAGGGCCTGGGTGAGGAGGGGCTCATTCATCTGCTGCCCTTTGATTCATGTCCCATGTGCTTGACCTGAGAGCAGCCCACAGGATTAATGAAAATCACATGCTGGGCCCTTTTCCTGCTGCAGGATTTAGTCAGTTTGATTCCTGAATGCTCACTCTGCCATGGCTGCTCCCAGCTCAGCATCCTCCTGCCAGGAAATTTGGGCACTTCCAGATCCCAGGACAAGCCAGCTCCAAGTGCTCCTGCTTTGACAAACATCCTTATGGCACTCATCTAAAATCTGCATAACAATGCCACACAAAATAATCAGATTTTCCCCTTTAGCTCCTTCTGAGCCAGAACTGCTTCTGTCAATTCAGAACAGAAACCACACAGGGATTTTCCTTTGACTTCAATGCAATTATTTCAGAAACTCTGAACATTTTTTTGGATTGTGGGTTACCATCAAGTTCCATAATTTTTTTTTTTTTCCTCAGGTAATCATATCAAATTTTCATTTGAAAATAATATAATGGCAGCCCCATTTTTGTACATCTCAGTATGGCCTTGCATTCCAGCAGTGCCCAAATGGAACAGTTTGGGAATGCTGCTTGAAAGGGTTCAGACTGCAGAGTTTCCATGCTGAGCACATGGCATGTGCATGGAATAAAAGGCAACAAGATACAGATATATTCACAATAAGAAGAAAAAAAAAAAAAAAGAGGAGGAAAAGAGTAGCGACATTAAACATTAAGACTGGATGACCATCAGAAACTGTAATAATGGAATATTCACCATGTTTTTGCATCTTAATAAGAAAACTGTGCTTCAGCTGCTGTCCATAAGGGAAAGAACAGGATGGTGCCTTATGTTGGACATGGGTCAGTCTGACCCTGCTGCACAAGGGGGACATGAGGAGGCACAGAGCCTTCTCCTGAAGAATTGAACTGGTTTTACCAATTTGTTGGGAGAGCTGGAGGCCAGGGGAAAAATTAATGAGTGGAAAGCAGCCAGGAAAAATCTAGTCCAGTTTATTTACTAGAAACAGCCCAAAACAAGCTGTTCTATCGACCCTCCACTGCTTCTTGGTGAGATTTATTGTGAGCCTTGGAAAAAAGTGCATGAACATAAGCACCAAATAAAATGAACAGCCAAATTCCTGGCTCCTCCATCCACTGACCTTAACATTTTTGTTCACTAAGGCTCTTTATTCCAAACAGCAGCTCTGACAGAACCAAGGCTGCCAGCTCCATTTCTGCACAGAACTGCAGGGACAAAGTTAATCCACCTGGATTCGAGTCCTTGCAGTGCTTTGGGCTGTGGTCACGTCCTGCTCAGTTGTTTGTTGGAACATTACATCAGCCTGGCTTTAAATGGGATCTTTCCAGCTTAGCAGTGGAAGAAAAGATCACAGAGAGTGTGTTGTTCAAACACAGCAAGGCTGAGAAAATAGGAGGGTTGGTTGTCCACTCCTACAAACAATAATCTAAATCCTGCAGGTGCTGAGCTGAGCAGGATTCCTGCACGATTTCCTGAAAGGAAAAGGACTAGGAGAGCTGCCTGCTACTCAATACCTCTCATCCTCAGTTTCCTTGACCTCTTAATTTTCTTGCTGATTTCTGAATATTCTCACTTTTCTCTAAGATGGAGAAATTCAGCATCTTCACTTAAAATGTGCTTGAGAGCCACCTGTACTTAATACAGGGATAGGACAAGCTTTAACCATACTAAAGAGAAAGCTTTTGGATAAATGCAAAGTATTGCATTACCTGCTGGAGTCTGGGGAGCACTGGGCTGCTCAGCTATGTGGGAGTGTGTCTCCCTTTCTTCTGGCAAGTTCTTGGCTGCAATACAAAGAAAAATAAACTCATTGGTCACATAATTTGTTAAAGCATCTCTAGAAAGTGTCTGCATTTCCAGAGGGGGCATAATCAGTTCTCTGATACACTGTATGCCTTGAAAGCCCATGCAGAATCTCCAAAGCATGTTACATTTCATGGATTTAATTTTTATCCAGGAGTATTCACTTCAGATCAAACAGCATCACTGATTTTCTCTTCAATTCATTCTGCCTGGTAAAACATGTATTCATGAGAACAGAAAACCAGTTATTCCAAGCTGAAAAGCAGCTGCCCTTACCACTTAACCAGCTGTACTATGAACAGCATAATCACACTGTCCTGGGTTACAGTGTAAAGATGTGCCCAAAGTCTGTGTTCTGTCACCATCTGTCAAACCAGGAGGGGCAGTGATCCTTGTCTCTGTGGGAGATATCCTCTGCTAATGGGCCAGCTGTTAAAAACCAGCTGGGGCATTGTTCTTTATCTTTCCACAGCCCATCCTCCCTCCAGGAGATATCTCCTGTTAATGGCCAGTGAGTCCCAGGGCATGACTGATAAAATTCCATCATCCCACTGGGAGATGCTCCACCCAAACATTTCCTACCCAGATAAAAACTGAGATTTGGAACACCAGAGCAGCCCTTACCCACTGGATTCCAGAGGACAAGAGCTACCAGGATCACTGCCAGGATTTCTACAGAAAGACCAATTCACCTGGACTGCCACCACCCTGACTAGTGGGGTGTCAGGTTGAAGTCTGACTCTGTCAGTGTTTTTTCTTTTGTACTATTGCATGTATTTGATTGTTCTCTTTTTTCCTATTAAACTGTATTTGTCACTTGGAGTCTCTCACTGGTTTTGCTTTCAAAACCATTATACACCCACAGCAAGTCTGGAATTCTCCTCCACTCCCTACCGCACGCACGGAACATTAACCTGAAGGAGGATTTGCAACACTCCGCAACCCAGCCATGACAGAAAAGGGGAAATAACCAAAACCTACAGGCAGCACAGTGAGCCATGGGCATCTGCTCGATGCTGGTGTTGTTCCTGCAGGATGCCACCTCCATCTGGCAGGGGTTGGGGTAGATGTGCCCGTCGGAGCCGCAGACGGGCTCCCCGTCGTAGCCGCAGTCCCGCGAGCACAGGCACTGCTCCAGGGGCTCCTCCTCCAGGCACCCAAAGATGCTGTTGCAAGGCCCAGAGTGGACAAAGCCTGGGAATGCAACAAAGCCAGTTTTGCACAGCAGAGAGAAGGTGGGATGGAAATATTTCGCTGGTGCTGGTTTTTATGTTGAATTCCCCAAGATTTTTAACAGGAATTTATAAACTTGATAGAATTAAAAGCTCTGGGAATGGAGTTGGGTTTTTGAAAGTGCAGCAGCTTTCTGACTTGGGAGAAAGCAAGTTTTTTGGCCACAGAGCACAGAAAGGAACACACAGGTTCTGGGGAAAGTTATTCCTGAAATTGTTCAGTCTTCCCACATTCAATTGTGGAACTCCACTGCAAAATACTGGAGAGAAAGAAAACCAAATTGCATGGTAAAGATTTTTCACCTCTTTGCTTACTGACACATCTCCCCTTGTGCAGGTTCTTGCAGAATTTAACATTTTATCTTGCCTCTGAAGCAAATCCCAGGCACTCTGATGCCTGACGAGCCCCTCTGCTCTGTCATAACTTCACTACTGCAACCTTTGTGAAACTTCCACTAACACAGACAGCGAAGCACAACATCGGTCTAAACTCAATTTGGAGCTGAGGGCACCTGTGGGTGCTGTTTTTCCAGCCCAGTGTGGCTTTGGGGTGACTCACCAAGCCACTGGCTGGCCGAGCTCTCCACCTCGTTGCAGGTTGTGCCATCGCAGAGCTCCCGGGCCAGGGGGCTGTTCTCACTCACGTTGTAGAAACGAGTGGCTTCAAAAGCTGCAGCAAGCAGGAGAAATCCCAGCTGAGCCTCCTGCCTGCAGGGCTGGTGTCAGCTGGGGGCAAAGGCAAGTGGCACAAACCTGGCTCGTAGTAGTCGTACACTTTGATGGGAACAGGGGCTGTTTTCCCAACTATGTGCTCTCTGAAAGCTTGGAACTTCACACAGGTCATGCACTGGCTGGGGATCTGTGTGAAACGGTGGAAAGGACTCAAAAAATACACTTGAAGTGAAGAGAGAGACAAATGAACACAGCATGTCCCCGGAGGGACACAAAGACACCTCTGAGTGACAGGGATAATGAATAAAAAGCAAAAGGATGAACTAAACCAGGATGCTCTGCTGACCTCTAAAACACATATTTGCCACAGACACTCCAGCTGTGTTCCCACAACCACCAGATAATTTCTGCTGCTGACCAAGCCAAGAGAGATCTCACCTTCCACTCTCAGCTCTGTGAAATCTAAATTATTCTGCATTTAGCATTGCTAGTTATATCTCAAAGTGAGATTATTTCAAAGCAAAAATCTAATTGATATCTACCCAAAAACACTCCATGGGCTGAAGTGAATCACCTGCCTCTATTATAATTTGGTTTCCAAGCAAAACCACAACCTGCAAAACCTGCAGCAAAAGAGCTCAGTAAAAGCTGCAGAGTGATCCTCACCCCTGAGGGACCCCCAACACTCTGCCTCCTCCCCTGGTCATTTACCTTTCATTAAAATCCAACATAAGTATAAGAAACAAAGCCATTACCTCATCAAAATAAAACAGGACTTTTCTTCCATCCACTTCATATCTTTTTAACCCAATTTGCTTGTTCATCAATAACTGGGGGCAAAAAAAAAAAAAATTAAAGGTCATCATGTTTAGTTTAATCTCATTTTATAGAAAACAGGTAGAAATGAGAGAAAAAGTAAAACTTAGAAAACTGAGGAGACACTAAACTCCAGGGATTTCTTCTTGTGGAAAGGGTGCTTCCATAAGAGAGGGAAAATGCAAAGAGATGAAATGACTGAGGGGGAAAAGCCACCCTGTGTCCTTCCCTGGGTCCTGCTGAGGAATTCTTGCATCCTGGGGCTCTGCTCATCCATCATCTCCTTGAGCAGCTCCCAGATTGCTTTTGAGGCTCCAGCAAGACCTCAGAGATCCCCAAGCACTCCATGAAATCTCTCATTTACCTCCCTCAGACCACAAGGGAATCTCCCTGCTGGACTGGGTATTGAAGGTCCCCTCCTCCCAGCAGCTGAAAAATCCAAAACATTCTTCTGCCAGGAAAATTAATCCACACATTTGAAAAGAGCAGCCATTTGAAAGAGCCCCAGGCACCCTCCCTTTTGACAAATGGGGTCAGGCCAGGCCTCTGCTCCTCATCTCTCCCTTCCAGGCCCAGGGGTTTGGAATTTGGGGTTTGCATTGTGCCTACAGACCCACCTTTGCTTTTTATCTGCACAGCTAAAGAACATCTGACACGATCTAAGGGCACTTCCCACATCCCCAAACCTCTATTTGCAATTTTCCAAAAGTTCCTCCTATGATTTCTGCACTTTAAACATCTCAATTCCATGACTGTCCTGCCTGATCAAGCATTATTATTTTGATAATTTGTATTTAGAATACATCTGTCACATGGAAAATATCTAATATTGAAGCTGGGAAGGATGAGGGTTTGTGGAAAAGGACTTTTGTGCTTTAATCAAAGTTTGGGGAGCCCAGACAGGGCCAGAGCACTCTATTCTATAATTCTATTCTCCAAACTGTCCCATTAGCTCAACCTCTGTCAGGCAATCCCATTTGTAACACAGGGATATTCTTGTGGAGTTTTTTTTGTTTTTTAACATTCTTAAATTTCTTTGAGAACATAGGCTAAAATCTCTGTGGAAAGTGGAACAAATCATTATTATGATTATCATAACTGTTATTATTACAATTATTACTCTCATTATTATTTACAGTGACACAAAACAAGCAGCATTCCCACTGAAGTTTGCCCAAACCTGCCAGCAGCAGCTTTAGCAGTGACTGCTCAGCTGACATCTCCTCCTTGTAAAAACCTGCTCCTGCTATTCCTCTAACAAGCCAAGCAACATGAATTTAAGCCTCACACAATATGGAAAGGGCCAATTTAATTTGTCCTTATAATTTGAGGGGCCTGCTGGTGGCTGTGGTTGCTCAGACAGAGATTTTATGAGAGCAGGGAGACGCCGGCGCCACCGGGAGCTCTCAGCCCAGCCCAGCCCAGCTCCAGCTGCATTTTTCCTGGTGAGGTTTGATATATCCCAGCCTGGAGTGACCTCCTGACCCTGTCCACATCCAGCATGATTAGGGGGATTTGTGGCTGGGGTGTGCTCAGAGCTCTCATTAAGCAGCACTGCCCTGGGGCTGCTCCAGCCTGGGACAGGGAAAATCCAAATTTCCAGCCCAGCCCCTCCAGGCAGGGCAGGGAGTGTTGGGGTGGCAGGGACAAGGATGGGACCTGCCTCTGCTCCAGGTGGTGTCCAAAATACACAGAAAAACTTCAGTGGGGGGTTTCATGTTAGGGTAGCCATGAAGAAATCCCAGAATGGTTTGGGTTGGAAGGGACCTTAAAGCCCTGGGAGTGTTCTGGGCAGGGGAACGCTGAGAATAATTGGGAATAAATGATGAACATGAGGATAGGCTGCCTTCAAAGGGGCACTGGTGCTGGTACCATGATAAACTGGCTGTGTGATGTCTCAAAACTCTTCTGTTTGCAGAGGATCTCACAATGGTTTGGGTTGGAAAGGACCTTAAAGTTCATCCCATCCCACCCCTGCCATGGCAGGGACACCTCCCACTGTCCCAGGCTGCTCCAGCCCCAATGTCCAGCCTGGCCTGGGACACTGCCAGGGATCCAGGGGCAGCCACAGCTGCTCTGGGCACCCTGTGCCAGGGCTCCCCACCCTCCCAGGGAACAATTCCTGCCCAAATCCCATCCAGCCCTGCCCTCTGGCAGTGGCAGCCATTCCCTGGGTCCTGTCCCTCCATCCCTTGTCCCCAGTCCCTCTCCAGCTCTCCTGGAGCCCCTTCAGGGACCCCTCTCAGCCCCCCCAGCAGAGGTGGATCTGCACTTTCACTGCCTGCCCACAGATTGAGCTTTGTCACCACATTTCATTTTTGGGATGCAAAAGTGTTTCTGCAATAAAAACCCATGGAATTCAGCTATTCAAGGGGAAGCTTCCTCTTGAAGACACTAAATCCTTCCCAATTTAGAAAAATCTCCCTCTTTCCAAAGGAAGCAAAAAAAAGGAGTACAGGGATCTGTTCCTTAAGAACTTTCCTGTCCTGCAGTGAAAACCCCTCCAAGCTTGACCCTTTCCCTCTGCTCAGAGAGCATTCCATAGGTTTCACACCATGAAGATTTCCTGTTGTTCTCCTCCTGGGACATTCTGAGCTCTCTCTGGTTCTAAGCCAGGTTCTCATCCATATTTTTCCATGTTATTTCCATGAGTGCCTATGAGAGGGAATGTGTTTGACAGCACTACACGTGTCCATCACTCCAGCACCTTCAGCACAGGAGGGAAAGCAGAAACCAAACCCACTGCAGGCCCCTCATCTAAATTTTCTCCTTTCTCTTGCACTTTTCCCTTCTTCCTTTTCTTGGAGAACTCCTGCTCCTGGCCTTGCCCCACCTGAACCCACATTCAGTGTGATATTCAGAGAATATCAAACTCACACAAAAACTGATCCATTTTACATGTTTGGATTTGAAAATAGATTTCTCCACCTGCAGCTTGTGAATGGATATCAATAATTTCAGTTTTTCTCTTTATAGGAATAATTTTATATCTGATCCCCTGTTCTGAAAGGATGCAATTGCCTTTCAGGGACTGGTACAAAAGTTTCTTTGGCTACAGAAATATCCCAGGAAACATCTGACAGCAGCTTCTGACATGGATTTTAAATCCCTGGTGTTTCAGTTATAAACCAGCCAAATCAAGTGAAATCCTAGAGAAGATAAGCAATGTGCACTTCTCCTTGAATTATCAAATTAAACTTCATAATGGTTCTACCTTAAAATTCTTTCCTCAGATCCCTTCCCTTTCCCAATATAATGAGATAAAGTTATTAACAGGAGAGGTGTTTTAGAAGAAAAATATTTCTTAGCTCTTTACCAGCTCTCAAGGATGAAAAAATTTACACCTCTTCAATTAAACAGTCCTTAAAAAAAAAAAAAAAAAAAATCTTTGCAGTGTAAGAGCCCCACCAGTGAATGCAACATTGCACAAAATGTAATGAGTTGTAAAGGATGCAATGCTCCCACTAACATAAAGCAAAGCTGAGATTAGAGCTGCTCTGCCCTGAAGGGCTGGCTGGGCACGAGGCACATTCTCCACCTCAGCCTGGCTGCAACAAACACCATGTTCTCCCAGAGAGAGGGGGGGAAAAAAAAAAGGGCAAAAAATTCCAAGACACAGAGCCTCCAAAGCAATGGGATCCAGATGTTGGAGAGAACACAGCCCACTGAGCAGCCATAAACAGCTCCTGTTAGAGCACATTTGCACCTCAGCTTTTCCAGAGGGTCTCACTTAATTACTGTGCACTGGCTCAGGAAACCCTTGGGTTGGCTTTGCTCAGCCTGCTCAGAACATCTGTTCCCTCATTTCAGAGATTTTCTTGACCAGTGAAATCTCTTCCTCCCCCTTCCCAATTTTAATTGCATCTTTTCAGCACTGCTCTGACACTCAATGGTGTCTTCTTACCCCTGGAAGGGAATCTCTCCCTGTTAGAGATCCACATCCCAGTGCTGCATTCCCATCCCATCATCCCATCCCAATATCCCATCCCATTACCTGCTCCAGGCTCTCAATATCTGCCCTAAATCCAGAGAACAGAGGCACTTCCAACACAGCCATGTTTGAGGATCCAGAGTGCAGCCATCTTCCCATGGGAACAAAAAGAGAGAAAATGGGAACAAGCTCAAGATCCAAGACAACAAATGGACAACTCAGAATGGAGAAACCAACTCCAGAAGAAACAAAAACCAAAAAACCATATTAAAAGTGCTTTAACATATTAAAAGCACTCTCCTTGTTGAAGTGCTTGTGGAAACCATTTATTTGGTTTTTAAAAATCCTCTTTTCTGCTTTTATTTAACAAAGTCATGCCCAGCTCACAGAGGGTAGAGGATGTCCTGGAACACAGAGGCAGAAAGGCAGAGGGATGCAGCCACCTGTGGGGCTGCTTGCTTTCTTTTTCAATTAATCACTCAGTAAAAGGAAATAAATCCCTGGAGTGGAAGGAACTTCTGTTCCACCCTGAGAGGAGAGTGTGGATGGACTGGTGGGAGAGGGATGATCATTCCAACACCAGGCAAGGTCACTCAGCCCTGGGGTTTCCTAAGTGGCTGTTTCAGGCCTGGCACTGAGAAAAGGACTTTGCTAACGAGTCAGCAAAGCCACTGCCGTGGTGGTAGAGAGTTCACTGCCTGTGTCATCCTCTAGAGGATAACTGGAAACCCAGAAAACCCTCTGGAGTTAAGTGTGCACAAAACACCCACACACAGGAAGCTGTGGGGCCATTGCTAAAGTCTCATTTTCTGCAGCACAGCAGAGCAGCCTCCACCCCAAATCAGCTCCTGAGCCCCAGGACCAGGCTCCTTCCCCCTGGCAGCTCACCTGCCTGCTGTGCCCCACCTGAGCCCAGCACTGAGAATAAACAATTCCACACTCCCAGCACAGAATTTCCAGCTCTGAGCTGGTTCCTCAGGGCCCCCCAGCTCAGGGGTGGGGGCTGGCTGTGGGTGCCACACCCAGCCCAAGGCTCACAGTAGCAGAGGTGGCCTGGGGACAGAGCCAGCTCTGGGTGAGGCACTTCATTAAACCTCATTAATTCCCATCTCACTCCCTAATAAATCACTCAGGATGCCTTTGCCTGCATTTCCCCCATCTCTGCTATATATCACAGCTTTTTATTTTCCGCCCTGTGCTCTCCCTGAGCCTTCAGCAGTGCCCCAGGGACATCACTGGGCATGACAACACTTCATTACATGGAGAACACCCCCATTCCAAAGCATCTCAGCTGTCATCCTGAGCTGCACTCCTCTCCTCACACTGCCCCAGCAAGATGCTGATGGAGCTGAGAGCATCATTACAGGAGGAAGGGGAGGAAAGGAAGATTTCGTTTGTTTTTGTTTCCTTTCCAAGCAATCCATCTCCTTGCACTGGGCTTCCTCTCAAATTTCTGTCTCAGCTCCAGCAATTCCCAAGGCAGAAGTTTCAGGGAGGTTGTGCTGATGCAGGGCAGCCTCCTCAGCATCTGACAAGGCTGCAGAATTTTATCCTCCCCCCAAAACAGGCTGAGGGCTTGGGCAGGGGGAGCAGAGGTTGGCACAGTGACATGGTGGCACTTGGGGGGCACAACACAGCCCCATGGGCCAGGGAAAACAAAATCCCACCTTTCCTGGGGCACTGCAGCCCTGCTCAGCTCTGCAGGAAGGGAGGGGACAGAAACTGATAGGGGAGCCAGAGTCTCCCATTAAACTCTAACAGGGCAGCCACAATTTTCCATTTCCATCTGAGCCACTCACTGCACTTCTCCTGGGGGGATCAGTGAAGCAGCAGCCCCCTTACCTGCCATGCTCCCCATCACAAACCTGCAAATTAATTTTGAATTTCTTGGGAATGGTTTCTCCTGTTGCACAGCAGGATGCTGTGAGCCCTCTTTATTTACTCTGGTTGTGGCTTTATCACTCTAGGTCAAATTCCCAACAACTCCCTAAAAAATCCAAATGCTTTATATTGCACCCCCTGATGACCGCAGCAGTACCAAGGTGCTTAAACAAAACTTGTAAATGAATTTAATACAGGTCAGAAACTATTCTTGCTGCTGTTTGTCTGTAGCCAAGCTGTTTTCTCACAATAACCTGAGACAGAATTGCTCTGTTTCTGTAAAGTGCTTTGAGAGATAGAAATTAAATTTCTGGATCATGCCACTTTTAAAAGTTATGTTACATTTCATTATATGGAGCAAGGAGATAAGGAATTTGAGAGCTTATAGATATCTGCATATATTGTGCCTTTACCATAGAGTCCAAACTCATATCATGGCAACAGAATCTTCTCTTAGGTTTTGGTATCTAAAACTGAACCACTAAAGAGTTCAAATAATAAAGTCAAGTCAGTAATGTTTATAAAACTATTAACACAATTAAGGTATTAATTAACCAGTTGAATTTACCTTGCTCTTTGAGGCTTTTAAGTAAATAATCCAGAACTTTTTCTTTTCATCCTTTATACAATCAAATCAAATCACATTTGTCATTTTCAGGATTTGGTGAGGCAATAATGAAACTCAGTGATAAAACCTCAAGGTGTTGTTCTAATTTCTCTACCTTTGACACACACTTAGCACTGAAATGATCAAGAATGACCTTGGGGTGACTCTGTCCTACAACCCACTGAAAGTTCTGCCTTACCCTGCTTGGGATCCAGGCAGCAAGAGAGAACTCGGTGTTTTCCTGCCACAGAGGGGCTGATCAGCAAACCCAGCATTCTGTGGGGGAGCTGCTGCTATTTGCTAGGAGTGGCAAATAATAGCAACACACTTCTTTTTGGGTGAAAGAAGCACTTTATTGAAAACTTGATCTGTATTTATAGGATGGTTTGTGAATCTAAGTTAGGACAGCAATTTATTGGGCAACAGGAGAAAACATCCCTGTCCCACTGTCCCACAGCCAACACCAGGTGCTAATTTTATGTTATTGTCTTGGGTTGCAATGCAGGATGTGGCCAGAAATGTGAATTCTGTCCCCACCTGTTAACCCAGGTGGGGCAGTGACCCTGATCTCCTGGCACACATTATCTGCTCATGGGCCATCTTTAAACCAGCTGGGCAATCATCTTTATCTTTCCCCAGCCCATCCTCCCTCCAGGAGATATCTCCTGTTCATGGCCACTGAGTCCCAGGGCATGACTGATAAAATTCCATCATCCCATGGGAGATGCTCCAGCCAGGGGAGGAGCCAAGCCTTTCCTACCCAGAGAAAAACTGAGATTTTGGACAGCAAGTTTCCATCTTTGCACTGGATCCCAGAGGAAAACCAGACCTTTGCACATCATCCCTGGAGCTTCAGAGGAAACTGCACCTTCTCCAGGAGCACTGCTCCAGCTGAACCACATCTGCCCCTGCAGGAGGATGCAGCCACCATTGAATGGGACTGTGCCAACACCCTGACTGACTGACGGGTGTCAGCTTGGATTCTGACTCTGGCAGGGCTGGGATTGTTCTGTGTAATACTGCATTTCTATTTTAATTTTCCTAGTGAAGAACTGTTATTCCTAATTCCCATATCTTTGCCTGAGAGCCTCTTAATTTCAAAATTATAATAATAATTTGGAGGGAGGGGGTTTACATTCTCCATTTCAAAGTGCAGCTTCTGCCTTTATTGGCAGACACCTGTCCTTCACACCAGGACAGCTATTAATTTCTTTCTATCTATAAGAAAGCCATCCCCCTGAGTGCCCACAGGAGCATCCCCTACCTGGTGCAGGTCTCCAGGATGACCTTGTACTCTCTGTGGTCGTGGTCTGAGGCAGGGTCCTCGTCGTCCCCCAGGGCTCTGTCCCTGTGCAGGGCTGGGGGGCTCTGGGGGGCAGAAGGCAGAGGGGCTGGGGCTGGCAGCTGCTGCTCTGCCTTGGGCTCCTTCAGGTTCACCAGCAGCTGGAAGGCTGGCTTGGCAATGGGGTCGGGGACATTGTACGTGACATCGATCTGCAGCAGGAGCAGGGAGAAGCAAATCACATCAGCAGGGTTTGGCACAGCTCCAGTGTTTCAAAGTCTCTTAATGTTGCTATTGGGGTCAGGAGAGCAGTGAAAAGAATATAGCAGCAAAACTTTCTTCATGCAGAAGCAGCAAAAGCCCTTTATTAAAGAAACAAACACACTATACAGAGTAGATTGTGGTAGCAAGGACAGAAGTGATTTCACTGGTGCAAGGCAGGTAACACCCCTGGTGAACCTGCTTTACCAAAACACCACCTCTCACACACCCTGCAGGTGCATAATCATTGTTAGAATTCTTTCTCTTAGGTTTCGCTTGAGCAGCCTGAGAAAATCCAAGCTGGTTCTTCCCTGGCTCTCACCAGCACCCCACACCAGCACAGACACAAGATCTCTTCAGAGGGGAGGAGTGGCAGGCACAGAGAGGCTTTACCACACAGTGATGTCTCTACAAAAGCTCTACCAGAGCTGGTACAGCCACATTGACTTGTTAATTAAATTAAAATTAAAGCAACACCACATTATAGAATATTCTGAGAGGAATTCCAAGTGTGAGTCCTTCCTGGCAGCAAAGTGGGATTACAAAAGCAGCAAACAGGCTGTGAGGTCAGAGATCATCTGCTCCCACACTTTCCCCAGCTCCATGGCAGCCTTACCTGCATCAGACAGCAGCCTTCACCTTTGGCACTCACAAACAGCCCTGTTGGAATACTGGGGATCTGGGGAGAGCACACAGGTGAGACAGACAAGACACAGCACTCAGAATGGAAATGAATATTAAATTTAGCTCTGTTCTGCACAAAATACCTTTATAAAGGACACTGCACAAGTGAAGTGAGTGTGGCTTAGTCTCTTCACCACATGCACTCACAATGGCAGAGACAAACAACATCAAAATAAACATCAGGCATTGGTTATGGTGAAAAATGCCTTTACTCAGGAGTGCTGTCTCCTTCACAGCAGAATCCAGCCACAAACCCACAGAAAGCCCCATAAATCTCAGTGCTTAACTTCTGCTTTCACCATCACTGATCCAAGCCCTTTCAGAACCCAGCTCACATGGATTGCTTTACAAACCTGCCTGCACAAAACCACCTACCACTGCAGTCTGAAGGACTTTTTTATTCATCTTGTTAAGCTCAAAGGTCTCCTGGTAGTCCAGGTTAGTGGAAGCCAAGGAAATGGTCAGGTTGACTCCTCCAACATAAGAGAGGATGGCATATTCAGCCAGAGCCTGCAGGGCCACACAGGTGTCCTGGGAAGGGGAGAGAAGAGGGAGAAATCAGAATAGTGAAGAATACAGGACCACAGCTCTGCTCAGCTCCAGGTAAGCAGAATCTTCCTTATTAATTCATAAGGTGAAAGAAACATCAGGTTTTGCTCACTTTTCCTATCAAAGGCACCTGTGAGGACAAAGTCTGGGTTCCTTTCAAATTACCAGTCCAAAGAGGAAGCAGTAAAAATTCTGGGAAGTTTTTCTTTTTACCAGAACACAAACAATTTCTGCCAGGAAGATGGAAACTCTGCATTCCTGATTTAATTGACAATGCATGCACCTTTTCCAGAGGTGGCCCACCTGAGTAGATGAGAATCCCCCCAGTGCATTCCTCTGCTGTGAGAGCCACTTGACCACAGGGAGGGCAGAGGCCACGTCTCCCAGCAGTGTGTAGGTCAGAAGGGCATAAGATGTCATTTCCACTTCTGCAGAGACAACTGAAAGAAGGATGAATTTAAAAAAAAAAAATCAAAATATCACCTAGAAGTGAGAATCCAAGCATGTCTAGAGATAGTTCTTATGAGTATTTATAAACTGAAAAATAATTCTAAAAAGTTAAAAGTCTGTAGAAGGTGTTTCACCTCCCTAAGATAATTCTGCTTTCAACATAAGCCTCCCTTCATGCAGTAGATAACCAATAATGAAGATATTCACACAACAGATCAACTCCTTCTACTTAACTGTATCCCATAAATAATTCCTCTCCCATTCCAGTTCCACTGCTGCCCACAGTCCTGTCCTGCACTGGAGATTTTCATACAATACCCAGTCAGATCCCTCTTGAACATTGCTTCACCTACATCACATTTCCCCCCAAAGAGTCAATGGCTTTAAGTGGCTTGAAAATTACAATAATTCACTATTTTTGTGGCTTTGACAGCCCAAGTGTAGAAAAATCACCTGAAGTGTCAGTGACCGTGACACAATCCTTGGTCCATTTGAAAACACAAAGATAAATACTTCTAAAATTAAATATATTTAAATTTCCTCAGATTTCCATTTTTAATTATTACTCCCTGACAGAAGAGTGAGAGCCACATGGGATTCTGTTTTATAAAACTGGAGTGAAAGCTGAGGAGACAGCTGGGGCTGAAAAACCTGTCCTGTCTGGACCACATCTTGCTCTGTCTCTCATATATTCTTCCAGCATGGTTTACTTGCCTTTTCTGAGCTCTCTTTTCTCTGGAGCCTGCCCTCAGTGACAATTTTAGAATAATTTCTATTTTATAAACAATTCACTGCAATACATGCAGGCTGTGTTCCCAATTACCTGATTGAGAGAGTCCATCATTAAACCCCATGAAGGTGTCTTCATCAGTGACAAGGGTTCCTGTGAGGCTCCAGTGAGTGAAGCCATCTAGGAGAAAAGGGCAGAGGGATATGGGTGTTGTTAGAGTTATTATAACTCCTACAGAGTTATAGGAGCTGAGCCTCTGTGCATGGGAAGAGTCAAATTCCACTTCTGCATTTGCTCCATGCCCTGAGCTGCACTGTCCCTCCTTTGGACACCCAGCCCTGGGTAATGGACTCCCTTTGAAACGATAATGATGATTCAGTGTGACAAATTGGGTAATTTTTGGGGTTTGGATTGAAATACACCATCAGGGAATGTGAGGTGTTACAGGGCAAACTCTGTCACTGTGAGGAGAGCAGAGCAGAGGCTCTGAGCAGCTCAAAATCACTCTGCTGGTGAGAGAACAGTGCTGCTGAACACCAGGGCTGTGCCTCTGATCTCTGTGGGGACATTCACTTAGGGGCTGGTCCCTTGCAATTCAGGATATCCTGGGATTCTGCTGCTCTTGCCTTCCTCCAGCATCACCACATGCATGGAGCCCTCTCCAAAGAGAGCCAGGAGCACCCTGGCCTTACAAACCCAAACTTTGCCATGAGGAACCCCTCATTCTGCAGGCCTCATCCTCTCCAGCAGCTCAAATGCAGCTCCAGGCTGTGCTTGGCTGTTCCTGTGAGGGCAGAGCCCAGGATGGAGCCCCTGCCTTGGGTGATGGCCATGCTGCTCATCCCCAGCTCTGCCTTGGGTGATGGCCATGCTGTTCATGCCCAGCTCTACCTTGGGTGATGGCCATGCTGTTCATGCTGTGCTCTCACCTTTGGTGATGGCCATGCTGTTCATGCTCAGCTCTACCTTGGGTGATGGCCATGCTGTTCATGCCCAGCTCTCACCTTGGGTGATGGCCATGCTGTTCATGCTGTGCTCTCACCTTGGGTGATGGCCATGCTGTTCATGCCCAGCTCTCACCTTGGGTGATGGCCATGCTGTTCATGCTGTGCTCTCACCTTTGGTGATGGCCATGCTGTTCATGCTGTGCTCTCACCTCACCTTGGGTGATGGCCATGCTGTTCATGCCCAGCTCTACCTTGGGTGATGGCCATGCTGTTCATGCTGTGCTCTCACCTTGGGTGATGGCCATGCTGTTCATGCTGTGCTCTCACCTTGGGTGATGGCCATGCTGTTCATGCCCAGCTCTCACCTTTGGTGATGGCCATGCTGTTCATGCTGTGCTCTCACCTTGGGTGATGGCCATGCTGCTCATCCCCAGCTCTCACCTTGGGTGATGGCCATGCTGTTCATGCCCAGCTCTACCTTGGGTGATGGCCATGCTGTTCATGCCCAGCTCTCACCTTGGGTGATGGCCATGCTGTTCATGCCCAGCTCTACCTTGGGTGATGGCCATGCTGTTCATGCCCAGCTCTACCTTGGGTGATGGCCATGCTGTTCATGCTGTGCTCTCACCTTGGGTGATGGCCATGCTGTTCATGCCCAGCTCTACCTTGGGTGATGGCCATGCTGTTCATGCCCAGCTCTCACCTTGGGTGATGGCCATGCTGTTCATGCCCAGCTCTACCTTGGGTGATGGCCATGCTGTTCATGCCCAGCTCTACCTTGGGTGATGGCCATGCTGCTCATGCCCAGCTCTCACCTTGGGTGATGGCCATGCTGTTCATCCCCAGCTCTACCTTGGGTGATGGCCATGCTGTTCATGCTCAGCTCTTACCTTGGGTGATGGCCATGCTGTTCATCCCCAGCTCTACCTTGGGTGATGGCCATGCTGTTCATGCTGTGCTCTCACCTTGGGTGATGGCCATGCTGTTCATCCTGTGCAGAGTGGTGGCTGCAGAGGGGCTGTGCAGCAGGGTCAGGGCGTAGGCACTCAGGGCTGTGGTGTAGGGATCTTCTGCTGAGTACAGGTTGGACTCCAGGAAGTGTTTTGCTTTGTCAACAGCTCTTCTTTCTTCCTACAGTACAGGGGAAAAAAACCCAGACAGATGTACCAGCCTCTGAAGTTAGAATCAATTTATTACTAGTGACTTTGTGCCCATTAAAAAACAAAATCCTCCAAACAAAACCCAACAACTAAATCCAAAAAACCCCCACAATAAACTCAGAAAGATACATTTTGCTCTCTGAAGAAAGGCATTGACACTTTCCTTTCCCTAAGAAAAGCCATGCATCAAAAATTAAAAAAAAAAAAAAAGTGCAAACAGCAGGGCAAGAATGATTTAGGCTAACAGTGAGACACACTTTTCCCCCTAAAGCTGAAGAAATTCCCTGTCCCTGCAAGGCAGCAGATGAAGAGGCAGGGTGAGCTCTGTGCTGGAGGTTTGATTGTGTTCCTGACACTCCAGAGCGTCTGGCAGACGCCAGAGGATAATAAAGGCCAAGGTTCCCAGGGGTCCCTGCAGCCAACAAACATGTTTTATTAACTCCCCCAATGACCTCACCATGCAGGAACGTGGCTCTGATAATTTATAGAAACAATTTAATTGGACTTGATGTAATTTGGTTTCCTTTGATTTCCCTGTGGCACTAACCTTCCCCTTCCTCATTTCCTAGCTAAGATCATTAGGAACACTCACAAATCTCCTCTAGGAAAACCATTAGAATGCACAGAAACTGCCCTGCTGGGGCTGCCTTGACACTCAGCAGCCCAGAGGGAGCATCACATCACTGCTCAGAGGGGACAGGGCTGACAGGGAGGCAGGAAGGTCTCTGTGAGCTCTGCAGGCTTTCCTGAATTCTTAATAAGGTTGAAATCCTTCCACTCCAACAAGGACAGGGGGTGAGCAGCCTGGTCTCACTCTTCAGGAGTGCTGAGGTTATCAGAGCTCCTGAATGGGCCCTGGCTGCTCTGACACCTCCAAAACCCACGGGGCTGTGCCTGAATGGACCCTTTTGTCTGAGAGCAGATCACCAGGAGATGCTGCAGCACCACTGACCCTGCTCTCCTCATCTCCCAGCAGTTCTGCTGTGCCCAGCCAGCTCTGCCCTCTCCCTTGGCTGAGGAGCAAGGGAACATCTGTGGGGAGCATCTTCCCAGCCCTACTCAGTGGGAATGTGCCACTATAATCCTGTAGAACATCTCCATTCTGTGAGCTGCAGGCAGGAACACACCAGAGAGCAGCAGCACTGCTTCACCAGGAGTTTTAAGGAATCCCTAAAACATCAGTTGTACTGGAAGTTTGGGGTTTTTTTCCACTGGAATTGGCCATTCCTACATAGCTGCTTCTCTTTTTTGCAGTGTTCCTGCTCTGTCTCATTGCAAAGAACAGAAACATTTTTCTGCAGAGCCCTCAGTCCAGCAGATTGCAGCAGCTCAGCTCCCCAAAGGCACTGGAATCTAACAGCAGTAGCATTTTGGCCACTGCAGCCAAGCCAGACCACAAGAGCTCTCTGGATCCCCAAGTTAAACTGCTTTTAGCACCAAGCCAGGATTTCTGAGTCTCTGCAGGCAGGAGACCAGGATCTGCACAGGCTGCACTCACAGCTTGAGCTAAGAGGCAGAAAACTCTTTTTGCAGTAATTTCTTGGAGAGGCTGAGGGATGGGGCTGCAGGGAAGTGTTTTGCTCTGGTGGAAGAATCATGAGCTGATGGCTGAACCACCTTGAACAACTTCAGAACAGATTCCTTAACCTCAGAACAACCCCAAGGCTTTCCAGCAGCCTCCCTTCCCTGGGTGCTGTCAGTCATTCTGGAGAGCACAGAACCTCAAGGCAAACATCAGCAAAACAAAGTTTTCATAAAAAAAGAACAGGCAGAATTTTTGGAGCTGTTTCAACTGAGATTTTGTTACCTCAGAAGTGACACCTGTTTCCAGAAGAGATGCAACCACATAAGCTGTCAGGGAGATCTTCCCATGGATCCCACCCTGGAAGGGCAAACAACACAAACCACTGCATGAAAACTGGAGAAAAGGATGCTGGAGAAAAAAAAAAGAGACTTTGAAGCAATAAAAAGGATGTGTTAGAATTAGAGGAGAAGCTGAAGCATCACCAAATTTCTTTTTGCACACAAGGAGCACAAAATTTAAGAACCCAAGCTCATATTGGTTGGAGCCAGGACCCAGCTGTCCCTGGACACATTTCATGAACTATTTAATTATTTTGTAATAATTCAGTATTTTGTAGGACTTCACACTTGCTTTCCATCCTCTGGGGACACCCCACAGACAAATTCTGACAGACCTTTCTAAACTGAAATTCCCCTGGTTCTCCCTGCAGCATTCCAGTCTTTCAAGTGCAAAATTCATATTCAGATTGATCATTCATGCTCTGACAATAACTTTAAAAATGTCCTTGCTGCAAGTTGAACCTGTGTGGTTTTTACCTGAATGTCCTTGTTTAGTATCCTGCCCATAGCAGGGAAAGAACCATCTTCTTTCTGGTGCTGGATGATCCAGTCTTTGGCAGCTGTGAGTTCTTTGGGGTCAATGAAAATAAACCCACGAGACTGAGCAAAGGACTTGAGGACAAAAGCTGTTAACCTGTAAAAGTGAATTAACTATCTTTACTGAGAAAACAAATTCAGAATAAAGTACTTGTGAGGAAAAAAATCTGTATTCTTAGAAAGCATAAATTGAAAAAAATCTTGTTGGGAAACACTAAATATTGTTGTTAAAACTCTCATGGGATATGAAAGCACCTGAACGCTGTTCAGGCTTTGAATAAGAAAAGGATTAAAGGTCAACAAATTAAATTGAAAAGTAGAACTCAAAGTTGTATCCATCATATTTATGGCACACTCTGAAGTATAGCTATTTTTTATCCCAAATGATTAAAGTTTTTAAGCTAAGAATCAATATTTTAAAATCAAGAATCAATATATTTCTCATAAGAAATCCAGATCCTTTCCTCAAGCCCGAAGCTGTGTTACACTTTATACAGAATTAAGAGCTAAAAAAGCACCAGAAGTGATTTTGGAATTCTAAACCTCTGACAACAAGTGTGAGCACTGGCCAGATTTGGGGGATTGAGTCATTGCATTTACAAGCCCCTGAGGAATGGGAGGGTAGCAAACACTGCTGCCTGGCAGGGGATTTTTGGAGTGTTGAGTAATTGTGTGTCACCAGATTTCACATCCAGGGACTGGGAGATGAAAGTTCCTGGTCCTGGGAGGAGAGAGGCAGCAGCAGCTCCCCTGAGCTGGGAGGAAAATCAGGAAAAACCAGCCAAGGATGGAGCTGAGGGTCTGCAGAGCCCCTGGGGTGGTGGCACTCAGGGTTAATGTCACACAAAGCTCCCAGGCTCTGCAGGGTCCCAGCTCTGCCTCTCCTGTCTGTCACCCAAAGGTTTTTTTATTCCCAGAGCACAAACCCATCCTGTTCCATTCATCCAGGAGGGAAAGCACATGGCACAAGGATTACTTTGAGGGGTTTGAGCTGGGTTTGGTGGGTTTTTTACCCACCCTGATAGAAGCACTTATAGGGACAGCACATTTCACAAAGCACAAAACTCCATTCCCTAATGGAATTAGGTGCTTAAATACCCCATAATTGCTACTCCAACTGCAGATATGACCCTTAACTACAGCTCTGAAACCTGGACTAATCAGCAGATTTAACTCTAACTGCTCCCGAGTCCTGAATCACCTACAACACATCCCCTAATGTAGGCAGAGCACTGCACAGCAACTCTAATATTCAGCCACTGAATATTACTGCATTATTTCTGCTCTCCTCTGTGTGTGATACCACGAGGGAAGCTGGAACACCACCCCTCTTTCCCAGCCAATTGTGTGTTTTTCCTGTTTAGCAAGCACTTAGCACTTTTGCAGCTCAGTTTCAGGTAACCACTCACCACATGCTGCCTGATGAGTCCCTCTCCCCAAAAGCACTGTAGGAGCCATCCTGCCTCTTGTAGGTCAGCTGGCGCTGGTAGCCTGCAAGTCACAGAACAACTGGGGCAGTCAAAATCTCCTCACACACAGAAAAATGAGTATTTAAAGTGAATGAAGACTCAGAACAGCCCCTTATTCTGCTGTGAGTGAGAGCCAGCTCTGTGTGCAGCTCATCCAGAAATCTGCTCAGGATAACATCTGGGACACTGCAGACACTGGAAATGCTAAAAATCTGATTCTTCTCTGAAAAAAAAGCATTATCAAAAGGGTTTTACCCAAGCATACAGCCACTCTCCTTCCATTTTACTTCCATTTACAAATGAAAATGTCTTGCCTGTGACATGACAGCTGGATTCAGGCTTTTCCCAGAGCTGTTGCTTGGAACAGCATAAAAACAACAGCTGTGATCTCAGGGCTGTCCCAGAGCTTCTTTCTCACATCATTATTTACAAGGTGAATGCTGAGGATAAGAACTCTCACCTGGAATGTCTTCTGAGGTTGAAATTGGAAAAAAAAAAGGAGTAGAAATGTTCTTTCTACTAGGAAAATGATTTGCTCTCAAACCTGTTTGTCTACAAGTACACTCATCCTGACAAAGCCTCCACATGGATAAATACACACCTGGAAAAAGTTCTAAAACACCCATTGGAGTCAAACCCTCCAGGATGGATATTTCTAATAAGGAAAAGCCCAATCTGTAAGAAAATTGTGTCAAAAGACATTTAATGCCTGCTGGATTCAGCAGCACAGTGTTTTTTTGCACCCCACATGATATTTTATGGCAGTGGATTTTTGTTTCATTTCCAGAGTTGAATTTCTCTGCTGACCTCTGCAGCTCCTCAATCCCTGAGGATTGCCCATGACTCCCACACATCCCAGTGTGGCTCTGTAGCCCCCCAGTGCTCACAGAGAATGGCCTGAAAAATGGGAGGAATGAAGACCTAGAGATTGATGATGCTCTTGTAGTCACCACATCTTTGTCTGGGAGTGGTGGGATAGCTACAGATACCTGGCAGAAAGCCTAAGTAATGGCATTATTTTTTTTCTTCCTCCAAAAAATAAAAAAATTAAATTAAATTAAATTGTTTTTTTCCCCCTGCAGCCCTCAGGTATGATTTACTACTGAGCACTTCCTGCTTAAACAGCTCCTCAGTGTTCATTTCCAGTGTGTAAATGGACATATTCAGTCCTTATATTTTATATCACTCTTCTCATTGTTTCTGTTCTTCTCTTTGTGAGTGCTCATGGTGCCAGCACTGCCAAGCTGTGAGTCTGACCCTGCATGGGCCATTCATTCCAGAGCTGGACTCCACAGTCACAGTGGGTCCCTTCCAACTCAGGATATTCTGTGATTTTGAGCTGAATTATCTTCCTTGCTCTTGCTGTTATTCTCCTTTGCTTGTTGGTTGGGAGTGGTACAGATTTCATGCCTTGCTTGCTGTCTGAGCCCTCCTCTTTTCTAAACCCTCCTCTGGATGCTGGGGCTCCCTGGACAGGTTCCCCTCTCCACTTTTCCCTTGTTCACTTTTTTTTTTTTTTTTTTTTTTTTTGGTGATAAGGTTTAAAAAACACTGACTGGCTTAGCCCAGGCCACTTTTAAAGAGAGAATACACAGGAATTGTTTGGTATCAGCACTTCCCATGATGGATGATTAAGGGATGAAGAAGTTTTCTGGCTTGGTAAATCACAAATCCTTCTAGAGTGAGCATTTCCCATCTAAACCTTACACCTGGCAGGGCTCCAGTAAACACAGAAGGGTTTAAAACTCTTGGGGGTTTCTTCTGTAAGGGTTAATTAGCAAACAGAGTTTGGAGCCAAAAACCTGGAAGGTTTGCAGATTCATAAAAAAAAAAAAACAAAAGCAAATGATGTTGCAAAGGAAACACTGACTCGGGCCATTAACAAATTCCCTTTGCCTCAGTGCTCCCAGCAAGCACAGAAAATTACAAGTGAAATCTGGAGCCAGGCAGAGGAAGCAGCACTGGGCTTTTGCTGCTGAACACAAGAAATATCTCACATATTACATTTTATATTTATATTTTCAGAGGAGAACCACCTAACCCTGTCACCTCTGATTTCATGACATGACTATTGTCTGACTCATACACAAGAGAGCTTTGTCCCTTTGGGTCACTCTTGGTTTTAATGATCTCTGAATTCTTACTTGTCCTGAGAACTGCACTTAGTTATAAAACTATTTTGCATGTGGCTCTTCCCAAAACAAATGCTGAGAAAAACAGTGGGGGGAAAAAAAAAAGAAAAAAAGAAAAAATGGTTGTTTTGAGCTGCTTAGTAAAGTAGGACAGGACACTGAAAGGAGAGAGAACCTAGAACCATGTAATGAAGGTTTTTAATGACTTTGGATACTAAATTTTGATTGTTGGTGTGCTAAGAAAATACTATTTTAGAAAAAATCAAAAAGAGCCATAATTCTAGTGACTTAAGGCTTGAAAAGGCAATTTATGAATAAGGCAAAAAAAATCCCTAAATATACAGATTTTTATTAAATTTCATTTTTGAGTCCTTGAGGAAGAGCCATGCCTTTACTTTCTAAAATGTTTAAACATAGAAATCAGCAAAGGAAAAAAGAGAGATAAATCAATAAACATCTGAACTAGGAGTTACTGAAGGGAAACACAGGTTATATATCAAGGGAAAACCTCTTGCCATCAAAATCTGCCAGACTGTGAGATTATCCTGCAAGAAATGATGAATCCTCATCACTTGAGCTATTCTTGATTAGAAAAAGTGACATTTAAAGGAAAACTATTAATTCAAAGCCTTTTTTCCACCTATAAATTTAAATATAAATTTAAATTAATGAGTTACCTTGAACAAGGTAATCAGTGGCTTCAGCCTCCACCTCGTGACTGAGCTGCTTGGTTTTCTGCAGGTATTTCAGGACAAAGACATTGGGAGCAAAATGGATCATGTTCTGCTCCCCACAGCCAAAGGGCAACCTCAGCAGCTTGTCCAGGTTGTTCAGAGTAGGACCCATCACATCTCCTGTTAGAGGAAGAGGGGAAATGCTCAGGATCAGGCAATTCAGGTTTCCTTTTGGTGTTTTAAGGTTAACCCCCACCTGACTGCACTGATGTCTCCTGGCCACCCCAGAGCCAAATAAACTGTGACATAAGTGGGAAGTCCTTCAGCTGATAAATCTCAGCCCTTCAGTCTCTTGTTGGATTAAAGAAATTCCACATTTCAGCCTTTGATTATCCATGACTTCCCAGTTTAGAACACAACTTGTGATGAGGATGCCAATGAAATAAATACCAGCCCCTCAAGTGGCATCAACTTCAAACCTCTGTCAACCCAAACAGGCTTCAAACAAGTGACAAAGAAACCCCAAGGAATTATCTGCCCCAGAATTAAGCAGCAATAAACCTTTTTAAATGCCTGTGACTATCTTATCTGGTGTGCATTACTCAAGTACTGGTCAGAAGTAACAGCTGGAGCATCTGTTCACATTTGATAAGGGGTACCTCAGTGATACCTCCTGATAATTGATACCTATTATTGAAGCCGTAGCTCTTTCTGATCCTGGAATTATGTTGTGGGGAACTCCAAGAGTAAATGCTTCATTGTGATTTTCATCAGTCTCTTCTTTTCTCCAAATTTTAAACTCTCCCATTGACCCCCAGCCTGTGGAAAAGCCAATGTACTTCACCTCAAGCTGTTTGGGGACTGTCCACTCCACAATAATAGATTCGTTTAGCACCCGAGTACCGTGGCCAACCTGAAAAAAATAGAGCATGGAGGAGTTCCAGAGCCTTGTGCTGGGACACCTGCACTGCAGTGCCTCTCTCCTCCCCACCCACAAAACCATCCAAAGAAGCTCAAGGAGGATTCCACAGGCTTGGCTCTCATGGCTTCCATCACTAAAAATACTGAGGGCTGAGGTCCTGAGGAGATAACAGTGGTTATAACAGTGATTTCAGTGAGCATCATTTGGGCAAGCTTTGATCCCTATCCCTGCACTTCTAGTCATCCCATTCACTTTCAGTGTTTTCACTAGATTTTGGAATTTTCCCACAATTTTTTTAGCCATTTCATTTTTTAGCAACCTATCAACAGGCTTTTTTTTTTTTATTTCCATGATTTCAGGATGTTTTTAGGAGTAATTTTAGCAAGTTTTGGTCCATTTCCCTGCACTACTTGTATCCCATTCACTTTCAGTATTTTCACTCAGTTTGGGAATTTTTCCTTGATTTCTCATGCCATTTCATTTTTATAGCAACCTCTAAACAGGCTCTATTTTTTCATTTCTTCCTTGATTCCAGGAGGCTTTTAGGAGTAATTTCAGCAAGTTTTGGTCCATTTCCCTGCACTTCTTGTCATCTGAGGCCATTAAAGCGTGATCACCCCATTTCTAAATTTGTTGTGACCACAGCAGCCTCAGGGAGAAAAGGCAACAGGAGTGAAATTCCCACCTCCTACAATGAAAAACTGCTGTGTGCGTGCTCAAACTCTGTTTAAATAGAGAGTTCACTCAGAGGAATTCAGTACCTGGATAACTCCATTTTCCCAGCTGATCCAGAAGCTGCGGAACTCATCCCAGGAGAGGATGCCAGGTGTGTCCCTGCTGGCCACTGGCTCTCCCATCTTGCTGCTGGAGATCCAGGTTCTGGTGTTCTGCTGTCCCCCAAGGACCACCTCTGCCATCTCTGCCATGTCATGGGGGCCAGAGCTCAGTGCCAGGTGAGCATCATTGTGAGCCTTCACTGCCAGGTCAAAGTGCCTCATCTGGGCTGGCTTCTGCAGGTACTGGTACTCATACTTGTTAGGGGTGGAAATGTGGATTTTCTCTAGTCAGAAAAACAGGGGAGTGTTGTGAGAATGACAGCTCATCTTACAATCATCAAAGACTGAGGTTCAAACAGATCTTTCCTAAGTATATTCCAGCTTTTTTTAAAGTATTAAAATACACATTGATGTTCTTCTCATCTTTTATTTCTGCCCCTTTCAAGGCAGAAAATCCTTCAAACTGCTCAGCTGAATTTCTTATGAACTCAGCAAGTGATTTTTCACCTCTAATTTAGCGGTCAAAAGCATCTCTGTTTAGCTACTGGAGCCAACTCTGAGCTATCCAAATCTCTGGCAGAAAGGACAGACTGATTCCAGAGCTGAATCTTAAAACACCAGCTGAAAATAAAGTACAGTCCCAGTTACTGTCCACAGTGCTGAATACTTAAACTGTTCCATAAAGTAAAGGAATTTAATGGCCATTTCCAGAAATCACTTGGGCAGTTAGAGCAAATTCATAATTAGCCAGCCAGGTAAGAAAGACTCTTTATTTACAAGTTCTTCCTACACACTATAACTCATCAATCACAGAGAAATAGAAACAAAGATTTTTTTCAATTTTTTTTTTTTTTTTTCTTAACAAGATGAAGCCAAATGCTTCTTTTTAAAACTGATTCAAACAAACTGAATATTTCATTCAAACCATGGACTTACCATTTGGGCAGAAGAACACACTGTAGGTGTATTCTCTGGACAGTCCCTCTGGCTATAGAAAGACAGAAATCCACACATAAACCACTTGGATTAGCAAGAATAGATTCCAGTTTTACTTGGAAAATACAGAAATTATTTCTGCTGCTGTGCAGTGGTTTATACCCTTTAGAGAAAAGGGATGGCACTGTGTTCTGCTGCTAGAGCAGTGCTAACCACTGCCAGAGAACATTCCATTTTATCATATTTCTTAGATTAACAGGGCAAGCTCATCCCATAAAATTTCCATTGCTTTTTCTCCTGAACAGCACAGAAGATTCACCAGAGGAGCTCAAATGGGCTCTTTCTGTACAAGTACCACTAAAGCTGATTATTACCAATCTTCCTAACACACCACAAATCAATTGAGGATCTTTATAAATCTATTCACGTTTGATTTCACAATTTGCCCAAGCTTTTTTTTTTTCCTGAATTATCATAAATTCGTGTTTTCTCACCTCAATAATGACACTGCTGCGAACATAATCCACCCCCACAGGGGTCCTTTTGTCCATGTGAGAATCCTCTGAGTGTTTGCCACTCTTGAGGGTCTGCATCCCCTCCTGACAGCAGTTGGTCCCACCATAGGCAAAAGCTTTTGCTAAGAAACAGAAGGGAAAAGCAGCAGAGATTTTGAGACAGGAAGATCTCTAGAAGTGAGAGACCCAAACTAATTAGAAGCAGCTGATTAACAATACATCAAGTGCTGTAATTACCTCTCTTAGTCCCTTTAGCCACATCTGAGTGAGCACATCTAAAACTAATCAATATTTGAACAATCATAGGGCAACAGAGAAACTCTCTCCTAGTTTTGGGTGTTGCACATTTTTTACTGGGATTATCAGCAGAGAATTTGTTGTTATTCTCTTGTTTAAATATCTCCTCTGATCTCTTCAGGGAAATGTAACGGCCCAACCTTGCATGAGCAAATATCACAACAGGAAAAACAAAGACCAGAGAATGTCCTGATGTTTGTTTGAACATTCTGTGCATCACAGGCAGGAAATTTCCTCCTACAATAATAAGGTTGAAAAGCCAAGTTGGCATCAAGTGGAATGAAAGAACTGGGAAAATAGAGAAATAAGAATTGTCTCCTGAGAGAGGAATAAGAAGCACTTGTAAAACCCCTTCAAGCAGCTGCTGTGAGCTCTGTGTACCAGTGATGTTGCTCAGGCCCAGCTCACTGAAGGACAGAACGATGGAGGTGGGCTTGGCTTCCCCAGGGGCCACACATTTCTTCCTGGTCAGGTGGTGCTTCCCAGGGTGCCCAACAAACTTGATGCCTTTTGGGACAGAAATCTTCACATGGACCTGTGGAAGTTTGGGAAATGTCATTTATTGGAAATGTCAGCCACAAAGCCAAACTGATCTATAATCAGTGAATGATATGAAACCCACAGAATTCTGCATAAAAAAATTCAGAATGCAGATATTCATTCTTCAAAGTTTCTAGCCATGGATTTGACTGCTCAGCAATTCTGCAATGGGTGATGCTACTGAAGCTGGGAAGATGGGGAGTGTGCAAAGAAAACATCAAGGGAGATGGAACTTCTGGGGGAGAAAAAAAATCCACCAAAATAATCTATTTGTGGCAGCTTTTTGATTATGCAGGAAATCCTTCTGTGGTTCAGCACAAGATTCCAAATTGTCTTCCCTGCCTTTTTCAACATTTGCTTTTCTGAAATGCTACAAGACACCTCAGCCCACTACATGTGTCTCAAACTAAAACTAAATAAAGCAATGATGTTTATTTGAGCTGAGAACAGCAATATTTATCTCCTCAGAGCATCTCTGCTGAGCTGAGCTCTCTGTTAGCCTGGTACCTTGTGTAGTGTGACTCAGCTCACCCACCAACCCTGGGGATAACTGTCCTGGGTTACAGTGTAAAGATGTGCCCAAAGTCTGTGTTCTGTCACCATCTGTCAAACCAGGAGGGGCAGTGATCCTTGTCTCTGTGGGAGATATCCTCTGCTAATGGGCCAGCTGTTAAAAACCAGCTGGGGCATTGTTCTTTATCTTTCCCACAGCCCATCCTCCCTCCAGGAGATATCTCCTGTTAATGGCCAGTGAGTCCCAGGGCATGACTGATAAAATTCCATCATCCCACTGGGAGATGCTCCACCCAAACATTTCCTACCTAGATAAAAACTGAGATTTGGAACACCAGAGCAGCCCTCACACTGGATTCCAGAGGACAAGAGCTACCAGGATCACTGCCAGGATTTCTACAGGATCACTGCTTTGAGCAGATCAATTCATGTGGACTGCCACCACCACCCTGACTAGCAGGGTGTCAGGTTGGATTCTGACTCTGTCAGTGGTTTTTCTTTTATACTATTGATGTATTTTATTTTTCTCCTTTTCCCCTATTAAACTGTACTTCTGACTTGGAGTCTCTCACTGGTTTTGATTTCAAACAATGACCCAGAGTGAGGGCTGGGCTGTTACCTCTGCACACACAGCCAGGTAGTTGTAGACAGTGAGGGGGATCTTGGTCTGCTCGCCCCGGATGACGTGGTAGGGCAGAGTGAAGTCGATGAAGAAAGGTTTGAAGGTTTTCAGCTCTGTCTGCCTGGCAATGCCCAGCCCCCTCTCCTCAGACACAGCCACAGCCTCTGTGATCCACGTGGTGATGGAGTCAGGCACCTCCACCTGCAGCTGGGCTTCCCCCGAGCTGTTACTGCCAAAGAACACAGAAAAATTGAGCTCATCACAGTAATTAGATCATTTTTTAATGGAGTGCCCAAACACTTTGGGGAATTCCCTGCAGATCCAGATTTATAGACAGATTTATAAGACAGCATCTTCTGCTTTGAGCTTTACAAAATGCTCACAATTTTCTATCACTTTCGAGACCTGCAAATATTTATAAGCAGCAGGAAAGCAAATAGTTACTTCTGCAAAACACAAATTCTTCCTGGATTAAAAACTTTATTTCTAGCCTCATTTTAAAGTCACTTTTCTTAGAGGCAAATATCTGCACTAAGTAAAAAAAAATCTAAATAAAACTCTGAAAAAAATCCCAAAATCTAAAAAAAAAAAATGATAAGAAATAATGCCAGATAAAAATCTTGGATAAAAACAATAATTGATTAAATAACTAGAGAAATAAAAGTGTTTTTTGTTGAAATTCATTGTCCTTGTGTCCACTGCCACTCTGCAGATTCTGCTTGAATGCAAGGACAGATGAGAAACTTCCTAAATATCCAGTTCCACAACTGCTTGTTTAGATTCAAAAACATTTTGGTTTGCTCAATTTTGGAATGACTGACTAAGAAAATTTCCAAACCTATAATTTTCTTTCAATGAAGATTGAAATTAATAATTAAAAATCAAATCTCTGAGTATTTAGCTATCCTGTGCATAGCATGACAGGATATCAAACCTGGTATCCTCTTTCATTTTTTATAATAATAGAAATTCAGTTTTGTTCTTCAGACTTTGCTATTTCCCTCCTGCAAAGCAGCTTTGGCCCTGCCTGGAACAGAAAATATTTCTTCTAACACAAGAACAAAAGCTGTTTCATGGCTCAGCTGGCAGGATGATTGGTGCAGTTGTGAGAACACCCTAAGGTTGTTTTTTTTCTCTGGAGTTCTTATTTATTCCCCAGAGCTTGACACACATGCTGCCAGCTCTGTGTGCTTTGGGGGCATGGAAAAGGAGAAGGGAGATCTTCAGAAGGAGCTCAGCATGACCCATGTGCAGAGGTGCCTGATGCACACCCAGAGCACAGCCAGGAGCTGCACTTCCACTGCCCTGCAGATAAAGTTTGTCACTCCTGAGGCACCACTGAAGCACCTTTGCTTTGCTCCTCTAAATGAATCCCAGTGAGCCTGGAGCTGTTGCTCCTGTCAGGAGCCAGGCAGCTCATCAGGAACACATCTCTGTGTTTGTATTATAAAGGGAAAGAAACACAAGAATGAAGAGAGTGGGGATCACTGTGCTTTTTAAAAGCTCAGTCAGACTCCAAGCTGGTGAATGTGGTTCCCCCAGCTCAAACTCCAGAGAGAAAAGCCCTGGGAAATGCACTTGTATCACAGAAATATGGAATGATTTGGGTCAGAAGGGACCTGAAATCCCACCCAGTGCCACCCCTGCCCTGGCAGGGACACCTCCCACTGTCCCAGGCTGCTCCAGCCCCAATGTCCAGCCTGGCCTGGGACACTGCCAGGGATCCAGGGGCAGCCACAGCTGCTCTGGGCACCCTGTGCCAGGGCTCCCCACCCTCCCAGGGAACAATTCCTGCCCAATATCCAATCTAAACCTACTTAAAGGCTGAAGTTATTTTAACTCCTTTTAAGCAGAGTGGCTCCCTAGCACCTGGCTGGAGCTCTGCAGTGATGCTCAGCCCTGAGGAGCAGGCACAGGGCTGGAAGGGTATCCTGGCAATTTTCCAGCCTGTTTAACCGGACAATTTGTTGCAGCTGATGTTCTTTCCACTGGGATTTCAGCCCATAACCAGCATTAACATTATTTTCACACATGAGGGCACTTACTCTTCTGGGCATGGGGCCAAAGTACACACTCATTTCCAGCTATTAGACCCTCCAGCCAGGCTCTAGGAATTTTTAGAATTGGTTTGGGAAGTTGACATTAGGCTTTTGTTTCTCTCTCTTTTTTTTTTTTTTTTGTTTTTTTTTGTTTTTTTTTTTTTGTTTTTTTTTGTTTTTTTTTTGTTTTGTTTTAAGGATTGTATATTATAATTATAATGGTAGAAGAAAAAAAAAAAATTCTTCCTGTTCAGGAGAGTGGAAATTAAGGAATGCTCCAATTCAGTTGTTTCTAATGAAATGAAGTGGAGAAAATGAAATCTGCAACTTTTTATTCCACACTCTCCCACTTATAATTAACTGCCCCAGCTTGCAGAGGCCCAAACAGGCACTTCTGGAATTCTTTGTGTATTTCTACAAAGCATATTTCATGCTCAATTGAACAGATTTGAATACACTTGCTCCAAGTTCCTGTCAAATTTAATTTACCATCATTTATTGAGAATGAAGTTTACTTGCAAACCTGGAGAAGCCTTTTAATAATTGCTTCAAATTATCCTAGATGTGCTGCTGTGGGACAGATGAGTTCTCTTTAGTAATTTTTTTTTTTTTAGTTCCAGCTGTATCCAGAGGAAACCAGGATTTGTGAGGCAGCAGATTGAGGTCAGGGGGAGATGCTCTGGCAGGAGATGGCAGAGAAAGGAGGGCTCTGTGAAATTTGAAGAGCAATCAATAGAGAATCAATGCACAACTGGCAGGTCCAGCTTGAAGCAAGGGAACACACTTCAGGAGCAGAGGAAATGATGCAGAGATTGAAGTGGTAATGAAGAAAAAAAACAACAATAGGGGGAAAATAATATTTTTTTTAAATCAGAAATGCTAGTGTAACTCATTAGATTTTCAAGAGCTTTGTTTTCTGTAGCTGAAGAGAACACAACCCCCTGGATGTAATTAAATTCAATACCTGACATTGAGGCAGTGCCAAATCCACGTCTCAGGGAAGAAGGTTCTTTTCCTCTTCTCTGCTCTGCTAGAACAAGAAATAAATAATAGCAAATTGATTATTTTCATAAGATATTTTCTACAGTCACTGATAAATCAGAGTTACCACCTGGCTCACATGACCAGAACTCTGCCTGCTGCAGACTCATTAAGAGTGAATGGGTGATCACTCATAACACCAATTACAGTTTTTGAAACAATCCCTTTGTGTGCACACACTCTGCAGACAGAAACAGCAATCTAAAAAAATAGTACAAGTAAGGAAACCTCTGAAGCTAGCAGAAATAATGTAATCTAAAATAAAATTGGTTTGTGATCCAAATTCTTTCACATGGAATCAAGGGGAGCAAATACAACAGCTCCAACAGCAGTCACTGCAATCACTCCTCTATATCCTTCTCTTTGAATTGTCTTGATTTCTAACACTTTAATAATTTAAATCAGCTTTTCTACACCTGTTATGCTTGGCAGTTATTTCTTAACTGACCCCAGAACTTCCTCTGCTAAGAGAGGCTCCCAGGAGTTCAGGATGCAGAGGGAAGGTGCAGCATCCATCACTTCACAGCCTTTCCTTCCTGCACACCCTCATTCCATGGATTTTGGCCACCTGAATGGTCCAAATCATGAGCAATGAATGGCTCTGCAAAAGCAGCTGTGGCTTGCAAATATTCCAAGAAACTCACAGCAAATTGCAAAGAAATATTCTTCAAAATGATGATTTAGGATTCTTTGCACGTGTCATTTTTCCAGAATTAAATTAAATTTAACAAAGCAGAGTCAGATAAAATTTTTTTACATCTACCAAGCCACTGAAAGAATTTCCCCATCACTGCCTTGTCTAAACTTGAGAGCATGGAGGTGGAAAACAGCTGAGAATAGAGAAAAAAACCAGCCAGGAGCATCACAGACAATAGATATTAAACTCTAAATGTTACCTTGGTGCTATTTTGGAATGCATGGTGGCCACTAAGGTGCCAGTGTGTGGCTGGAAGGCTGGGACAGCCTCATCTGTGTACATCCCTCCATTCTGCCTGTGGTTCAGGCTGACTATGTCAGTCATCACCACCAAGCCAGTTTCCTAGACAATGAAAAATCAAAACCACAAAACAAAAACCAGCAAAGAAAAAAAAAGAAATAAATAAAAAGAATTAAAGAAAAATAATTAAATGTCCACCGATTTTTTATTTTTTTATTTTTAATAGAATCCTTCAATCCTATTTTCACATTTACCAGGGAAATCTCAATTGAATCTTGAGGAATTTTTTAAAGTTTTGTATAAAAATTACTGTTAATGTGAAGGTGCATAGGCAGAGGCTTTATAAGAAATCTTTTGTCTGCTTGGAAAATGCATTTAAATCAGTATCTAACATTAGTGAACATAGTGTGAGAGGTGAAAAAAAAAAAAATCATTACATGCATTTTTCCCCCTAGAATATAACATTACAGCTTTTCACCCTTCCTAAAAGTGTCCAGTGTGCTGTGCTGCAGTGAGCAGCTCTCTCATCAGCATCACCAGCTCTGCCCTGCCAGGGATGCCAAGCAAAATGAAAAGTGTCCACACAGAGCTCCTGAGGAAGCTGCCAGCTCTGTCCCTAAATGCTCTCATTCATAAGAGACAGCAGCTCCCACAGCAGGGGAGAAGGAGCTTTGTTCTCTGCACACACCCCAGGTGTGCAGCCCCTGCATTCACACCAGCTCCCCAAAAATGAACCCGAGAGTTTACAGCTCTCAGTGAGGATAAAAAAAACTGCATGAGAGAAAAACTCCCTCAGACCCCAGGGGGAGAAGCAGCAGTGGACAGAAATGAGGATTTGGAGTTTGTAATTAAGAGATTGAGGCATTGGGGGGATGTGTGAAAACCTTTGGGGTTTAAGGCAAAATAATAAAACAATTTAGGTAAAATCAGAGGAAGGACAAAGAATGAAGAGATGGGGGATCTGTAGGGAGCAAGGATCAGAATATCAGCAGTTATATGGATTAAAAAGGTCAGAGCTGTGACACTGGTTCTCCAGGCCAGTCTGCATTTCAGAGAAGCCATAGGAAAAGATGCTGATATTGAAGGATATCAAACATTTACAGCTCAGCCTTTCCCAAGCATCTCCTTGTCTCAGGGAGCAGAGGTTCCACCTGCAGTGGGTGGAGAGCACAGGAGGGATGTGAGCAGAGCCTGAAAGGGTGGATGGACTCTGCTGTGCTACTGTGGGAAGGAAGGAAGAGGCAAACAAGCAGAACTTCTCAGATAGATGAGGGAACCCCCATTTCAAACAAAAGCAGAGTAAAAAGCTCATGGAAATAGCAGCATGTCTTAAGAGCTACAAATTACTTTTTCAGCTTAAAAGGCTGCACTGTCAGTATGCAAAGCAATGAAGATATGAATTAGTCCATGAGTTCATTTAAAAACCCAATTTGTCTTAAATGCTCAACTTGCAACTTGATTCAAATGCACAGCACAGATCAAAGGAAATTAGATTTTAAAATCTGGCCAGGTTTAACTGTGGAAACACACCAAGCAACTATAAATAGATGGCATTTAAGTGACCTGATCAAGGATATAAAGGTCATTCATGCAGAGGGCAACAGAAACTGGGAGAACCAGGGCAGGAAAGAAATTGAAATGATTTCCAAAGGACAGTCCAAAGGAAATATCCACGTTCCACCTTGCTTCCCAGTTGGAGCAGCTGCAGAAGAGCTCTGCAAGCCCACCCGTGCCTGGAGGAACCTTCTGGTCCCTGTCTGACTCTCCAGAGCATCAGCATGAATTCCTTCACCCAGCAGGCTAACTGCTCCTCCCAAAAAATCAAACCAAATCAAATATCTGTGCTGGAACATACTCTGCTCTCAGCAATCACTGTTCATCCCACCCACCCTGGAGAAGCAGCAATGGAGTGGGGAGCCTATGGAGCTGCAGGTGCAGGAAGTGCAAAGAGGAAAGCAGAGAGGGGCCCTGCAGAGGGAGGGGCTGTTCTCCTACTGTGAAGGCAAAGCCAGCATCCTTGGTGACGTCCCAGTGCCAGGGGAAGACGGAGGAGCGGCGCCGCCGCGAGCTCAGGCCCGGCCACCAGAAGTGCCCCTCGTCCTTTGGGGCTCCAAAAGCATCAGACACATCGAACTCTGCCAGCTCCTGGAACACCTGCAGGCACAGGGCAGGGGCTGCTCTGCTTGGCTGCTTCCTCCAGCGGGGTGAGGGTCACAGCAGGGGGAAAAGGAGGAGCTGAAGGTGCCCCTACCTGGCTGGCTGTGAGCTGGAAGCCTGGCTTGAGCAGGTGAACACTCTTGTCCACTGAGGCAATGCAGACACAGCTCCCTTTGGCAGCTCTCACCTTGATGCTCACAACATCTCCAGGTCTGGTCTCGTTGGCTGAGAGCGCCACAGTAACCTGGGAAGGGAAATCCCATCAGATCCTGTGATTGTCCCAAAAACCAGAGAGCAGGGAGGCAGCAGCCCTGGCTGGCAGTACCTGGTTCTCGAAGGAGGGGCTGACAGGGAACTGCAGGCTGTCAGTGACCCCCTCTCCGTTCTCCCTGACGTAGAACACCAGCAGCCGGCCCAGGGGAGCCATGGAGTGCAGGACCCCGAACCTCAGGAAGGTCACACACACCTCAACCTCTGCTGCAGGAGGGCTGGGGGGGGCTGCAACAGCAACTGGGGAGAAAACAGCTTCATTTATCCCTGTCACTCCCTGCCTGCCCCCTCCTGATGCTGCCAGGCACGGGACTGCCCATTCTTCCCCTGCTCCTTGAGTTCAGCATCCCTTTTCCTTCTCTTTGTGAAAGGTAATTAGGACTCATGATTTAATGAGCAGCATGGAGAAGGTGGGTAGGGAAGGACTACTCTGTTTTTCCAGCCAAGAAATCAAGAAACACACAGTTAAGTTACCAAGCTGTTTAAAATGAACAGAAAATGTTATCTGGAGAACAATGATGAGAGAAAAGGAGTAATTTTGAAAAAGGTTTATAGAGCAGAGAATCACTGGAGCTGTTAAATAGAATGACAGAATGGTTTAGGTTGAAGGGGCTTTTAAAGATCCCCCACTTCCAGCTGTGGATAAGGATGCCTTTCACCAGAGCAGGTTGCCCAAAGTCCCACACAGCCTGGCCTTGAGCTATTCCAATGACAGAGCAACCACAAAGCCCCTGAGCAAGGTAAATGCAACAGCTCAGAACAAACCCTCAGTGCAGAAAATCACCACAAATCCTAAATTACTGATTGCCAGAAGCTTGGTGGGGACATGGAGGGAGGTTCCTGTGACTCTTTCCCCAGACTTTTCCTGTGGCAGATGTTTTTTGCATCTTTCCAACCCCACCATTTTTTACCTTCCTGCTCCCCAAATCCACCAGATCTGTGTATTTCTGTTATTCCCTGTACAGACCAGGAGTCCACATTTCATTTCCCTTCCCCCTGTGGGCTGTGTGATCACCTTTATCAATCCATTAAATTTTCTCTTTCCTTCTAACATCCTCTTCTCAGTTTAAGCTCAACCAATTTAACCAACTGCCCCAGCCCTGCCCTACACTCCAAGCAAATATTAGAGTTTTCTCAACTGAGTAAGGCTGCAGAAAGACCAAAGAAATCTTTCCAAGAGTTACCCCTCTTGGAGAATTTTTTTTTACATGACTGAGAGCAATAAATTTTACTATTTTTCTTGCATAAAATTATCTATATTCTTTAACAAAAACGTTGTGGGAAGGTTGTTTTTTGCTGAAAATAGGGGTGAGCTGCATTTCTGGTGCTGGTACCTGTTCCTGGGAAGTGTGTGAGGTCAATGTTCCTCTCAAAGGGAGTGGTGGCTCTTCTGCTCCTCTGCTGGGTGACACTGCTGGGCTGCAGCCCTGACAGGACAATGTTCCCTCGTGATGCCACCTCATAGTGGAGGGTGAAATTGCAAGGACACGTGGACTTGACTGCAATCCAGGCCTCCTCTCCCACCTGCAGGACAGAAAAGCCAAAGTTCTGCTCTGTGTTGAGCTTTTGGGTGCTGCAGCACAGAAACCTGCTTGGGCTCCAGGCAACAGGAGCTGTGAGCTCTGTGCTAACAAATAAATGCACTGAAAAGTGCATTATTACACCAGCACTGTTCTCAGGGACTTTCTCCACAATAAAAAGGGGTCTGTGTTCAGCTCTCCCCTCGCTGCAGATCTACAGGAGAACGAGCTGGGGGTTGTGTGCATTAATGAAACAATAAAGGAATCTCTGGAATCCTGGAAGTTAAGCCTTTTGGCACAGAGCAGCTGTCAGAATTGGTTGAATTTTAGACACCCCTTCAGTAGCCCAGCCCAAAAAAGGAAAGAGTTGGATTGGGGGTGGGAGGAGAAATGTGTTTGATAGTCTTTACAGTTTAATTGTGATTACATTCATCTGGCAAATACCAATTCAAACATAACCATGGAATGGCTGGGGAGAGGGAAAATGTTTTCAAATCACACAAAGTCTTGATAACAACTTGTAAGCTGGGCACTCAGGGAGGTGTCAAACACACAAATAAATGAAAGAAAGCTTTTTTTTTTTTTTTTTTTTTTTTTGTCTGGGAAACTCATCTGATGGCTGCAATAGTCTCCAGGGCAGCACCCTGGGCACTGAAACTGCATCCAGAGGGGCTCCCTGAGTACTGAACACCCCCCAAAAAATCCCCCAAATCCCAAGGGAACAGACATCAGCCATGGGATCAGCACTGGTGGTGTCTGGCTGAGAAATAATCATTCTGTGGAGCAGCAGACTTTCCTAGGAACACAAACTCCTTCTGGGATCTGAGGAGTGCCTGACACTTGTGATTCCTTCACCTTCCCCTCCTCACCCTCCTGACATTTAAAGCAGAGCAATTCCCAACTAAAACCATTCAGGCTTGACAGAAAATCCCAAAGAAATGTTTTGGAAAAAAATCTCTTTTTTTCCTTCAGCTGCAAGTGTTCTCCTGCAGAATGCACACAGGGCACAAACCAAAAGGGCAGAACTGGAACACAAGGAGCTGCTGATGGTTAAATACAGTGAGAATGCCACAGAGTCCAAGAGGTGCCTCGTGACATCAAATATTTGAAGTATTAAGAATTCCCCAGTGCAAATGATGAAACAATTCATTAAAAAATGAATGTAGCTAATTGGAACACCCAGTAAGAGCTGGCAGTGCATGGAAACAGTTCCCACATCAGCTGGTCATCCAGCTCCAAGCTTTCCCACAGAAGAATTAGTTCTAATCAGGTTATAATAAGAACAATGTGTTCAGATTAGCAGTGTTTAATCCCCTTTCCATACCTCAGGAAACTTGTAAAAGATTAATTAGCCATTAAACTTCCATGAAATGTAATGATAAAAAAAATGCTCTTATTTGGATACAAAGAGTCTGAAACCAACCTGACAGACCCACTGATAACCAAACTCAGTGTGCTTATTGCCAAAACCCACTTTTTTTTTTCCCACTGAGCAATAGGCAGACCTTAAGAATATTTTCCTGGGTAAGAAAAAACCCTGAACAACTCTCAGAAAACATCATGCAACAGGAATCATGGTTGAATCAGATCTTTTTTCTAGGAGAGAAATCACAGCAACTTTTATAGGGCAGGATTACATTTTTAGAGAGGCTCCTACAAACCCTACCAAAGGCAAGGCAACCATGTTCATAGTTCAATAACTGGAAGATTGGACAGATCCAGTTGAGAATTAAACTGCAAATTCCAGTGAGACAACACAGCCTTAACTTTGGTCTTTACTAATTCAGCCACTCCCACCAACATCACTTCCAATCCTTTTCAGCAGAAAATCCATGTCTGAGCCTTACACAGAACACACAAACATAAAAACTGAAGTGTTTTCCCAGCCTGCACCTTTCTGAGCAGAAAGGGGTGGAAACAAGGTGCACAGAGCACCAAGGGTGTTTTGCTCAGCTCACATTCAACAATTATTTGGTGCCTCAAGTGCAGCTCCTTCATCCCTTGTGGTGGAGACAGCAACAGCTCAGGATCCCAGAATCAGGAATGTCCAGAAATATTTAATGAGAACAGAGCACTCTAAGCCAAGCAGTGCAGTGGTTTCCATGATGGAATGTGAAGCCAACATACCTGGAAAGGTTTATCTGGTGCCTGGAGCTGGATGTGACACTTGCTGGGTGAGTACCAGCTGCTGATGGACAAGTAGTTGGGCAGATATTGATCCCCAGAGGGTTTCCCATCAATTGCTATCACTTTGGTCTTAAAAAAAAAAAAAAGTTACATCTGAATGTTATGTATAGAAAGCTCGTTTTGTTCTCTCTCTATTTTCTTCTCTCATTTTATACCTTCCACCTTCCATCTCTTGATGTCTTTACTCCCCAAATATTGGGCCCCTCAACCATGTTAAGTTGTATTTGGAGAAGCATCTTTTCCTGGTGGTTATCAACATCAGATCTCTCAGCAGCAAGAAACAAGCCAGTGTTTGCTGTGTTGAAACCCAGAAGCTGGAGCTAAAGGCACTGATTTCCTGTTTGTAGCACTGATTTATAAAGTGCAGGTTTGACAAGATTACTTACATTAAAACCTGCTAATCCCATAAGGAGCTTTTACCCACCTCCAGCCAGACATACTGGGCAGCTGTGGGGATGGAGGGGATTTCAAACTCCACCAGGCCATTCCTTGAGACCAGCTCACTGGTGTAAACATTGTCCTTGGGCGTGAGCTCAGCTTTAATTCGGATGGTGACTCTGTCAGCTGGACTTCCATCAGGGTAAGTGACTTCCACCTGCACAGTGGGGCAGTTATACAACAATTTGCTTTAAATTATCAGCAATTCCAGTCAATGACAGATGGGGGAAAAAAAAAATAAATCACTGGGATCAAGTAAGTACAACTTCAACCCAGCCACATGTCCATGGCTCTACTTTTAATCTCACCTTGCCTTTGTAAGGCAGCCCAGGTTTGAACTGTTTTCTGGTGTCCTTGGAGTACTTGATGTCAATCAGCTGCTTCTGGACAGGTGTGGAGTCATCAAAGGTCACCTGCTTGCTGCCATCAGAGCTGATCACCGTGGCCCAGATGTTGACAGTGCCTCGGAAGTGCTCGGGCACATCTGCTGGCATCATGTCCTTGACACACACATCAAACACGGCAGAGCCATCCATCTGTGAGAGGGGAGCAGAAAGGGAAGGTGCATTGCACAGCCAGACAGGGCCCAGAAACCCTGAAGCACAGGCACCTGGTGGGAGGGGAGAGGGAAGGGGGAGAGGGAACTCTCTGATCCCCCATCAGCAACAAAACAGATCTGTGGGGTAAATGTTAAAGAAGACAGATCAGGCATTTTATCACAGGTGAGCCCATGGTCTCCCTCACCTGGGTGGTCTTGAGGACAGGGTGTCCCACTTCATGTCTGTAGTACCCAACACCATTTATAGTCATATTGACAATTAACTTCCCTGTCACTGGTTTTCCAAATGTGTACCTGAAATGCAAAGAAGATGATTAATAACTTCCAGCTGGTTTCTCTTCTTCTGGTTGTATAAAGACAATTACCATGTTACCTGCACATCTAGAAAACAGTGCCACAGGAAGTTTTCCAGATTGTTATTTTTACCACATTTTTGAAGGCTCCTACATCAGAAAGCTTCTGATGATGATCAGAAATAATCTGAAAAGTCTGCAGCAGGCAGCTCCAGTGCTGCACTACAACCCACAGCAGTGAAACTTGGTTTGGGACAGGCTCCTACCTGGCATGGACAGTTCCTTTTTCACACAGTGAAAGGTCCCGAATGTAGCGAGGGGGGTCGATCAGCAACTCAAACTTTGGCAGCACTACAATGAAAAGAAACAGAGCAGAATCTTTTCAAGCAGATCTCATTGCCCAGGTTATAGCAAAAGTCTCCACAGCTCTGATTTTCCAGGGTAACACCCAGAAAAGGGTCAATCAACAACAGCAGCAAAACCACCTTGGCAAGGTGACCTCAGCACAGCTCTCAGTCAGCAGGGTCTGAATCTCTGAAACTCATGGCTCTGAAGAATTTTTCCTCATGGCATTTTAAATGTGTTTCATCTCAAGTGAAAGCATTTCAGTGTTCTGTTCCTCCAAAAGCACCTGGGTTAGGGTCCACTCACCGTATTTCTGTACCTCAAAGGATTTGTTGTAAGTGTGTCCCTGCATCTCAGCAAAGATGAGCCACTCCCCAAACACTGGCTGATCAGACAGAGGAAAAGTCATATTGACAATGCCTGGAAAAGGAAACAACACTCTGAGAACTCTCCAGCCTTGCCAAGCCTTACTGAGCACGACTCAGTGGAAACAGAAGCAAAGGCAAATCAAAGTACACAGAGAGAAAAAATAAAAAAATTTGGAACTTACCACAACAGAATGGCTTCAGGTTATTCCATTCTATCATCCGAGACCCCCGAGGATCCTGCAGGGTGGTTCAGGGAGGAGAAACATCACAGTGAAAATGGGAATCACTCACACATTAACTCAGTTTGCAACAAGGAGCTTCCTTTTGTAATATGCACACCTCACTAAAGCTCAGATGTCGCCAATACCTGCCAAAAATGTCCCAAAAGTACCTCAGCAGGGGTATTTGCTTTCTGGAATTATTTAAGAGCTCTGCTCCTGTAAGCAATGCACACAAGTAAATGCTGACAAGCAGCAGATCTTTCTCCTAAGACATCAGTCCTGCATGGGATGGGCTGAACTCTGGAGACACTTTATTCCTAAAGGGAGATGTACAACCACAAAGACAAATTTTAGTTGACAAACTCAGATGAAATGAATCCTGCTGGTTTTGTCAGCATTAAATCCTCAACAAGAGTGAATCCTTCTGCTTTCTAACAGGTGGTTTTAAAAAGAAATGAAATTAAAATTTTAAAAAAAAGGAAAAAAAAAAAAGAAAAAAAAAAGAAAAAATAGGACCAAACACAGAAGGAACCTCTCATTCAAAGAAAACCTTTCCTTTCCATGAGTTTCTTTTCATGAGTGTCTCTGTTTGGGTGCAGAGGTGAGGGTGGCCCTGCTCTGCCAGCCCAGCACAAGGGTAGGAGTGGGTGGACATTGAAAAGAAGGGAGGGGAAGTGGGGCTGTCACAGTTATAACTCCCAGTGAATCAAGCCAATTCTTCTCAATGGGAATGGGTTTCTGAAACTGAAGTAGAAAATGAGGATATTTGCTGGTGACAACAAAAAAAGCAAGGCACAGAGAACAGATAAAGACCTGGGGATAGAGAATTGCATAGGTTAGGGGTGGGAATGGCCATAGTGGACAGGAAAAGCACAGATTTGTTCTTTAAAGGCTACACAAACCTTGTACCTCTACAGGACACATGCTAGATGGGCACACAGATACTCACCACCACATAAGCTTCAATCTGAAAGAAAAATAAAAGGCTTTATGAAACAACTTTTCTGTTTCTTGTGATGAAGTGTTGAGTCAACACAAGCAAAGTGTGAGACCCAAAGAGTTTGAACATTTCTTCTCTGCTAAGCATAGCCTGAGAAACACACATTTAATTCAGACATCTAACTGGAAAAATTTGCATATCTGTGCATTACCTAAATAAGGTGCAAGTCCCTGAAAATCTCTTGTCTCTGCTCTGGCAGAGCTTCCTCCTATTTGTCAGCACTCCAAAAGTTTGTATTCTCCTCCAACAGGAATATGACCACATGAAAAAAGCTAAATTACAAATAGAAGAAACTATCACAAGCTTTGCCTAAATAGTTTAAAAATCCAGTTCTGTTTCTGCATGTGTACATTTGAATAAAATGCAGGCTACCAATATTGCACCACACTGCAGAGTGTGAAAGAAAAGAGTTTTCTTTACCCTGTCATTGACTGGCCTCAGGTCAGAAGTCACCATAAAGAGGTTTATCAACACTAAAAAAGGAAAAGAGAATTTATCAGTCACAGGGCTGAGACTGAGCAGAAGAGCTCATCCTAAAACTGCCCTTGAAAGCAGCCCCAGCATCTGGCAAATTGTCCAAGATGACTTTACCTTTCTGCTTGGGTTTGTAGACAGGTTTGTCAGTCTGGATGAACACTGAGGAGCCCTTGCTGTCGATGGTGACTGTGGTGTAGTTGTGGAAAATGTACCCTTCCTCTGCCAGGTGCCTGTTGCCCCAAACCTTCAGGTGTGCTTGTCCACGAAGCCCTGAAGGCACCTAAAAACACAGCAGGAGGTGAGGAACACACAGAAAAGCCTTTGAGCTTTTGGGGAGTGTAATATTGGCAAGAACAGCCACCTGCTGCACGTGGGTGGAAATATGTGTTAGTAGAGGAAAGAGGATTTAGGGCATTCTAGATTTTCTACAGTATATAAACTTCAAAGGAGGTAAATTCATGCTGAAAACATGGCAGGAAATTCTCTTCTGCCCTTGGTCACTCAAAGTGATGGCTGATCCATGATCTACATGTGCAGCCTCCAGCACAGAAGGTGTGTTACATGGGGAAATCAACCCCCAGAGGGAAAAACCCCAAGGACCAACACAAAAAAGCCCCAAAACAAAAAGTGCAGGCATGTACATCTTCAACCAGTTGCTCAGAGAAATAAATACTTTTAAAATTACTTCAGATTAAAAGTGACAAAGTAAAAAAATCTGATACCATTCCAGATGCAGATCATAATTGAATATTTTGTTCCACCACCCCCCTTTAACATCCCAAAGATGACAAGCCCAAATTAAGTCCTAGGTTAAGAAACCCAACACTTTTAAGGGCTTGTTATTCTAGTCCAGCTCCATTTTGCCAACAATTGAAATCGTACTGCCATTCTTATAAAATAACCCCAACACAGAAATTTATGTGGAACCATGAGCCACTGATTTTCTTTAGTGGGTTAAGGGCCTGGCAGGTGAGCTGACAGAATTAAACTCAAAGATTGAGCTTTGTTGTTTTCACTCTCCAATTTTCCTCTGGTGAAGGCTGTGTCCTCCTCAGTGTGCGCCCCAGAATGTGACATTTATTTGTGCCAGAGAGAAATGCTTGATGGGGCTGAGGGAAGGTCCCTTACACCCAAAACATCTAAAAATGTTCACCCAAAACATCTTCAAATAATTGGCACTCACCTTCAGCTTTATTGTTCCTTTATCTAAAATATGAGAGAGAGAGAGAAAGAGTTATTCTCAAGGTAAGGCACTAAGATTTTAGATATTTGCATTTGAGTGAAGGAACACCCCACACCACAGAGCTGCTCCCTGCAGCCTCCCTTTGTTATATTACCTGAAGTAATTCTCCTTCACTGTGTAAAACAGACTGCAGGGCAAGTCAGACCCAGTAGTTCTCTCCAAAATAAACCTGGTCCACATTTATTTACAATTTTTGCCCAACATAAGCTGCAAAGTGCTCTGTGATTGGAAGGCACCCCCAAGGCAAAGGGCAGCCTGTGCCTACAGAAGTGTTATGCTGTAAAAAGGACCCAGCCTCTTTTGGGACTTAATTCTCAAAACACTCATGGGATCTGTTTGGATTGCTGGGCACAGCCATACCCAGGAGTTCTCTAGAGCATTTGCTGTCCCCATGTGTCAGCATCACTCCCTTTGAATTGCTTTGCAATTGTCAGCCACTTTCCAAGAATCAAGGAGAGGACACAACCAGAGACAATCTGCTCCAAGAAATGGAATGGCTTTAATACAACTCCCAGCTTTAACATGCAGAAGGGTTAAAACCTTCAGTTCCCACCACTGCTGACAGTGCTACAACAGGGTGATGGATTTCACTTTCTCCAGTGTAAATTCACCCAGTGTTAAGTTGGATATTATCAAATCATATTGCTTTTACTCACAGGACAGAGGTATCTGGCTTGGATTTTAAAGACTTATCCAACCACACAAACATTACCACCTCTCTCAGCAACACCCAGTCCTGAAGATGGGGAGATTTGTGTTCCCAGCACTTATTTTGGAGAGAAGAAATTGATGATGCAGATTTTATATTTTTCTTTAAAATAAATTTATCTTATTCCTTACATAGCCCCCCACTGATAAGTCTTCAGGCATCAAAAGGAAGTATAATCACTATAAAGCTCCAGAGTATCAGTTATACTGGATCTCTCTATGTCTTGGTGTTCCAAAGTTACCAGCCTGTTTGAGATCACACACATCAAACCCACTTCAGCACAATCAGCTGAGAAGGTGCAGCAGCAGCAAATCAATGAGTTTGAGCCCTTTATCACCTAAAGCAATTCTTTAGGAGACACCAGCTCCTAAACCAGCTCTGAGGGTGGGAGCCCCAGGAGCTCACCCAGGACGGTCCCGTGGCTCCGTGACACTGTCTCTCCTTTGACCACCAGCTGGATCTGCACCGTGGTCTCCTTGGCAGGGTTGAAGATGGTCACACTTATGGCTTCCTCCACCCCAGAGCGGAAAACAGAAGGTGCTGCAATCAAATAACCCCTGAGGAACACAATTGGAAGTGGTCAGTCGAGACACAGCCACAAGAGTTACCCAACCACAATTCACTTGTGAGACACTTTTTGTGCAGCAAAAGGAAAAGCACAAATCTCTGATGTATTTACCCCTGTAGGGTCACATTTGTTGTCACCAGCAGTCTAAGCCTGTATCTAATATGTATAAATGAACAAACAGAGCCTAAGGGGCTACAAATGGCTAACAGATCCTCAGGAGTTAAATAAAAGCAGTAATATATCAATGCTTATTGCATATTTAATAGTAAATGCATTCATTACTCTTACATGTAACAAACTCAATGTACAACCAGCTAATCAAAGAGAGCTAAAGTTCATGAAGGATTAAGGAGGTACCTGAACCTTTCATAGAGTTTTATAGCCAATGCTTTCTTTGAAACAATTTAGATATTTTTGACTCAGTCATACAGCTCCATTTTCATAGTTCAGCTTCATATAGGAGGGGTGAAGGGACTCAGAGCTGATTTTTGGAGTTTTCTAAATGTCAGACTCAATGCAAGGAACACACCTGAACTCGCAGCTTATACAGAAGCAGCCCAGAAACTGCAGCTACAAAACCGGGCTCAAATTCCCAGCTCTACCACCACATTCTTGTTCAAACAATTAGATCCTGCCAGTTTACAAAAGGCATTATTTTAGAAGGCACACAGAGAGCTTTAAAGCCACCCAAAACGACCTCCCATAGATGCTGCAATACGAGAGTTTCTGAATGGAATCTGCACCACTCCTCTGTGAGTGGCACCGTGCCATGAACTTGTCAGCTAAAAGCATTGCAGGCTCTGAGCTCTGAGATGCACTGGGCTGGAAGCAACACATCTATATTCTCTTCATGACACACCTTTCTGGGTTTTTTTCCCCACCCCAAAAGGATTTTTTTAACGCAAGGCAATTCCTCAGATGCCTTTTCAAGCCAAATTTCTCAGCCCATTCCTTTCTGCAGTCCCATGAGCCAGGTTGCTTTAGCTCGTGATTAATTATCACTTTGGGATGAGGATGATGGTGTTTTACAGCCCCCAAGTAATCTTTTATCAAATTCCAAGCCCATGTTCCTCTCTCAGCAGGCCTCATTGCCATGGAGATCCCATTACCCCCAAAGGAAGTTCAGAATTCTGTGGCATTTGAGTTAAATTGCACGGGGTACTTGCAGATTCAAAACCTTATGGCTGCCAGGTTTGAAAATTCATCAGAATGGTAATAAATAACAATAAAAAGTTACTACTGAGCCTGCAAATCCTTGGTAAGAGAGATAGCTGATTTAGCTGCAGAGGGAGAAAGAGCACCAGCTGCATTCAGGATGAAATGATCAGATTTAAACTGTCATAAGCCCAGCACTGCAGTGCCATATGTGAAGCACATGTACTCACATTGTTCTGAATTGCTGAAACTCTTTCTAAAGTATCGGTCCCTTGATACAATAATTTAAATCACTTAATAAGTGGCATTTGAAAGTTATATATTTAACTTGGCAATTAAAGAGTTAACTTGACAGGGACCGGACAGATGCTTTAGGCACTTTTAACTACCAGCTCTGTCAGGTTACACCAAAGCTTGGCAGGACGTGAAATGTTTTCTAGTAAGCAAGTGAGAATAAGTTCTCCACGGCACTCAGTTAATGCAGCTTCACGATGCTGAAGGGCTTTAATAACCCAGGGATAACGAACAAAGCAAACCTTAATCAAAATTAACCTAACATAAAGGAAAAGAACTGCGGATTCACTTTCTAAAAGTCAGAGAACTTTCCCCGCACTTTCTCCCCGAAAAAAAAAAAAAAAATCTTCACACGCTGCTCAGGAGCGCCCAACGCTACCTTCAACCACCCCCAGCACCGCAGCACCGGATTCCTCAAATAATTGCCGGCAGATAAAAGCTGCGGGGCCGCTCTGCGGGGCAGCTGGGGGCAGGTAGGGCACGGCAGCTTTCTCCTCTCCGTCCCCTCTCCGTGCGCTTGGGGACACCGCGCCGCTTTGTTCCGCGGAGCCGCGGCCGAGCGGAGCCGCTTCTCCCCCGCCGCCCTGCCCGGGGATGCTGCGCAGGGTCCCGGTACTTACTGGCGGGGCTGGGCAGCGCTCAGGCTGCCGAGGGCGAGCAGCAGCAGCAGCGGGCGGGCGCGGCGGGGCTCGCAGCCGGACATGGTGCCGGCAGCCCGGGCACGGCGCTGGGCGCGGGCAGCAGGAGCCTTTTGTTCCCGGCGAGCGCAGCCCGAGGCTCCGCCGCCCCGCGCCCGGGCTCGGCTCGGCTCCCCGGTGCCTCTGGCCGCCGCCCCCGCCGCGTCCCCGCCCCCGGGCCGCCCCCTCCCGGCCCCGGTGCCCGCTCGGCCCCGGCTCTTTGTCTGCGGCTCCCCGCCCGCTCCTGACAGCGCGCACCGGGGAGGGGGCGAGGGGAAGGGGCCGCGCCCCGCCCGCAGCCCCGCCCGGCCCCAGGTGCGCTGAGCCCGGTCCCGGCCGCTCCTCACCTTCCCCGGAGCTGCTTGAGCTCCTCGCCTCCTCCTGAAAAAGCCAAGGTGCCACGGAATGGGACCGGGCACGGCACCCCCGGCACGGTCCAGTCCCGGTGACTGAGCCTCGGGGACTCCACGGGGCGCTGCCCGGGAACTGTTTTCCAACCCAAAATCCAGTGCCAGCACTGATGCTCCTCCATCCCCCTCGCTCCCTAGGCCCTGCTCTGTCCCTCTCCATCCCTCTGTCCCGCGGTTCCAGGGGCTTGGGACAGGAGAGGGAGCTCTCACCGCACCAGCCTGAGGAAGAGCGGAGCTCACACAGCCGGGAAAAGCAAACCCAAGGCGACAGCAGAGCCGAGGTGACAGAACAAATGGCATCTGCCACTGCCTAGAGACATCAAGGAATGATTCCTCTGATCCCAGGCACACCAGGATCCCAGATGCGTTTCAGAGGGGAATTCTTGCCCCAGCAATAAATGAAAACCCTCAGTGTAGGTAGTCTGAATAACATTTTCCCCCAATACACCTGGCTTACACACACAGACAATGCTTGGGTTTTTATCTTGTGTGAAACTGACACTCATTTTGATGTATTATCTAAAAAATAAAGTCACTAACTCAGCAGCTTTTTGATAAATTCAGATTATCTTTAACAATGGCTAATGCTGTGAGATGTGGCTACATTACCCTACTTAAATCTATCCTAAACCAGCACTGTCTCATTTTTTGAGGAGGCAGAACAAACCTAGAAAAAGAACAAATGCTTTTCAACAAATTAGATGAGACTCTAGAAGAACAGGGGTCACTTCCCAAAGAAATGATGAACTATGAGAAGGAACTTATTAGAAAGTACATTCATGTGGAATGGTTTAGATTTTATTTGGTTGGTGGGTTAGTTGGTTGGGTTTTATTTGAGACCAGGAAAAGAAAAAAATCTGATAACTCCAAATTGCTTTCCAGTTTTTTCCTATTCTCAGCTCCACACACAGAACCCTGCCTGCCTCAGTGTTTCCCTGTCTGCAGAGCAGCCTGCTGATCCAGCCTCTCCTCAGGGTGACACTTCAGGGGATGTTGGGATCCTTTGATTAAAGATTAAAGGAGGCAACATGAAAAAGAAGCACCTTTGCTGTTCCCATGGCATGGCAGAGATCAGGAATGTTTGGGCTGAAACAGCATCATGCTTTCAAAAATATTAATTACCTCTATACTCAATCCACAGATTTCTAGAGCAAACCACAAATGGTTCATTACAGACTCATACGTGAGGTCTATGGGGAATGTACCAAAAAACCCTCAAAATGCCACTAAACACCCATCCTGCCAACCACAGGAAAGAGCTTTGAAAAAGCTCTGGGTGAGGGCTCTGAACAAGCAACAGGATTCAGCAATGGACTGATGAACACAGCAAAGTGCAGTTCCAAAATGGAGCTCCATCATCCTCAGAGTAAGACACAAATGTGTATTTCTACATATCAAAATGCACTGATAGAAATCACCCTAATGTGCAGTCCAGCCCTTTTGAGTTGCTCACTCTTTTAAAGGAGAGATTTCTCCTAGATTGAAGATTTTCCATTTGGTATTTACTGACTACAAGAAATTTCAGGCAATTACAGCCTCTGAAGACTCCAAACCATCTTCTAATTATGATGGTATGTGCAATCCTGTAAATAAGGCTGGAATCAGCTTGATCTGAAAAAAAAAAAAAAAAAAAAAAAAAAAAAAAAAAAAGGAGGCTTTAGATATAATTTCAAACTATTTACTTACTGAAATGGAATTTTCTGTGCTTGCCAAAATGAATCCCATTCAGTGTGATGCAACAGGTGTTGGAATTCCAGCAGCCGCCTGCAACCCACATCTGGTAATGGTTAGGAGTTAAAAGGAAGTTCTGTAAGAGCTGCTCATGTATAAAAACTATTCATCAGTCAGATCTATGGGCCATATTCACCCACCCGCCTGCACTGTGCATAGCTCAGATTTTTATTTCGTTTACAGAAAACGTAATTCTGCTCCTCATAAAGTCTCAGGAATCTCAGGCACTTGAGAGCATGTGGGGGATTGGTGTTGGCCATGCTGGTGGCAGAAAGGTGAGGGAGGGACAGGGGTTTAGAGAACAAGGTGTGAACACATCTGTATTGGCTCCAATTCACACCCTGATCGCTTGTACAGCCTCATCAGGAGAAGGAATCCTTCCCCATGCCCCAAATACCTCATTAAAAAACCTGTGCAATGTGAAAATTATCAGACGGGGATAATTAAAAAAATAATAATAATTCTCAAGTACTGCCACTCTCAGCTGGGAATCCTTCAGCTTTTTGCCACCTACCTCAATTGGCAGATTGAAATCAGTGACAACTCAATTAACAGGAAACAAGTGGTAGGACCATGCCATCCATAATTAGCCCTTGCTAAGTGCCCCAGCATGACTGGTGTCACTAACTTGTCACTCAGATGATCAGATCCAAAGGTATAAAAGGTAATTCTCACTTGTTTAAAGATTTTAATACATGTAAATTGTGCACTTTAAACATGCTGTACTAAACCCAAGACTATTAATCACTGAGCTTTGTGTTAAGTTCTGTACACACTAGATTTCAGTAGAAGGTGGGTGAAAAATAAAAACATCATCGATTTCCAGAATAATTTCTCCCCCTTTCCCAATGGAAAAACATTAATCTCAGTCATTACACACCACCAGACAAGAACAAGGCCTTAGTTAATTTTTACAGCATTATATTCATGGTAAAAAAACCCACACCTATTCTTTAACTCTGAGTTTTGTTCTCCCTTCATGTTTCTGTGACAGCCAGAGATAGCAAAAGCAGAAACTGATAACACCAAAAGTGTCCAGGCTTTGCCACACTCCTGCACCTCACCAGCACTGAGGAAAATGGTTTAACAGAAACTACATCAGTCCAGCCAGAGTGGCAGAAACCAGATTGATCCTGTCCCCCAGAAATACAAACATCTCTAAAAGAAATTATAAGGAAAGGATAATTAAAGAGCACTTTTCAACTAAGACTGCAACCTTAGTAGCATATAACAGGATAATGATATTGAGAACATAACTATTAAATAGCTCTGTCAAAACTGCTTATTATTAATCTATAGAGCAGGAGAGTCTGATCTTTTACAGTAATATAACATTTTAATTCCTGACAAAGTGACTGAAATACTACTAGGAAAGCATTGAAATGGAAGATTTTGAATGATTTAGAAGGAAGAGTGCTGTGCTTATCAGAAGGGGCTGTCATTCACACGTTTAGTCAGAAATAATTTCCCAATTCTCTTCTCAGCTCCTACATGGACTGGTGAAATACAATTTGTGCATAGTCTGACTGAAGAGTAGAGCCACCTCCCATAAGCAAGAGATACTAAAAAAAGGAATTAAGCTTTTATATCCTGCAGGCCAACTCCAAACATACATTGTGTATATAAACTAAAAAAAATTAGTTATATCTGAAGGGGCAACCATAACATAGAAAATTTAAGATCCTGAATTAGCAGGAAACTCAGTTTTTGCATATACATCATCACAGAAATATTTTAAAAGAAACTGATGAGAGGCATTTGAGCCCACTCTGCAAACCTCGTGCTCGCTGTACAGACCACACACAAATGCAGCGGAAGAAACAACCTAAAATCATTTCTGTGAGTTGAACAGGAATGCTCACATAATCACTGGAAATGCTCTTAATTGGTGTGGCTCAGTGGTGCATTTCAGAGCTGTTAGATCTTCTGCCGCTCTGGAACTCTTTTCATGTCCTGGCAATCCCAGCCCAGCCAGCAGTTTGTTTATCATATTCAGTATGAATTTCCGGATCTCCAACAAAGTGGTATTTACTCCGAGGCAGGGAAGACTGCAGTAATCCAATAAGTTCTCATTAGCCTAAAATGCAGAAACATCTGCTGGGGTCATGAGCTGCTTTGCTGTTGATGAGCACAGGCTCAGCTCCTTTTGCAGCTCGTGTGAACAAAGAGTTAGGGTTTGGGCTGTGGGGAGGGGACAAACCAACCTCGGTGATTTCCAGAGCTGCAGCTCCACCCCACAGCAGCCCGGGCAGGAGGGATCCTGCCTTACCTTGACCCCGGAGCCCCCATGGCAGGCAGCACAGGAATTACAGCAAAAAATGCCTTGACTCAGCCCTCCCGAGCTGGTGGTCAGGGTCTAGCACTGAGAATGTGGCCACAGCTCCCCCAGACACACAGGCAGGGCAAGCTGCAGGGCAAACCCAGACCCAAAGCTTTGCCAATCTCTTAACCAACCAAGAGTTTTGCAAGGAACAAATGCTTCCATTTCTGGGCTCCCCCTTCCTCCCAGGCTCTTACACACCTGGTCCAATTCACAACTGCTTTAAGTTTTTTGAGGAAGAAAAAAAAAATCCCTTTCCTCACAAAGCATCTTAACACACAGGAATGTTAACAACTGGTCAAGAAGAATTTCTGGCCTAAAAAATGAATAAATAGGTAATAAGTACTGTACAAGTTCAGACAAAACAAAACTAAATCTACGTTGATACAAGTTATAGCAGGGAGAACATTATTAATCCCACAGGGGAAGAAAAGACACAAAACCTGAATAAAAAGAGCCCTTAATTTGTTTAGGATTCCAACTGATTTAGAGCATGTGACACTGTCAGAAAATAAGTGGAAAATACAAAATAAGTGGTGTCACATCTGTTTAGCTCCTGCTCCAGTGATTCTGAAGTTCTTTGTTGTTGTTTGTACAGTGTTATACGACAGCAGCCAATTCTGGGGCTATTTCAAGGTGGAGGAGCCTAAAACACTTCTGCAAAGAGCCAGAACAGGCCCACTTAGAAAAAACATTGGTCAAAATCAAGAAGAAAAAGGTCTCAGTTCAAACTAGTTTAAAATCTTTTCCTGGAGAGGCTGAGCTGCTTTAGCTAACACTTGTTGTACCATTTGTACAAAGAATTACACAAGTGCTCAGTTTAAAGAATGGCCAGAACGCTGAAATGAATGCCTGTGATTCTTGTGAAACAATGAGTGCACATCCCCGGGCACAGGATTGTTCTGCAGCAGCAGTTTGGCTCCAGCCCCAGGACTCCCCTTTGCCTCGTGGGAGGATGAGAGCAGCGAGTGCCGCCTGCAGCAGCGGGGCTGAACTGCTGCCCCCGCAAGATTTACAGCCCGTAATTGTGCTCCCAGCAGCACCGCCCCGGGGGGAGAACCAGCAGCATTCCACTGCTGCTCCGAGGGAAAATCTGCATTGCTGGCTGTTGCTTAAGCAACGTTTGGGTGTAGGTATACACATCCAATAGTACCTCAAGGGCAGAAAGGCACTTGACTGAAAAGGATGGGTTTCATTTAGAAGTATTTCTTAAAAAAAAAAAACAAAACTTTTTCAGACCATTAGTGAGGTGCACCATTAAGGAATCCTAGGAAAGACATTCTGATGTGCCTGTGTAGAGACATTATTATCAAAACGCTGCAACATTGATTTCAATTTCATCCCTCCTCTCACATTTAAGACGAGCCTTCCCAACCTCCAATTTCAGAATTGACACACTGATCATAAAGAGGTTAAAGGTGTGAGGGGACACAGCCCAGCAATAATCCAAACCAGTTTCATCATACTGGAGCCTTTCTACCCACATCTCCATCCACCAAAACTAACCAGCCCACACATTTACAGCCAAGCTGACTTTGCTGGGCAAAGTTCCCCATCCAGTGGCCAAATTCATGGATGCAGCTCCTGCTCCAGAGCTTGATCCAGCTGCATCCAGCACCTATTGCTGATCTGCTGGATTGAACTACCAAGGGCAGATCATGTGAGAAAAAAGAAATAACAGATGGATATCCTGAAATAACTGATTCACAGAGAAGCTGCTGGCAAAAAAATCACACTGATATTGTATGCAAGGAGGGTCTGAACAGTTTGTTTTATGGGTGTGGCACATCTACTGATCCAGTCACTTAATTTACTAATTTTAAATAAAAGGAGAAAAGAATCAAGTTAGACCTTGAGTAGTGGCAGGAAGAAAGCCTGAACAGCACCTGAAGGAGTGCAAGGATAATAATCCAGGTATCTTAGGAGTAGGCCAAAAAGCCTTATAGACACATCTTAAGCTAGAAATGTGAAAAACCATCACAGAACAAGGTTCCACAGGTTGAAAAACACAGGTTACAGCACATCTTCCAGAGCAAAATGCATTCCATGTAAGAAAAGGAAAGGATGTTGAAGAAACATTTGCAAGATGTGGCCTGTATATTCCTAGCACAGCACATGCACTCAGTAATCAGATTTTAGTTTCTTTGCCCTTTCCCAATCCTTTGGCCTCAGTACTAGGGGTGCTCATGGCTGACCACTGGGACCGCGTGGTGTGTACAAGTGCATCACTGGGATGTGCAGTATCAGCCCTAAGAAAGCCCAGATGGAAACAAAAGCTGCTGCAGGAGATCAGTGAACATATTCAAACTTGAAGGCTACTGCTAGAGCAGTGGAAAATAGTCTTTATTATTAAAAAGAATAAAATCCTTAAGGAAGAGTCATGTTTATACAAAAGCATTTGTTATTCCAGTAATTTATTTACAGGCAATTAGGCAACCAGTTACCAAAATTTCTCAATTGTTAAAAGTGATCAGGCTCCTTCCAAGTGCTTTATATCCACACAGCACACCCAGAAATATGGGACAAATTAAGAGTTCCTGCAGAATCTGCTCAGTGAGCAACCTCAGTCCATAGATTACCACACAGGTCAAATCTGGCAGGAATAGCACTTTTTATCATTTACCTTTCAGTACTGTCAAGGCAGAAAGGGGATGGAAAACCTGTCACAGAAGTCCCCATTAAAAGTGGGCGATGTCTCCCTGTAGGACAGTCTGCAGAACAACTCTCCAATTCCTGCAGTGAGCACCCCTGCTGCTGGCTTCACTGAAAAACTGGGCAAGTTGTATGTCCACACAAGTAGTAAAAGGATAAAAAGTCTGCTGGCTTTGAATTAGTACCTACCCAGTAGTAAAACAATACAGAAACTCAGCTGAAATACCAGCGTCTCACAACATCTACTCCATAATTCTTTTCACACACGTATTGGTTATGCAGAGAAACTTCTTTACAGGCTTCAAACGACAGGTTCTGCACATTTGTGAAGCTCCTGGAACACAAGAAGCTAAATCAGTGACTCTGAAGGACAATAACTCTGCTTTAGTCCAAAGGCTACATGCCTGGATATCTGCATCTTTCTTTTACTCTGGCTCCACCAGAAGGAAAGAAATGTAAAATGTGAATTTTCTTCTCAAAAACAAGAACTGGGAGGAGAGATGGGGCAGTTTGAAGGAGGGGGGGATGAGTGGCTTCATGGTCTCTTAATCTTCAAAGATTTTAACTCTAATCTCTTCTGGGGCAATGAAAGAAGGGAAGGACATTAGTCATGCTTTATCTCTTCCTCATCCTCCCTGTAATGCTTTGTATTTGTTGTCACAAGAGTTGAAAGGAGAAAAGAAGGCTCCTTGTGCCTTCTCAAGGATGACACATTTGCAGGGTTGTTATTTAAGACAGTTTACAGCTCACTTTTCTGTCTCCTGGGTTTCTCCACTCCTACATATCTACAGCTACCAAGTCTATTCTTGTTCAGTGGAATTCTCAGCTGAAGTGTCAGAGAATGGCACACTGAAGTGGCTCACCTGGAGTACAAACCCAACCCCAAACATCCTTCTTTGACTGTAGGCAGGGCAGGGACAGAAATACAGATGACTGCTATGAAGAGAATTACCCTTAGTGCTACCAAACCCTCAGTTAACCCTCCTCCAGTCTGAATTCTGGATATATTCTGGCAAGGACTAGAGATTTTCCTGTGAATATTTAGTCAACAAATCTTTCCACCCAGTTGTTATGATTACCTTTGAAGCCCTTTACTCAGTTGCTGAGATACTTCATTAAGCTCTTTCAGTGCACCAAGTGCTTTTGCACTATCCTCTGAGTGGTTTGGCATAATTCCTGTCAGAAGCTCCTGTGTGATCATTAATTGCTTTTCCAGCTCATCTGGAAGATGAGAAGTTAAAAATATTATTAAAAATTAGAGTGGCACCAGTTAACACAAGATATTAACAGCTGGAATAACCCAGAGACAGATGAACTAGACAAAAAACACTGTTCAGCTTTCACAAAAAAAACCATGAAAGCCTAATTAGTTTTCACTGTTGTGACTAGCACCAGCAACAGGCTATTAAAATTGCTCATCAAGCTCTCATTTAGAGTATGTCAAAGATTTTTAAGAGTAATGTAAGAGAAAAAACAAGTTTTTGACATCCAAAATTCCCTGGCCAGTTTCATGTAATGCTGTTGGCATGTATCCCCTCCATTAAATTTATTCAGTCATTTCCTTTAACATTCACAAACAAGAAAATGGACTTATTCCTTTCTAGTCTTCTTACCAAAATTCTAAGTTCTTCAATAAACATTTTTCATTTGTCTTAAAGTGCAAGATCATGTAAATGATTCAAGAATCTTGATTTTTGCAGACCAGCAGTTTAAAAAATGTAACTTTTTTGTCCAGACTTCAATACAAAAAGCATGTACTGATTCATTAAACATTCTCTGATTCAAGACAGCACACAGTAGTACTTAAGCTCCAGCTCTTCAAGGAAACATGAGCAAGTCTGCCCAGGTGACTCTGTCCCTCAAACACAGAAACAAGGTCACAGGATTTCTACAACTTGTTTACACAGTAGGAAAAAGAAAAGGGCAGGAATACCATGAATACAGTTAAAATATATAGAAACATGCTAAATAAGGTGTATATGAAGACTGAGATAACTTACAAAGTTAATTTCTTCTCTGCTGCAAGATGAAAAACTGTGTAGTTAAGTGGTTAAACAGAGATAAGAATTACACAGCACAACACGTGATTTTTGCTGTAGCCCAGTGCCCACACAGGCTCTAAGGGCACACAAAGTTCCTCCAGTGGCCATAGACAGATGCAGCAGTGACACTGTGAGAAACTTTTTCAGCATAAACCCACTGTAACTGAAAGCAAATTTGATAAATTAAATTTTCATACCAAGGCAGGTTTGCTCATCTCCTTCTATGTGAATGTTCTTTATGGGCAGTTCGTGTCTCGTAGCATCCAGGGAAGCTGCAAAGCTTTTGTATTGCTCTTTGAACTGTTCACAGACAGGAACCAGGGGAGGCAGCACTTCTATCTGAAAGAGCACACACTGAACAACACTTCTCCAAATGATCTGTAATCACACACCTGGCCCACTACAAAAAATACTTTATGATACAACCAAATACCACTCTGAAATGCTTACTGACAGAGGAACACAAGAAGCCTGTGGTACAATAATCCTATCAAACTGTCCATTATGTTTGTCCTCAGTACCAGTTCCCCTGTTTCTGTAGCTCAGAGATACTGGCAACATAGCCAGCAAAGGGTTTTATATCAGATCCTTTAACTGTATTTAATAAGCCTGTTCTCCAAAAACCTTGTTCAATTTTTGCAATGTATATTTGATAAAAAGCAAAGAGATTCAGTTTTGAAAATTCATTATTCAAACATTAATTATTCAGTAGAAACCTGTCTTCTTACAATTAGGCCAGAACTCTTTGAGGTAACACATACAAACAAACAACCCAAGATGTTCACTTCTCTCTAAGGGGTGGCATCTCAGCTCTAACCATAACTGCAGTTGCCTAAGTGTGGGGTGTTCATGTGGGTTTGGGGACTTCCACCTCCTGTGCAACACCCAGACCCTGCCCTGGCAGCCACTGCAATCTCTGCCCTTGCCCAAGAGCTCCAGCTTCTCCTTCCTGCCTGTCCATGAGAGGCAACTCAACAGTGACAAAGGCTCCTGCTCAGGTGCTGCAGGCCTCAACAGGAAGGAGATATTTGTTTACTTTAAGATGCATAGAATTGTACCCTGCAGGCCACAGCAGCATTGAAATCTCCCCTGGATAAAGGACTACTTCATAAATGAGTTTGTGCAACTGTCAGAGAAGCATTAATCCTATGAAAACTCACCTGTTTATCTAATGTTTTGTTGAGCTTCTCCTCTCTCTCCTCAAGCAGAATTTCCCGTTTCAGCTCCCAGAGCATCTCCTGTTGTCTCTGCTTTTCTTCACACAACCTTAGCAAGTTTTTTTCTGCTTTTTCCTCTATCTTGGCAACGCTTTTTCCTACCTATTACATCCCAAAAATATTCACAATGAAAGTAATGCTACATCTGAGCAATTAACATATTCTGAATAAAGAAATGCAAGCCTCAGACCACACCAAAGAGTTTCAATTAATGAACAGGAGACCTCACACAGTAAGCACAGAAAATCAGTTAAAGACCCTCTCAAGACTCTTGCCCCACCCCTGCTTCTTTTTGCAAAGGAAAATATACACACAGAGCACTGAGGGAACAAAGCCACTGACACAACCTTCAACTGCAGACAGACTCACAGCTCTCCCAGAATTTCCCCCCAATTGCTAAGAACCAGCACTAGCTTCATAAACTGGCACTGAATGCACTCTGAGAGTTTTCATAGCAAGTCTTATGGTTTTACAAATGATACACATATACAGTCACAAAAATCTAACTTTTACAGGTCAGGAAGCATTTATAAAAGTAAACAATTCCTCAATATCAAGTTCTATCTGAGATAGCAAATAATTGACCAACTCTTACCTTCAGTCTTAGGGTAGTTAAAAGTAGTGTCTCAGATTCCAGCTCTGCTGTCGGATCCTTAGAATCAGTTTCCTTCAGAAAAGAAAAGAATACTCTAGATTCAGTTTGGTATTAAAACAATTGCTTTTTCAGTGGTCAAATTAGTTACCAACAGTCCAGTTTTTGCCTGGAATCAAAGTCAACTCAATGAGACAAGTTTGTTTTTTAAACACTCATGTTATTTAAATACATCTCTTTGTTCCACCACCTTTTATAATACTTATAGCAGATTTTCATTTGAAGTTTCAGTGCTACACTGAATGAAATCCCCAAATAAGGCACTTTATATTATACCAAATCAGTGCTAGTTCTCAGAACAAAAATGGCAGAAAATACTTAAAGATAATGTGATATAATTATAGAGTATGAGCAGAAATGCAAGAAGAATCCACCTGAGGAGATGCAATAATAGGAAAAGATTCTTTACCACAAAAAATGAAGGAAAGTTCTGGTCAGTGTCCAGACATCTGATCAACACACCAAACAATTGCCAGCAATACAACTGACTTCTGCAAGGAGGATTTAGATCCTCCCAGGACCTCAGCTGTAATTCAGATTAAAAATAAAAAGAAAATGTTCATTTCAAAATAAATATCCTTACCAATGTAAGCAGTGAGACTCACCTCATCACTCGCTCCTTCTGAAGCAGATTCTGAGTAAGAACTCTCCTTGGGGTCACTTTTATCTGTATCACAAGAACAACGTTAGTGTGCTAATCTGTTGAGATCTGTAGGGTGGGGCAACAGACCACCAGCTTCTTCCAAGGCACAGATAATTTCACAATTATTGTGTGTACCAGTAAAAAAATCTGTGCTCTGTTTCTAGCTCTGATATACACATGAGCAGATATGGAACACGTGAACATCTAGCTCTAAGTGACAAACAATGTGATCCACTTTTCAGAAAGGCTGACATCCATCTGTTATAGGAACAAAGACTCAAGAGTACTTTATTCTTTAATTTTTAACTTTACAAAAAACCAGAGCACCCAAAAGATACTACAAATCAAGGTTAATTTAAACCCAAAGGTCTTAGTCCCTCTGCTTAAAATACTTTTGTGAATATATAAGAATACAACAATTTCTTATCCCCAAGTTTCAGCACATATATTAAAAATAAATAAAAAAAACACCCAGAAATTGCATATGAATGGAAATTTACCATTAATAGCAGAAATATCAAAGTCTGGTAGCTTCACTTTTTCTTCACCTAATAAAGTGGACTGCAAGTCACCCTTCTCAAAACCACTCTGATTTAACGTGCTGTGGTAAACACCTGTAGAAAGAAGCTGTTATCAGACTAAAAGAATTAGAAGTAGAAGAATTAGGTTCAGCACAAGTTCACAATTCCAAGCTGTAGAGGCCCAGGGAAGCTGAGCTGGTCACATCCCTCCCCTCACACCCCACTGTGACCTGAGAAATGCTCCTCAGGCCTTGATGAGCTGCACCTGGACAAGGCCCCTCTGAGCTCATCACAAACACTCTCTCTTCCTAGAAATGTATAATGAGCACCTGCTTTCTAATAAACAGCCTTAAAAACTTATTTTTCTTGAACCTCCAAAGAAATTTACCAACTGGAATTGTGGCCAGAATGGAAAATTATTGTGACTAAAGCCCACTCTCTCTAAAGGGTCCCCATAAAGTGAGATCCTTTGGGGTCCCAATTCACAGAAAACAAGGGAATAATGTGTCTCAACTGGATATCTGTGGAGACAACCAAGGACTGTCAGTAATTCCAGACAGGAATCACTGGTAACAACAAAAAAAAATAAAATAGACGATTTTGAAGACAGAGATTTTCAGTCACTCACATTTGATTTAACAGAAGGATCAAATTTAAAAAAGCAGAGTAATGGTGATGATATAGGAAAAGGACCATTCAAAACCTTGTACAAAAGGCAGGAAAGACCCAATCACTCAATTCCAGAACCAGGATTTGATTTGTCTGAGTTACACATGAAGTTTCTTAATTTCCTTTACATACAAATAATAACTGCTAGTGATGCAAATAATACAAAACATCAATATCTTAGAGTTGTTAAGAGTTTCATAGGCTGGAAATACATAATAGCTTTTAAATGCTGGTAAAACCTACTAGCATAAGTTTCGTGTTTCTGAGAGAGAACTAATCTTGCTTTAGCTCTAGAAGACGGCAGAGAAGTATTTGATGAAGAGGAACTCGATGAAGCATCCTGAAAATAAAGAAATAGCTAAGACAGAACATAAACAACAATATCTTGCCTTCAACTTAGATGCTGACAATTAACAACTAAATCCCAGGGCACCTTGGTGCAAGTCAGCCGAGCACAGTCCCAATCTCCACCAAATAACACATCCCAAATCCCCACAACCCCAGCTGAGCCGCTTTTCCCCAGGTCTCGCTGCCACATCCAAGTTTCCCCTCACACCTTTTCTGCCTTCGGCTGAGAGACGCCTGCGCTCGGCACTCTCGGCACCTTCTTGCTGTCTTTCTTATCGAATTGCAGGTAGCGAGACTGAACGATTCTTCCTCCTGAGAGAGGGCAAAGAGAGCTCAGCCGGGCCCAGCGCGGGGCTTCCCGCCTCGGCTCGGATCCTCCTCAGCCTCAGCCGGGCCGGGCTCTACCTCAGCCAGCGCGGGTCCGCCCTCACCCCACGTTACCTCTCCGCTTAGCTTTAGGCGTTTGTCCGCCCACCACTGTGCTGCTGCCCGCTGAGGACATCGCGCCGAGGCGGCAGCGGGCGGGGATCGCCCCCTCAGCCCCGAGCCGCCCCAGCCGCCATCGCGTTTGAATCACCGCGCATGCGCGCGCTGAGGCGGGAGCGGGGCGGGGCGGCAGCGCGCCCCCTGGCGGCGCGGAGGACTGAAACGAGCCCGGGTGCCGGGGCTCAGCCCCGGGGGCTGCGCTGACTTTTAAGTAAAGAGATTAACGGCTGGACCTAAAAGTGCTCCTTGCCTCAGGCCTTTGGTGGGAGGTAGCTTCAGCTGCTGCAGAGAATCCAGCGGAGGCCACAAAGATGCGGAGGAGTCTGGAGCATCTCTGATGAGGAGAGACTGCGGGTACTAGGCCTGGTTAGTCAACAGAAGAGAGGGCTGAGGGGGGATCCCATCAATCCTATATAAATATACAAATATCTCTAAGGGATGTTCAGAGGATGGTGCCACCTCTCAGGGGTGCCCAGGGACAGGACGAGGAGTAATGGGCATGAACTGAAACACAAGACAAACACCTCAACATGTGGAAGAACTTCTCTACATTGAGGGTGGCCTGGAACAGCCGCACAGGGAGGGCGTGGAGTGTCCCTCTGTGGAGACATCCCAAACCCACCCGGACACTTTCCGTGTCAGGACGGGGTGGGGGGGGTTGGACTGGGTCATCTCCAAAGGTCTCCTAACCCAAACAATTCTGTGATTCTGTACCCCAGCGCTCTGAGAGACCGCGCACCAGCTACCCTACCGGGGTTTTGACAAGAATCCACGCCCGCTGCCTCAGACAGACAGACAGACAGACAGACAGACAGACAGACAGACAGCACCTGGCTGCCGCCGCGGGGGCGAGCAGCGGGCTCGGGGCTCGAACCCGGGTGCCCCTATCCCCGCCCGCCGCATCCCCTCCATTCCCGCAGCCCGTGGGTGCCGCTGCCCGCCCCATCTGGGACGGCGCATGCGCGGAGCGAGCGCGGCGCTGAATGGGCGCGCCCCGGCCCCCCCCCCTACCCGGAAGTGGCGCGCGCGGGGCCTGTGGCGGCGGCGGGGCCGGGCGGCCGCGCTTCGACACCGGCGCAGGTAACGGGCCCCGCGCTCCTCGTCCCCCCGCTCCGCATCCCTCCCGCTCCCTCGCTACGCGCTGCCCGGCGCTGCGGTGGCCGTGCCTCGCAGGGAGCGGGTGCGCTCCGAGCGCTGTGAGGCGGTTCTGAGGGGGGTCGGCTCTGAGGGTGTGACTGCGGGTCAGCTCGGGGGGTGTTCGGTTCCAGGCGCCCTCAGCAGCTCGGGGCCGGAGCGGTTCCCGGGACGCGCTGGGGTGTGCTCGGGGCAGGGGCCGTGCCCGCTCGGGGCTGTGCGGTTCTGCTGACTGACTTTGTGCCCGAGGAGCCGTGCCCAGGGCAGAAAGTGTCCCACGGCCGCTGTGCCTCCCGTCTGTCGGGCAGAGCCTGAGCAGGGCTCGCTGTTACTTCCAGCTCCTGCTCTTTTCCGTCTCCCGCTTGTGATTTTTCAGTCACACTGTGTTCTGCTTTTTCGTGTGACTCTCGGTATGATCAGCCTGTAATCTTTCAGACAAATATCTCATGATCTTTCAAGAAATTCGTTAAAGCTCTCAGGGTTCTTTTGTTTCTTTGTGTTGTTTTTGGGCAGCTCTTGACAGTTGGTGCTGCCGCTGTGCTGAGGTCGTGCTTTGTCGCGATGTCTGTCATTGCCCGATTGAATCGTGCCTCTTGCTGTCTGCATATCGATAGTGCTCTGCCTTTTTGGCTAGCTTTGTTTTGCAATCTCTGGGAAGTAAAACTTTTGCAAGCTAGGAACATCCTTTGTTACATGTTTCTAGACTGAAAGTATCGGGCTTCTATCCTGACTCATGACAATTCTGACCGTGGGTTTGGTACAGGTATGTGTGAATTCCCAGTATCATTTTAGCTTTGTTTTCTGTTACTCTGTATTTTAGCAAAATTCTTGCCCAGCTTTATTTGCAATTCGTGTTTGTGAAAAGCGAGAAGCACTTTGGATGCAAATGAGCTCAGCATTCTTTGATTTCACCTTCTGGAAATGGGTGGCAGTGGAGCAAAGGGCTGGAGATGATCTCAAGCTCCTGGCAGATGCAATTAGCCTTTCAGAGATGTCATCAGCATCCTCCCACGGTGCTCCTGGAGGTTCATCGGTATCGCTGCGTCTGCCAAGCTGTTTGCAAATAAGTTTGTCATGGGTAATTAGGAGCTCTTTGATTTCAGGCCTGTTAGCTGGAATCCAGGGCTGAAGAACTTGCCCTAAAGTAACAGCGTGGGGCAACCTTGCATTCCGGTTTAGGATGCTGGTGTCACACCCAGCGAGTTTTAGTGAGCCCTGGGTGTCTTTAACTCAGAATCTTGTCAGAAACAAATCCATTAAATGCAGGGGAAGCAGCTTGGGGTGCTTTTAATGTGTGTTCATATTAACTCCAAAATTGATTGTGGCTTTTTTTAGAAAAGAGTTCATCTTGGGGTTTTTTTGTCTTTGTACTGCTATGGGGTTTTCTGCCTGCCCTACATCTGAAGTCTGATAATATTGTGCTTTTCAGGATGATGCATCCAAGGCCACTTCCTCAATCTTTAATCCTTAATTGTTCACATAAAACTCTGGAGTTACTGCAGTAATGCAAAGTGTTTTGTAGAACTGTACAGTTTGGGGCTTGGTTTTCTTTTTTTTTTTTTTTTTTTTCTTTTTGTTACTATGCTTGAACATTTGTCTCAACAAAAAGCTTTTTCACAAGCTGAATGTTGCAGCTCCTGCAGTGACAGCTGCCTGCACAAACTGTGCATTCCCAGTGGGAAGACTCCCAGCTCTGGGCTTTTCTGTGGAACCCAAAACGCCCATGGAGCTGAATAATTTAGGAAGAGTAAATGAACTAATGAAAGATTTAAACAAGGTTCACCTAGAAAGGAATACTCTGTGCAGACAGTTTTCTGACCCATAGTGATTCAAGCATTAGACCTCTTGAATAATCCTGTGCATGAATAACATGTTTGACTCACATGCACACTGAGGCTAAATATGGCCCTTCCTCTGCTGGGAGGTCAAAGGGCAGGATTTGCATATCCTAGGCATTTTAAAAGGAGGAATTCCTAAAAAATGCAACAGTATTGGCTATCTCAACAGTCAAGGAAAAGAGTGAAAGACTAAATCAGCAAAATGTTTTGGCTCAGTGCATTTTTTTGTGAATTTGAAGGCTGAAGGTGTTTATCACATTTCTAACAAACAAGGCCTGTTTATGCTAATATCAAGGAGAAGTAAAGCACGAGATGCTGATAAGGGTTTATTTTTCTAATAGGAAGGGCTAGGAATGCCTTTATTTCACAAAATGGAAATTCAGAGGTCTTGTCTGTAGAATATTGTGTTTTCTTGGTGTATCAAGTGACTTAAGCGTGGCTTGTGGAGTTGCTTTTATCAAGGCTTTATTGTCTTGTGTGTCTCTGATTACCAACTGAAACTCAATGCAGATTCCAGAAAAATCTGCCCTTTCTGTAAAGACCATTGATATTAAACAAGAAGAGTGTTTTTAAAGCTATTTTTGACGTGTACATTCTGTTCACACAGAATTTCAGCCTAAAGTTTCTTTAAAAAGTTTTTCATCAGTGTAAATGCAATATTAAAGCAAGAAAACTTTTATTTCTTTTGTTGACAGCTGTAGTGCTGTTAAGGTAAAAAATCAAGAAAATTACAAAAGGTGGTAGAATGGCCCCCAAGGTTCTTCTGGCTTGCATTTTTCACCTCTGACTCTTTCAGTTGCTTTGCCTTGATTCCTCAACTGGGCCACATTTTCTGATGTGCATCTGTAACTCTGTGACATCACACTTTTTATAAGGTAATGACATTGAACATTACTGTAAAGCCTGATAAGGTATCTGTGTTTTGAGGTGAAATTGAGCATTTGAGTCATTCAGAGGAAGTGGAGGCTGCATCAGGGGTGGTTTGGGGTGGGGATTGGCATCAGGGTCCCAGTAGCAGGTAACTGAGAAGGAGCTGCCTGTAACAAAAGTGATTTCTTTGACTTTTTCCTGTGTTACACCACATTGCAGCCCAACTTCTCCTTTGCCAGGCACTCTGGGGCAGTAACTTCCCTGCAGGGTTGATTGCAAAGAGTAGTAACAAATGTGTTGTAATTTTTGTGTGGTCCATTCAAAACTCCTTTTGGAGCAGAAAATTCAAGAGTTTTAGTTAAAGAAAACCAAAGATCTAAAGTTGTTTAGTGCAGCTGAATTTTTTATAACCAAGGAAAACATTGAAGTGTGACTGGAACCTGAAGTGATTTTCAGGTAATTTACAAATGCCTGGAATACTGAAAAAAATTAAATCAATTATACTCAATTAACATCACATGTCTTTATGACATGAGGTAGGACAAGGATCTTTACCTTACCTGTTAATTGCACAGTTAATTGTGGAAACTTCAGGTGTCTCTATAGCCCAATTTGCTGGAAATTCCTTGCTTTGGAAATCAAGGTCAGTAATAACTGATTATTTTTGAAATTGCTAAATGTTTTCAATTTGACCAGACAGAGTGGTCTCTTTTGGGGATGGCCACTGCCAGTTCTGGGATTTAAGAATATCAGAGCTCAAGTATTTCAGCTTTTGTGTTGAGCATTGCTTGGTGAGCAGTGGGAGAAGCTGGAATCTTTCCCTTTGAAGGATGCAGCAGTGGAAATGCACATGAAAATGTGAGGAACTGGGATTTTTTTTTTGCTGTAATGGTAACTTTCCCTTTTTAGCTTCTCTGTGATTCATTGACTAAAAATGTGGCTTCAAATTATGGCCTTATTTAAACTAAAGAGATACCCTGCACTGATTGGGGCACAGCTCTCTGCACTCTGCTGCTGAGTGGACACTGTTGGCTTTAATGCCTATTAAAAAATTAATTAATGGCTTAATGGAGTCTAGAAAATGCTTACAAATACCATCAAAATTATCATCTAGAATTGGATTTTTTTGGTTTTGTTACTAAAATTGTATGAGCAAAAAATAAAGTTATATCTTTTTTTCCTCTTCCATACATTGAAAAGTGATTTCTTTTAAGAAAGGGTATTGAAAGAGCTTGAGGGTAACTGCAGAATTTCTACCTCCAGACAGCACCCAGCAGTGGTGGTTGTGCTGCAGGGTTTGCATGCTGACCTGTATGGTTTCAGTATTACTTTCTTTCTTGTATTTCTCCTTTTACTTCCAGTATTGTCTGTACCTGAATTCAGGCTTGTGCTTCCTTGACAAGCCAAATCACAATAAATATTTCAATTGCTTAAAAATTGTCTAAATAATTTGAGATCATAAAATGAGAAGGAATCATTGCAATCATCTCTTCAGACTGCTCTTGCCATAAAGAAGAGGGTGATATGTAATTAACTCTTCTAATTGGCAGGCAGCTTGGTTCCTGGGGACTGGCTGATTTTCTAAAAAGAGGTTTGGCAACCAGGCCTTGTTGGTGTCAGTTCAGTTTTTGCAGTGCAGTTGAACCTTCTGGTGATGTTTATGTCTTATGTTTGCCTGGGTTTGTTTAGCTGTGAATTCCAGCCTCTGCCTTGTGTTGTGGCTTTGTGCTGGTGATTGTACCCAAGTGCAGGTCCTGTGCAAGGCCTGCACTGATAACAGTGTCCTCTGTGTGCTCCTCACAGACAAAGCTTGCAGAGTGTTTGGTTGTAAGGGGGGTATTTTCTAACACATTTCAGTTTGTTCTTGCTGCCCTTAGCTCCTTAATTGAAATTTGGATTTATTCTAGATGCTGTGTTGGTCATGTATCTTCTGAGCACAAGGGTAATATGCCTGCCTAACAAAATATTAGTTGATGTTCATCTGGAGATTGCATTCACTGTCATGCTTGTGGTGCTATGGTAGAATATTCTGTTCAAATAATTCCTTGCTATGCTTTCAAACGTTTCAGGATAGCTCCCCTTCCATCCCTCTGGTATGGATTGGCTCTTGGATAAAGTTGAAGTTTTATGTATCTCTAAACTCAGCTGAAATTTGTTTAGCAGTTGTTTTCTTGCTCCTATATTACTGAATTGTATAATTGATTTAACTTCTTGCTCACTTTCTGCCTTCTCAATCTCTCTATGATATGTTCTTTCTCAGTAACTCTTTTTTTCCCCCTTCTTTTAGAATCACCATGAAAATGTTTACTTTGATGCCAGGAATCCAAGTTCACTAGGAACTCATCCTCCAATTGCTTGAAGATACCTGTCCTTAAATGAATACTGGGACTCATTAGGTAACCAATTTGTAATCTGTCCAGTGAATGCTCTTTTGTTTTTATGTTCTAATTTGTGGCTTGAAAAATTGTTTAGTGGGAAGCCTGAAGTCTGTCTCTTTCAGAGCTGTATTGTCATCAAGTAAATTTGATATCCTTTCTAAGAAAATCACAAGTAGGAGGAGACCAGCAGATTTTCCTCAAACCTCTGCAATACCTGGACATTCTCAGATGGAAAAATTGAATTTTCCAGTCATACACACCTGAGCAGACCCTACTGGGTTTGTCACTTGTAGAGAAGTGGCACCTGCACTCTGATTTCCCCTTTGGAAAGTGTCAGCTGGAATCTTGAGCAATGTCCCAGATTTTGGTGGCTGACATGAGACAAGGTTAGGAAATGTGTGTTAGCAAAGTCACAGGTCAGCACCGAGGCTCAGCTCTTCTGTGTTGGCAAAAAGCTGGTGCAACGTTTTTTAGGGAGCTGTTTTGGCCAAAGTGCTTACTGAGGGGACTTCCTCTAACTCAGCAGACTTTCAGACAGTTTCAGTGTGTCTGAAACTAATTGCTGGGGGGTGAAAAAAGGAAGTCTGCAAAAGGCTATGTCCCTTGAACTGGCTGAGTAGCTGGAGAGGAAAATGGTCACTGTTGTTCTGTTTTTCTGTCTGTGCTCAGATGGATCTTCCTCATGAGCAGCAGTTTGCTGTACATTCTACTTTGTGCCAAGGTTTGAGCTTTTATATGTTAAGAATGCTTAACACTTGCTTAATTACTTCCAAGGTGCTTCAGACTTCTTGACTGGTCAGTGATAATTACAGGAAATGGAGAGGGCACTTGGAGCTCACTGCTCCAGCCTTTTGTATGGCCAATTTCTTGGAACCAGCCCTCCTTAATGAATGAAGAATGACATTTAATGGGGAAAAACATTCTTGGGTGGATCATACAGTTTGATCAGAGATGTGTTGTGGTTTGTCTTGCCATCTGTGGCTTATTCAGCCTTCCTTTTGATGAGTAGCCACTACAAATGACCCAGCCTGTGTGGCAGTGTCTGTGTAAGCTGCCTGCAGAGTCCCTGAAAGCACAGCTCCCTCCTCGGAGGCTGTTCATGAGCCACAGCTCTGTCGTATGGTTTGTGAAGTGATTCATTACTTGCACTGGAAGTGGCAGCTAAAAGCCTCCAACTCTACTGATTTTAATTTGAAATGATTACTCTCTGTGGCCTTGTGCAAGTTCCTGTGCAGTTGTTTAGTGGCAAAAAGTAACTTCTTTGGCATTTCTCTGCCTCTTTCCTCTTTTTTAAAAAATGCGTTTGGCATGTCAATGTATAATTAGAACACTTTGTTCTTGGAGCAAAAATTGAACTGCTATTCTCAGTGTGAAGTTTTACAGACTGCTAAAACAAAGGGGTATTTCATTATCCTTCTCCTTTTAGTACCCCTTGATAAGGAAAGGAACTGTGGAGCTGAAGCAGCCTGGGCAAACTTAGTTCTGGTGACACCAAACTGCAGATGAGAGGAAAGGCACAGGCACAGATGGTAACAGAGTCTAGAGACTTGACTTGGCAGAGAGGAAGAGGTTGCCTTCTGAGGTTGTTGGTAGGCTGGAGTTACGTGTCTGGCCTGCACCAAGGCTGAAGGGAGCAAAAAGCAATGAATGGTTTTTAGAGATGTGTGAATGAGGTTCCCAAACCCAGTGAGGAAGGAGTTGATGTGATGGGTATAAAGGCTTGTGAATGAAGTGGGGTATTTAGGATCTTGTTCGATGCTGAAAAGTAGCTGCAGTAAGGCTTGACTTTACTTTGTTGCCTAAGATGGAAGATAAAAGTCATGTTAAACCCTGTGTAGCAAGGATGTGGTTCACTCAAGTGGAATGAGCAGTCTCTTGGCTGTGTAAATGATCCGTGGTGAAGAAACCCCTGTGGTGTGAGAGGGAGCAGCAGCAGCGTGTGCTCCAGGCAGCTGGAGCTCTGCTCCTGAAAGCTCCATGGGGTACATGCTGTACTGACTTGTACCTCTCATGGAAGGAGCTTAGTTAGGGAAAATAATGGGAAAAAAAAGTGGGTTTCAGTGTCAGAGCCATTTTCCTCCTTGTGTCTGTGTGCTCTGATCCTTCTGCTTTAGCTCATGGCTCCTCTAAACCCTCACTGCTGAATTAAGAAGTGACCAAACCCTGTTTCTGCCTCAAGCTGCTGGTGCAGCTTTAAGGAAGAGTATCTGTGGGAGGGTGGATAAATGTTTGTGTGAACCAGGTCAAGGAGAGCATCTGGGCTAAAACTAACCTGGGGAAACAAGGAAGTTTTAGTCTGGACATTGATCCTGGTTTGTTTTGCTTGGCTGTATGAATTCTTGTGTGCCATGACAGGGAGGAAGGGGTGGCATGGGAATAGAAGGAAAAGTGGGAGGAGGCTGGGTGCTGTGGCAGCTCTCTACTGCATAGAATATCCCAAACAGACTTTTTGCAATAATATCACTGATAGCAAATTATTAAAAAACAAATGTACTATGTAATAACTGTATTCTCATCCTGCAGAAAGTAACATCTGTTGTACACACGTTTTAACACCTAATTTTTTTAATTTTTCCTTTTTTTTTCAGACAATGGGCACTGCACATTAAGCAGGGGTAGCAGACTGAAGCCCATCTGGGGACAGAATGAGTTTAAAAGATGCTGACAGTGCAGTTTGCCAGGCAAAGGCAGCCTATAATCTTCATATTTACCCCCAACTCTCAACAGAAAGTGCTCCCTGCTGTAAAGTGACAGCAACCAAGGACAGCACATCATCAGATGTCATCAAGGATGTGATTAACATCTTAAACCTGGATGTCTCCAAACATTATGTGCTGGTGGAGGTGAAGGAATCAGGTGGAGAAGAATGGGTGCTTGACATAAACGACTCTCCCGTGCACAGGGTGCTGCTGTGGCCGCGGCGCGCGCAGGACGAGCACCCGCAGCAGGACGGGTACTACTTCCTGCTGCAGGAGAGGAACTCTGATGGCACCATCAAGTACATGCAGATGCAGCTGCTGTCCAAGGAGACGGATGCCCGGCGCCTGGTGGAGAGGGGATTTCTGCCCTGGCACCAGGAGGACTTTGATGACCTCTGCAATCTGCCCAATCTGACAGAGACAACGCTCCTGGAGAATCTCAAGTGCCGCTTCTTAAAGCACAGAATCTACACTTATGCAGGGAGTATCCTGATTGCAATTAACCCCTTCAAGTTCCTGCCCATTTATAACCCCAAGTATGTCAAGATGTATGAGAACCATCAGCTTGGGAAGCTGGAGCCTCATATTTTTGCCATTGCTGATGTGGCCTATCACACAATGCTTAAAAAACATGTTAATCAGTGCATCGTTATATCAGGTGAAAGTGGGTCTGGGAAAACCCAAAGCACAAACTTCTTAATTCACTGCCTCACGGCACTGAGCCAGAAAGGGTACGCCAGTGGTGTGGAGAGAACCATCCTGGGAGCTGGACCAGTTCTCGAGGTAAATCCATGCTCAAGCTGCCTTCTGTGCTAATTTATTTTTTAAATAATTCAAATAACTGCTGTTGAATGCTATTTTTGAGTCATCTGCTTGGTTTAGGCTTAAAATGTCACTGGTTTAGGCTTGTCATTTGGTGTAGGTTTAAATGTCACAGGGCTGCAGTGCTGCTTGGCAGCCTTACCCAACTGCTTCTAATTGATTTTCCTTATAATGTTCACTTGACTTCCTGTTGCTTGTAATTTGTGTATGACTTAACTTTGCACCACTAAACACCACAATCTGGGGCAGATGTTACCTGTGTTTTCCATCTGAAAGTTTTGATGGCATTTGAAGCAAATCATAAGCACATTTTTCATAAATATTGTTCCACTGAAACATCAACTGCTTGGTGTGATCCTGCCTTTGTGTGTGAGCATTTTACTGAACTCACTTTTTAAGGGAGTTATTTCTACAGCTGTTTGTGGAAGAGAGCAACATTTTTAGTTGGGGAGAAAGTGGGAGTCAATTTTGGCTTTTAATTATTACAGCATTTCCAGCAGAAAGCAAAACTAAACATATGAGAAGGAGAGGGGGTACAGCTGGCCTTGTATTAGGTAATTGTTGGGATAAACTAAAACTGATCTGTTAGGCCCTTTTACTCTCTTAAAGGAAAAACTCTGGAAGCATGGATGGATGTAGTTCTCACCCATGACAAAATCTTCAACAGCAAAGAACTTGAACACCACCATCGTAATTTTTAGGTTTAGTTTCAAATGTAGTAACACCTTCATAAAAAAAGTTCAAGCTTTTTTTAAAGCTCGTCTGTAAAGAATGAGGAATATATGCAAGTTCTTTTTTGGTGTTGCTTTCAGCTGCTTGAAAGAAGAAGTAAAATTGAGGCTTGTTGGTTGCTGGAGTTCAAGTTTGCAGTTCTAAACAGAAAACAGGAAGGGGTCACAGTGGAAAGCCCTGTTTGATCAGCTGATCTCTCTGCCTTTGATAAATTTAAGTGTTTCATATCCTCGTCTACAGACCTGGTACAGCTGTGTCAAACCAGGCAGGGATTTAAAGTCCTGTGTGCCTCTTTGTCTGCTGAGTGATAAATGCATCTCTTCCTGGGCTCAGAACTAAAATTCATGACTTTGCTGGAGTCACAGGCTGTTGTGTAAATCTGGGCATGTTCATAAAGAGGTATTTGTGGTTTTCTATGCTAGGACTGGTTGTCTTAAGTACCACAGTTTCCTCAGACTTCCACTGAGCATTTAGTAATACTTTTCATGAGAAAATAGTCTTTCAGAATTGAATAGATATTCCTGTAAATTCAGTGTGCATCAAAAAGGTAAGCTTAGAACACAAAAGATGAAATGCAGTTATCCTGCCTTGATGTCAGCTTGATTCAGCTGACAGTGAAGCTTCCATGTTCCCCAATTTCACTCACTAAGCATAATTTAAAAAAAAAAAAAAGTCAATTCTTGGTCCTGGGGAGGGATGCACAGAAAGCTTACATTGCTTTGTGGAAGTTAAACTGACTGCAGGCTCCTCTTAGGGCTGGTCACTTCTAAATCCATCCGTGGTGACTCATTTTGGGTTTTACTGAAAGGAACTGAAGTGCTACAAGGGAATTTTTCTGAAATGGATGTTTCTGGGGATTTTTTGCACAAACAGTTTTAGTATGCCCAGACTATTTGAGAATGCTCTGTTTAACTTTGAAGTTTTATTCTGAATCTACATCAATGTTGAAAATATATTCTTGACTGAAAACTTCCATGATGTAGAAATGAGTTGCATTCTGGGTCAGAACTTCCTCATTTTAGTGATCTCTTACTTTCCTGCTACCTAAGTAAAATGGAGCTGTTTGTAGGCTGACCTTCTGCAAAAGTTCAAAGGGTTACAACAGCTGTTTCTAGACAGAGGGGTGAGCACAATTAGGGTGTTATGGAGATGGATTTATAATTTTATATTTTCATGCTTAAAGAATCAGAAATATTTCTTACTGAATCCTGTTTCTGAGCTGGCTGATTAATCTGAGTTCAAATCTCTAAATAGTTTACAGATAAACTATTGTTAATATCTTTGCTCCTTGATTGCAATTTCTGGACTGAAGAATGGAATTATAGCTTGGCCATGAAATATTTGATGTTAAATGTTGCTTGATGTTGCCTTGTCAAACATCTGAGAGATGCAAGCCCTGATGCTGAGGCAGTGTAGTTAAAAATTAACCATGATATCAGCACAACTGCTGTCACATGGGCTGTGAGAGGAGAGTGGTCATGGGGCAGCTCTGAACCTCAGACACTTCCTGCTCCATCCCAGCACCCATTTCAGCTTAAAAGGATCATTTAGGGGAGCTCATAAGCAGAGATCTGTTGTAATAATTCTGATTATGTTTGGTGCTGCTTGCAGCTTTCCAGAGAAGAAGGATCAGGAAGGGAGGCTGAGCATGGACAGTGGTGCCTAAAGATGAGTTTTGTGCTGGTCTTTAACAGTTCATGGGCATTCAGTTGCCTTTCCTATGTAGGAGTTACTCTCAGATTATGGTTGTTGTTTTCTTTATTTTAGTTGTATCTCCAGGCTAAGGGAGATCATCTCTAGTGAAGAGCAGTTTCTTTAAAACTGGTAGGAAGATAAATATAAGCTCTGTTTTAAGATATTCCTGGCTTTTTCAACCTTTTCTAAATTTAGTAACTAAAATATAGTTCCCTGAGTTGAAGCTTTGCCTTCTTGTATAAGTTCAAGTTACTTAGGATTGAAATCCTAAGAAGGAATTTACACTTGGGAACTGTTGGGTTCAAATTTGGAATAGTGAATCCAGCCTTGGGGAACTATTATTTGGGTCAAATTGGAAATAATGAATCAAATCTTTGTTTATTTTGTAGGCTCAAACAAGACAATTAAACCTTTCCATAAACACTGAAGAAATTTTCAATAAATTTGTATTTTCCTCTCATCAGGGAAAAATGGCTTAACTGCATGTTTCAGCTATAAAATGCACAGTGTGCTATCTAAGACTCTGAATTTATTTTGGAAATTTAAAATTAACTTATTCTTTAAGCCAGTTAATTTAGTAAAGTGGCAGAAAATTGAGTTAGAGGATAGGAGCATGTGGTGAGAGAGCAGAGGAAAGGGAGCTTTGTTTTCTGGCAGCAGAGCTCCCCTTGGCTTTGTCTGTTGTTAAATTGTAACCCTCAGTGTCCCCCATTTATTACAGAATTTCCTTTTTGAATGGGCTGAAAGTTCTTTTCCCTCTGAAATGGGAGGTGAGGAGAGTTGGAACAGATGAAAATATTTGGAGTGTCATAATTCTTCATGTATTGTTTTGCAAATCATGGCTTATTCCCATTTGGATGTGTTCTTGATTTCTCAATGACACTAAACCAGTCTTTGGAAAGAATTAAGGCCAAGTAAAAAGGAAATTCCAACAGGAATCTTTTATTAATTTATCTTCTAAAGAAGAATAATTACTGACAGCACAATCAGGTGGGGGGGGGGGCAATGTCAGATTTTCTAGAACTTACCATATTTAAAAACCTTTAACATTTAATCACATCAAATTTTATGCTTTAAGTTCTGTGGAGAAGAGCAGAGCAATTTGCTGCCAGCTCTGTTTCCCTCATGACAAGCCCCTGTGCTCATGGCTTTGGGATGAGATGGGCTGGAGCTCAGTGGAGCTTCAGCTCTGGCTTTTATTTCTATTTGCCATCAAAGCCTGCACATGCACCCCATGGTGTAGCCAGCTCTGTTCCAGGGAAAGTGCTTGTTGTGAGGCCATTATCTGCATGGGTTTGCTTTAAGAATTGTAATCAAAGGAGGAATGGAACTTCCTTTTTCCATTTGCTTGCATGGCACTGGTTTTTCTGGTAGAAATGTGATGTTGCCTGCTTTTCCTGCTGCACACAACTCTTGGGGAAAAAAAAAATCACCTTATTCTTCATTCAGTCCTGGCAAGGGGATTGCTTGGAGTTCCCAGGACATCCCCCAGCAGGAGGAGTTGCAGAATTACCCTGACCACTGCAGTTTCCTGTTGGTGAGTGGATACTTCACAGCATGGTTGTAAGGACACTGATAAACCCAGCTCAGCTCTGAAGGAGCCATTTCCTCTGCCAGGGTGTGAATTGGAGTCTCCCCTGTCCTTTGGAGCTGGGGCTGTGTGCAGTGCTGCTTCTGCCATGGAGCTGAGTGAAAACTCCCAATAGCTTTTCCAGATTCTGGCAATTCTTATGAAACAAATGAGATTTTTATTGTGTTCCTGAGGTACATGCTGAGAGCATGGTTGGGGTTTTTTTAACAAATAAAAGGAAAATTTGATGATTTTCTGCATCCTTTTCTATCTATCCCTGTTGTAAGAGTTTGAAGTGTCAGGCTCCAGTTTGTGCCTCTTGCATTCCAAGGTAAGAGGATGGGTTGAATGACTTCCTGCCTCCCAGAATAGGCCATCCCAGCTCTGATTCCTGCTATTTTTGACTCACCCTGTTTTATACAGCTGGTGTTGTGCATTGGAATGATTTAGTTTTTTTGGTTTTATTTGCCTTCTCATGAACTCACAAGGGAAAACAGTGAATGGGTTTATAATGCTTATAAAAAGGATTATTTATCTGTAGCTGAAATTTTCTTGTCCCCTCAGATCTTCTGAATTTATTTTGTACTCTTCAAAGTATTTTGAAGAACATGGTAACAATCATTGAAGTTAAATGTTATAAAAAAAAAAAAAAAACTACCCAAAATGTTACCTGGCTTGAAATGTTCTCTAAAAAGTTGTGTATGTTAAAGGCTCTTCTGAGGAAACCAGTACATGAAAAGTTTCCTAAAAACTGTTAATATTAGATCAGCTTTTAAGAATTTGCTGTATGCTTTGACTAAATACCAGACACATGAGATCATAAGAGCCTTTAGTTTTAAACTGTATTCATTGCTTACATGAGTAATCACTAAGAAAAGTTTTTCAGGAAGCCTGAGTTATGGGATTTCTTAACTCTATAATGCCAAAAATATTTATTAATCAAAATAGCTGTACTGTGGTTTGGCTTCTTGGACATGACTGTGAACTGATAGTTCACTGGTGGTTTCAGTTGGAAAACTTGATAAAAATGTTTTCTGGGATCATTTTGCATGTCCATTGCTCTGGAGCCTGGCAGAGTTCACTGCAGCAGATTTCCCAAAGGCCAGAATGGGAAGTTGGATGGTGTTTTGCAGAGAGTAGGAGCTGAGCCACTGTCCTGGAGAGGAAGAGGGTTTGATGTACTCACAATTCACTGTGCTGATGTCACAGGACTTTCACTGCTGGTTTGGCAACTGCAAGGAGCTGACCTGCATTTTATGCATCTGTTAATTTGCATATGTGTGCAAAATGGGCCCTAAAAAAAGGAAATCTGGGTGTTACATTGGTGGATAAGTGCTGCAAACATATAGTGGTGGCTGGGCAATTCTTGCCTTGAAAAATCTGAGTGGGGCTGCTGTTGGCAATGTAACATGTGTGGTTGGGCTTGGAAAATCCAAAGCTGGAGCTCAGCCTCAGCCTAGTGTGAGCACTCCTGGATCCAAATCCTCTCCCTTCAGCCTTGTGTGAGCACTTCTGGATCTAAACCCTCTCCCTGCTGAGCCTGTTGATTTTTCTGAAGTTGCAGCACAGTTACTCTGCATAGGAAAAGCTCCTTGAGCTTATTCCTTTTGGTCAGGAATAACAGATGCCTGAAGAATTATGGACATTCTCCCAGTTTATAGGAGGTTTTTCAGATCCTCTGAATGTAGATAGTGGCGGAAATCTAAAAAACAGAACCAAAACCAGAAGAGAATGAAGACTTTGAACATATAGATAATGGTAATTCCAGTGTTTTCCATGGAAATACTCCTGAGTGGATGTGCACAGCACGGCTGGGTGTGCACACAGCTCTGAGCTCTGTGCTGTGCATTCACATCCCCATTGTGCTCTGTTTGTGTCAGTGAGTGTGGCTGTGTGGGGGGGAAGAGATTACACAGCTCTGTGCAATCATTTCACACATCATTTCACAAGGGTTCTGCATTAGGGAGGAGGATTTCCTGATGGAGACTTCATTGCTTGGAGCTTTAAGAGGAAATGTCTGTGGCAGGAGATGCTGGGGTAGCCTACCCCCAGCAGGGTGTTTTTGCAAGTAATTGCATTTTGCTGAGGTTTCCTTCTTTAGGTGCTGTGTGGGTGACAAGTTTCCCATGCCCTTGGAACACATAGTTAAGAGTTGATAAAGACATTCCCAACAGCTGATGGTACTGGATTTTACATGTAAAAGTTTCATTTGTAGTTCTCAAGTGTGGCTCCTGCAGTGGATTTTGTGTTGTGTGTGTTAGCAGCTGTTAGAGGACTCATGATCTGATGGAAGAATTAGAGCTGCACAGTTAAAATTTGTGCCATATGTATTTTTTCATTCCTAACACCTCATCATAAACCTCCATTTTTCAGTGTTGTGTAGCAGAGTAGCTGCCCAATGAGTTGTTCTGTAAACCAAAATTTTTCTGTTTGTCCTTTTCCTGTTTTTGTTGAATACACAACTTTGAAAATTCCTGGGCCCACTTTATAAAGGAGATATTAATGTTCTGCCTCTCTTGAAGAAAAGATGTGTTTAATGGGAATTTTTTTCAGTGGTAGTGACACATGGGGGAATAAGATGTGGCTTGTGACTTTTGTATGGAAGAGGTGATTTCATGGTGGTTGTGCTGTTTTGTTGCCTGGAAAGGCTGACCTGGAACAGAGACTAACAGAGCAAAAGGAATAAAATAGGCATTTATTGAAAGGATACACTTTGGCATCATCCTCACCCTGCTGGGTGTCTTCTCTGAGGTCCTAATTGTTATTGATTAAGGCTGATTTGCACTCTCTACCTGTGGTTACCTGTCTTGTACCCCTAAAAATATCTAAAGGTATTATTTCCTTCCCTCAGTCCCACAAACATTACTGCATGGGTGAAATAATAAGCACACATAGTTCTGTGAGGAGCATGGGGGCTTCCTAGGCTGCCTGTTTGGTGTTTGTGTGCTGCAATTCCCCCAATATTCCAATTTATTCTGGAAGCTGAGGGATCCTGAACAATGAACAAAGAGCTTGGGAAGCTGTGCATTGACATATTGAATTTGATTGCAAATTAACTCATTTTGCTTTATTGCAGGCATTTGGAAATGCAAAAACAGCACATAACAATAACTCCAGTCGTTTTGGGAAGTTCATTCAAGTCAACTATTTAGAGAATGGTATTGTCAGGGGGTAAGTACAGGGTGAGCTGATCTGGGGGAGATCTCTGTGCTTTTAGCAACTGGGAAGCCTCTGTTATACATTAAATGCTGCCTTGTTGAACTCTGCTCATATGAGAATAGCTTGATGCTGTGGAGTTTAAAATTCTATAACTGAGCTTTGTGGAATTGTAAGCAGATTTTGCTGCAGCTGGCTCAGGTTAAGAATCTGCTGCTGTATCTTCACCTTCATGCTAAATGAGGCTTTTGCATAGCACCTCCTGTCCTTTCCATTTTGCATTTAAAACCAGAAGATCTGAATTTTTAACAGAAGTGGAGAGAAGTGAAATAGATTTGAGGAAGCCATTTTAAAGAAACAGTTTAAACATCAGTTGGAGAGATAAAGAAAACAATAAAATTTCTTAATCAAATGTGTGTGCTTATATCTGAAGGTCTTAAAACATGAGATACCTAATGCCTACATTTGCTGGTTCTGAGGGACTGTGGAGTGTCATGGGCAATCCCTGACCTTTATGCTCCAGAGTTTCTTTGAATTCCTTCTCATTTGCAGTAACATGAGTGCCTTGAGTGTTATTCTGAAAGAATTTAACTTATTTTCACTCGAAGTCACACTAGTTCAGGAGATTGTTACAATTTGAATACACTTGTTTTGTCTTCAGCCTGAGAAAAAGTTGCTCAAACTTTGTCCTCAATCATTGCACCCCTTATCAAGGACTTGGAATTATTGTTTAGGTTACTTTGTCACTCTGTAGGGGGTTTGCTGGCTGGCTTCCATTCTGGGCTGACATCTTCACTGACAGGAAAAATCCAGCAGATTTGTTGGGATGAGGATCAGACAGATATCTGGGGTATTTCTGGGGTCTTGCCTTGTCAGATAAGTGTTAAACTTCCGGGATAACTCATTGTTACCACTCTGGGGGTCTTGTTTCTGGTGGCAATTTTCACTAGCACTTTCCTTGCTTGGTCTGTTTTAAGTTATCTTCACTAAACCCAAGCACTGCAGAGAGGTGTTCCTTGGGTATTTCTTTGTTCCAGTCACAATACAGAGACCCTGAAATTCTTGCTTGAGATTTAAGTTAGCACATTTCAGTACAGATATCATTATTTGAATTCTCTTGGCAGTTGCTGTCTGATGTTTTCTGAAGTCTTTTTTTTTTGTCCTCATGTTTATTTCATTTTCTGTGGCTCCTTAGGGCTGTGGTTGAAAAATACCTGCTTGAAAAGTCTCGTCTGGTTTCTCAAGAAAAAGATGAAAGGTAAGAGAGAAATAGTTTTCTAAGAGAATTAAAACCAGTAATTGAATGCAGTAATTTAAGAGCATCTGGATTATACAGAATAAAAGAAAATCCATTATATTTTCATGAGAGAAATGTATTGACTTTGCAGGAACTACCATGTCTTTTATTATTTGCTACTTGGAGTCAATGAGGAAGAGCGTAAAGAATTTCACCTCAAGCAACCTGAAGATTATTTCTACCTCAACCAGGTAATCTGTGATTTACCAATGCATTGGTATGGGCTTTCTGTGTGTTGTGTCAAAGATGAAAGGAAGGGGAATAGATTATACTGGGCTTTTTGTGATGTTTAGGTTTCATTCTTTGCCTTTTTTTGGATTTCTCTTTGCAGCATAACTTGAAAATTGAAGATGGGGAAGATCTCCGACATGAATTCGAGAGATTGAAACAAGCCATGGAGATGGTTGGCTTCCTTTCAGCAACAAAGAAACAGTAAGTGGAATTCTGTGAGCTTTTGTTGCTGGCAATTTTTGTTCATGGGTTGCAGTGAGCAGCTGGGATCACATGTGGTTCTGTAGGGAATGAGGAGAGCTGAGTGTTTGAGGACTTACAGACTAATTCTTGAGGCAGAATGAGATCTAACCTGGTATAATGAACTCTCTGAAGAAAAATTCTGACATTATTCAATTTTTCTTCCTTAGGATCTTTTCAATACTTTCAGCTATTCTGTATTTGGGCAATGTCACATACAAGAAGAAAGCCACAGGTCGGGATGAAGGCTTGGACGTGGGACCTCCTGAAGTGTTGGACATTCTTTCCCAGCTGTTGAAGGTGTTTCTCTTTAGCATTAATGTGTGATGCACCTGTTTGTCATGTTCTACCTCAGCATTTCCCTCAGATATCCCTATTGCTGTATCTGAATCTCCTTTGTGATACTTGCACAAAATTTATCTTGTGGGAGGGGAAGCATGAAATTAGTGAGATTATTTGGGTTAGAGATAGAATATAACCTATAGCATGGAAATAGAATTTGTTGACTCACCAATCACAGAGATGAGCAAGAACAGATTCAGTGTAGGTGTGTTCTTTGCCACCACAGGCAAACATCTGAATGAATGTAAACAAGATAATTTAAACAAGTTGTAGGACTTGTAATGCTACTGATGGATGATAAATGTGGCTGTTGTCAGAGAGCTTCTCTGAAGAAGTTGTATGTCCACTGCTGCAGTCAAATTAATCATTGAGGAGCTTGATGGTGACAGCAACTCTTGTTCTCTCTCCTTTTGAAGGTTAAACGAGAAATCCTGGTAGAAGTGCTCACAAAAAGAAAAACTGTGACTGCTAATGATAAGCTTATTTTGCCATATAGTCTCAATGAGGTGAGTAAAAGAACACTTGTAGAATGATTTTGAATAGCTGAAACTTGCTGTTTTGGGTTAAAAAAGCTGTTATGGTACACTTTCACATTTTGTGAGTGATGGTTGGAAAGTTAGAAGTTTGAATTAAAAGCAAATTGTGGTTTTACTTATCTCTGCTGGGTTGTAACCTGTGAGTGACCCTGGTTTGAAACGGAAATGATGATTTTTTTTTTTTTAAACAAAATTCTGAAGATTGTTTGATCTGCAGGCAATAACAGCTCGTGATTCCATGGCCAAGTCCTTGTACAGTGCTCTGTTTGATTGGATTGTTCTGAGAATCAATCATGCACTCCTTAACAAGAAGGACATGGAAGAATCTGTTACAGTAAGTCTCTCACAAAACCAAGTCTTTGCAGGCACTTGTGTGTTTGGCCCTAATAGTCAATGCTAGAGATGATGTGTTTTGATATCTGGGATAAATTTTGATACTTCTCAAGCCCATGGTAAATCTCCTGGTAATATTTATTCATCTCTGTTTTCACAGTAGACAGAACTATTAAATATTTAAAATCTTTCAGCACAGACTGCAGTGCTTTCTGGACTGTTTATCTGTTGGGGTTAAAGCACTGACAGGCTGGTAACTAGATTTCCACTTCTTCTTTTAGTGTCTGTCCATTGGTGTACTTGATATTTTTGGATTTGAAGATTTTGAAACCAACAGTTTTGAGCAGTTCTGTATAAATTATGCAAATGAACAACTTCAGTATTATTTCAATCAGCACATTTTCAAATTGGAGCAGGTAAGAAATGAGAGTGGCTGATGTGAACCCTGTTTTTATATAGTGTTTATGTATTATGCAAACTTAGCCTTTATTCTGCAAAACTCCATGGCATAATTACTTAAATATTTCTGGAAGTCTTTACTTTAAAATTTCTTCTTTCACTCTTGCTGTTCTTGTACTAACGGGGTCTTTCTTCAGAGGGCTGGCACTAAGTTTCTGCTTGACTGCAAAAACTAAGATAACATTCAGGTGATCCCAGACAGAAATCAGCTAAAACTGTGAACTTTGGTATTGGAAGTCTGTAGGTGAGGGGTTGGATTCAGGTGTTTTTGTTTAAATGGTTGGGAAAGAGCTTCTGATATTTTTGTCAGTCTGTAAGTATTTAATAACCAGTCTTTGCTGCTTCTCCCACCCATCTGCATTAGGGTACAGCTGAGCTCTGATCCTGGCAGTGGTCCTGCAGTCCTGCTATCACTGGCATGTGTTGATTGACTTGTTTGCAGATGGTGTCATCTGACAGAGCACTCTGAGTGCTGCAGGAGCCAACAGATCCTGTTCCTGCTCTGGGTTTTGGAGGGGAGTTTGCTCCAGACTTGGTTTTTTTCTGCTTTGTGCAGAAGTGTAGTTCTCAGGTCACTGCTGAAAGGAGTCATTCTCTAGTATGTGGTATTTTGTCAAAAACTTTAGGCAAGCATTTTAAAGAAAATAAAATTACCAAACATCCAAACTTGGTGTGTAAACATAATGTTGAGGTCTCTGTTTTGTAACTTAGGACAGAATTGGCTATCCAGGCTGGCCACAGTAAATAGTTACATTGTCTTCTCTTTTTTTTTCTAATGCCATTTTTCCAAATAAGCTTAATCCTTGAATGACCCATTTCCTGTATCTCTTGCAGCCTGAGGGCCCTCAGGGGGATCTCTATATCTTTTTAAAGAAAGGCTTTTTTGTCTGTAGAAAATGGCATTTCAGTTCTGTAACACGGTGTGCACTGTGTTGGGCAGACTGAATTCCACCTACTTAAAAATAATGCATTTATCATCAGCATCTAGAACATGAGAGGTGTTCTTTGTCCTTTGTTAAACATAAAACTTGCTTAATTTTCTGTGTGATTCTTTTGTTTACTTTATCATTTTTTTTTACTTTATTACCTTATCGTTAACTTTTTTGTGGGTATTTATAGCATTGAGAAAATCTGGCATTTTGCTTCTGTATCTTGGTGGAAACTTGTCTTGTCAAGCATTAGAGGGATTGTCACTTTAGCAGGAGAGCTTTATGTTCTCTTTTCAGGGAGCTCCAAATGTTCTGAGCCTAAGCAATATCCATTGCTTCCTCAGGGAAGTTCTGGTGCTGATGTTGTGGAGGCCTTAACTGCCTGTTTAGGAACTTCTGTTATTTTCTCTCACAGTGCAATATGAAAACTCTGGAACTTGATATTTAACTATTCTCATTTCCCATAATACAAAAATTATGGAAGAGAAAATAGACTTGAACTCCTTTATGTCAGCCCAGTTTTACTGGAGTGCTGTGGATGTAATGTCTGACTCCAGGGTTGTACTGATAGCTGGGAAGGCAGAGCACAGCAGAACATTCCTTTCACAGCTTTGGTTTTGAAATAGTTTTTCAAACAGACCCTGCTGAGTGACATGCCTGAGGACCTTTGATCTGTGCCACTATGCCTGTTCTTCTGTTCTTATTTATAAATTCTCCTTATTTTTGTCTCTGCTGCCTGAACTAACAAACTCCCTTTGCTGTAGCCATCCAAGGCTGTGTTTTAAGCACTTAGACCACAGGACATCAAAGGTCAGGGCACTGTACTGATAAGGGAATTTTCTTGAGCTACACAGGAGGAATATAAGAGTGAAGGGATCACTTGGCACAATATTGACTATACTGATAATGTGGCCTGCATTCACTTAATCAGCAAGAAGCCCACTGGCCTTTTCTATCTTCTGGATGAAGAAAGCAAGTAAGCAACAAACATCTTCTGAAAAAGCATGTGTGGCAGGGGGGAGGGAAGGATTGTGAAAGGGAACAGAAAAACAGCCCCTGAAAAATTAGAGGAATGTTGTGGGAAGCAAAGGGTTATATATGACTATGATTTACATTGGAGTTTGCTTCTAATGACTCCAGTATGGTGGTAAAAATACATTGATGCTAAAACTGAACTTTGGCTTATGCAAACTTAGAAACTTCCATGTTTGTGGCTTACCATGGAACTGCAGTTAAAGTAAAATGCATGTCTGTAAGTCTTTGGAGCATTAAGTAGCAAGTGTGGTAAGTAGTTAATGTGGTGCTAACTAAATTTGGCTGTTGAAGGAAGAGCAAAGATTGATGTATACTTGAAACCTCAGAATATCCTGCTGTGTGTGGAGCTGCTTGGTTTGAGCCCACCTTTAAAACTCAAAGCAGATGTAGAGGTCTTGGACAATTAATACTTTCTACAAGGTGCACTAGGTGTTCATTCTGTCACCCTAATAAACATACCTGTATTTGAGAAATAGCTGACCTCTTTTTGTCTTGCATTCCCAGTTTTCCACATGCCACCAACCAAACTCTACTGGCAAAATTCAAACAGCAGCATGAGGAGAACAAGTTTTTTGTCGGAACCCCAGTGATGGAACCTGCTTTTATTATTCGCCACTTTGCTGGCAAAGTGAAATACCAGATCAAAGTAGGTGATAGATCTGATGGGCACAAAAAAAAAATTCCTTGCCTTTTCTGGGAGTTTATTGTCAGGATGTAGAAAATTTGCTGGGAATGGGCTGGATCAGAAGGGTTCTCAGAGGTACCTTGGGTTTGCTTTAGGGTGGTGGTGTTGGCTGGAGGGCAACCATCACTATTATTCTGAAAAAACAAAACACAGGGAACTTTCCCCAGAGCTCACAGTCCCACGTGCCTGTTTTGCAGGATTTCAGGGAGAAGAACATGGATTACATGCGGCCTGACATCGTGGCCCTGCTGCGCAGCAGCGACAGCGCCTTCGTGCGGGAGCTGATCGGGATGGACCCGGTGGCCGTGTTCCGCTGGGCCGTGCTGCGAGCCGCCATCCGAGCCATGGCCGTGTTCGCCCAGGCCGGCCGCGACAGGGCCCAGAAAACTGCAGGTGGGGCGGGGATAGGGCTGGGAGCGGCAGGTGGGGCTGGGGAGGGGTAAGGATGGGGCTGGGAGCGGCAGGTGGGGCTGGAGAGGGGCGAGGATGGGGATGGGGCTGGGGAGGGGCGGGGATGGGGCTGGGAGCGGCAGGTGGGGCTGGGGAGGGGCGGGGATGGGGCTGGGAGCGGCAGGCGGGGCTGGGGAGGGGTGAGGATGGGGCTGGGAGCGGCAGGCGGGGCTGGAGAGGGGCGGGGATGGGGCTGGGAGTGGCAGGTGGGGCTGGGGAGGGGTGAGGATGGGGCTGGGGAGGGGTGAGGATGGGGCTGGGAGCAGCAGGTGGGGCTGGGGAGGGGCAGGGATGGGGCTGGGAGCGGCAGGTGGGGCTGGGGAGGGGCAGGGATGGGGCTGGCAGTGGCGGGGATTAATGGGAAGCTGCAGTTGGGGCTGGGAACAGCGGGGATGGGGATAGGGAAGGGCAAGGATGGGACACGGAATGGCAGGTGGGGCTGGGGAAGGGTGGGGATGTAATGGGGAGTGGTGGGGATGGGATTGGGGAATGGCGGGGATGGGGCTGTGGAGGGGTGGGGATGTAATGGGGAAGGGCAGGGATGGGGCTGGGAGCAGCAGGTGGGGTTGGGGAAGGGCAGGGATGTAATAGGGAAGGGCAGGGATGGGGCTGGGAATGGTAGGTGGGGCTGGGAGGGGTTTGGGGAATGGCAGGGATGGGATGGGGAAGGGCAGGGATGGGGCGGGGGACAGCGGGGATGCAATGGGAAACTGCAGGTGGCACTGGGAATGGCAGGGATGGGGTTGGGGAACAGTAGGGATGGACACAGAATGGCAGGGATGGGGCTGGGAACAGCAGGGGTGTAATGGGAAACTGTAGGTGGGGCTGAGAACGGCAGGGATGGGACAAGGAACGGTGGGGATGGGATTGGGATCAGCAGGGTTGGGACAGGGAACGGCAGGGATGGAACAGGTAACTGCAGGTATGGCTGGGAAACTGCAGTTATGAAACAGAAAACTGCTCTGAAAATGCTTAATACTCTACAATTATTCTGCTGGCAGAATGAGTTTGTGGCAAAAGCTCATGAACCAGACACCATCTTTGGTGCTAAAGGCACACAGAGTGTGGAAATGCTTTAATTTTCACACATGGAGGAGATTGTCACTGTTCTCACCTGAGGTCATTCAGCTTTCCTCCTCCAGTCAGTGCAGCATTTTCAGCAGGCTGAGACAGACTTGAAGGACTGTTTGTGAAGGTTGGGGGTGATAGTTCTGGTATTCTCATCTTATCACTAGTTTTGATCTGCTTAGACCTCTGTGAAATATCAAATGAGTATTCAGGATTAACTACTAAATTTGAGCAGCTGCAACTTCCTTTCTAGTAGAAGGGAGTTTGAGCAGCAAAGTACTGTAGCTTGATGAAGGACTGGATAAAAACTCCAGGCCCTTGGTAAATACTTTGCTTGCTAAAGTTGGTGGTTTGTTTGGGGTTTTCTGCCTGCTCATATCTTTGTCAAAATGCAATTGTTTGGTAATTTCCTGACAGGAGTGATACGTCAAGGACCCAGAGTTCCCCTTGGAGAACTCCAGAGATCGAATACGCCGGTAGAAAAAGTTTATCGGTGAGAAATACATCCTTAACCCCTACAGGGAACAGCCGAATTGCTGAGTTGGATTTTCACATATCAAATCTCAAATAGATCTTTCCACAAGGAAAGCAAGTTTTATTTCTTCTGTCTTGTTTTCTTTGGCCTTTTTAATACCATCAAAATAACACTCGAGCTTGTTTTATGTAAGAGCCAATGCCACCACATGTTGTGGACAGCCTCAGTTCCATTTACCACTGGGTTTTTGAGTTCTGTGTGGTTGGTGTGTGAAAATTTTAGCATTGTGTGCTCCTCTGCAGCCAGTCTGGGTCACTGAAGGGGGCAGAGGCAGGGCCAGGCTTACAGAAGTGTATCTGTTGCCTTTCCATGGATATTTAGGCTTTGTACATGTTCCTTTTGCAGCCGCTCAGTGCTCGATTTCTCATTTGATTGTTCTGAGGATTTCGATATAAATGCTTTTCAAGACATCATTTCTTTTTGTGAGAACAAGAAGTAAGTAGCAAAAGGCCTGAACTCCCAGGCCAGGGAGGCACATTTCCAGGACACAGTGACTTTCTCAGTGTGCTCTGGGTGACAGTTAAGCCATGGAGCACTTAAAGTAGTGACTTCATGCTGCTTTCTAATTACTGCATCCTGGAAAGCCTCTGTCATTTGGGTAAACAAAGAACTAAATATCCAATTTGGGTGAAAGGATTGGTCACAGCTTACCAGATCTGTTTCCTTGGCATATCTTAAATCTTGATATTCAGAAAAGTTCAGAGGTACTCAGGGAAGCAACAAGCCTGTGTAATAATGTTGCTGCTTCTGTGAGCAGCTCAGAATGGGGAGAGCATCTGAGAGTCAGAAGTGATTCTTACACTTCTGTTATTTTTGGTTTGTGCCTCTCTGGAGAGTAAAGAAGGTAAGTTCTATGCCAGGACACAGCACTTCACCGGCACAGTGCATGCTTGAAGAATGTAACACACATCACAGATCAAGGACCATCCCAGGCTTACTTTAAAAAGCTAAACGTGAATAAGTTTGAAATGGAGATGAAACCCAAAATTTCTTCAAGTATCCTTCTAACAGCTTGTTCATAACTTACCTTTCTGATATGAGTCTGTTTAAGTAGCCTCATTTTAGTAGTCAAATCTCTCTATAAAAGTGTTTACTGTTGGTTATAAAGATGCTTGTATCTACCTGAAAAGGTAGAAAAGCTTAACCAGAAGAGTTCCCTGCCTGTTAAGTGCATTTTGCCGAATTTCCCTCCATTTTCTGAATTGATGGCTCAAGAATTTGCCTTAGTAAGTAGAATCAGAGTAAGTTGAGTAGTAAGTTGAGACCCCAGCAATTAAATTTTCCTGATGGAGCAGGAAGTTCTTGTCATCAAAATCATTCATGTTTAGGAAAAAGTAGCCTGGGATTGACCTGCTTCCTTTTGGAGCACACTTGGTGATGGAACCTTTTGGGGTTTTTAACTCCTTTTTTCCCCCTCTCTCATGGCTGTGTATCTCTGTTTGCCACCTGTGTTTTGCTGTGGATCATTTTAGAGACATGCATGAACAAATCATCGCCAGTATTAAAGGACTGCCCTGGCAGGGTGATGATCCCTGTGAGCTGCTTCGGTCCCTCAGTCAGCTTCAACACCGCTCCCACCTCCTGTGAGTGCTCTGGGTATTGCTTTGAAAGTGCAACAAGAACCAAGCAGTTACTCCAATCCCTAAAAATTATGCTTGTGCCAAATTTATCTTTTGAAAAACACTAAACAAGACAATTAAAAATAAAATATCCCTTCTGCAGATAGGCTGTAGAGAACACCTTGTTGCTTTATTGCATTACCTGAGAGTTAAACCTACATCTCATGTGAACTTGCTTTAAAAACCTCAAGTATGTACTATGAGCTTGTTGTTGCAAAATATTCAATAGTGAGATCTCCTACAAGGTGTGACAAAACATTTCCTGAAATTCAGAGTGCTGGTGCTGTATGTATTCCTGGGTTTAGTCTTCACATCTGCATTTCTGTGCATGTGTAAGGAAATGAATCTGTGCTCTGCTGTGTGATAAGTAAATGTGAACTGGGTGGCTCAGAGCAGGAACCTGCCCTATATCACAGAGTTAATATGCTCAGAAGCAGCAGGATGTGAACTGCAGCCTTCTCTCTGAGAGCTTCCACTTCTTCCCCTTCTGTGTGTGGATGAGAGCTGTGCCTGAGGTGTGTGCCCTGCTCAGACATTGCAGAGTTCCTGGTGCTGGGGCATGCATTGTCCTCCTGGCAGCAGCTGGGTGCTTTCACAGAGGTTCTGCTGCCAGTAGCTGTAACTTCTGAATTGAGTATTTTTATTTGATAGTGCCTTTGTGTTATAATGAGTTTAATGACCATACAGTTGCTAAAGAGAACAACTCACGCCCCAGTAGTCTGTACAACAGAGTAGTTTTGAATAGCTTTGATTTCAGAAAAATGTTTCACTTTTGAAGGCTTCCAATACCTACAGAGTTTATTTAAGAAAAACAAAATTCTTGTTGCAAAGCAGTTTGCATTTCTTGCATTGATCACTTATGAAATGTGCATGAACACACTCTGATGCTGTTGTGCTAATTTTCTTCTGTCCTTCACCTTGCCTCATAAATTGCATCAACTTATGGTTTGCTGAAATAATCAAAAATCATGTGTATTTTTTTTCTTAAATTATCTTTAATATTTTAACAGGAAAAGTAAAGGTGTCAAGCAAAAGCAGATAATTCCCAAGGTAATCAGAAAAATTTAGATTTCTCTTGGGTTTGGGCTTTTTTGCACTGTGAATTTCATTTTGATTGACAGAACTCACTTGAGAATTGGTTTGTGTTGTAGGAAAGTTGTGTTATTTATCCTGACAAGCCAAAAAATAGGTGAACATTCACTTTAATAAGAATTATTTAATTAGAGGGAAAGCAAATGCAGTGATTATGTGATTCCCCTTGCTTACCTTACACTCTTGGCATAGGGCAGTGAAACAGTTTCACTTTTAAGAAATGGTTTGGCCCAAAATAGAAATAGTCATTAAATATAACATGCCACTGAATATGGAACTCTGGGTAACTGGTGTCATTCTGACTCATTTCAGACAAAATATTTCCCTTGTAGTTGAATGACTTGCACTTTGTTGATTAAGAAAATTTTCTTGTAGAACTTGCTGGATTCCAAATCTCTGAAGCTCATCATGAGCATGACCCTGCACGATCGGACTACAAAGTCCCTTTTGCACTTGCACAAGAAGAAGAAACCCCCCAGCATAAGTGCCCAGTTCCAGGTAGGTGGCACACCTCATGGCACAGGCCCTTCTGGGCTGGTCTGGGCTGGTCTTGCTTGGAAAACCAAGTGGATTTTATTGTTGTGGTTTTTTTGAAGTGAGGTTTATTACTTGGTTAAAATCAGAGTACATTTTGAGATGCCATTTATGCCATGGAATGTGTCAGTTCTCTGTACCAATCATTCTTGTGTACAGATCTAGTGCTACTGTGAGAGCATAGCCAAACCCTGCTTTAAACTCTCTTGAGAAAAGCTAAAAGCAAATACCAAATACAGGGATGTGCTGAGCAATAAGGGAGAGTCTGTTTGGATTTTGTATAGCCATGAGACCTAAAACAACCTGATTCCTGAGGCAGAAGCTGTCCTGCTGTCAAACACCACTCAAAATGCTGATACCTGAAGAAAAGCCTTTGTGACTTTCATTTCAGGCTTCACTGAACAAGTTGCTGGAGACACTGGGCAGAGCTGAGCCATTCTTCATCCGCTGCATCCGCTCCAATGCAGAGAAGGTGAGGCTGAGCTGCCTGCTGAGACCCAGGGCTCCAGCCTGGCAATCCCTTTATTTCAAGTATTCACTATGACTCTGTGTGCAGGTGAAAGGTAACCAAGGTGTGGGAGGAAATCTGCTGTCCCTGTGGCAGCAGCTGGGCTCCTCAGGCTCTCAGTGGCTGTTCTGTGCTGATGTTTTACAGAAGGAGATGCTCTTTGATGAGAGCTTGGTGCTGCAGCAGTTACGGTACACGGGCATGCTGGAAACTGTGCGGATCAGGAGGTCTGGCTACAGTGCCAAATACACATTCCAGGTACAGTGGGAACTGCCAGGGGATTGTGCTTTCAGGAATATCTGTTCTCTTGGGAAAACACATCTTGTGTGTCTCTTCATATGAGCCTCATGACCACTTGGGATGAGTTGTAAAAATGCACTGTAGTTTTGAGAGAGCCTGCACGGTAAAACGTCATAGTTAAACTGTTGTGAGTCATCTGCCAGTAAATTCTTCCTGGCTGTGTGAAGGAAAACATTGTGAGTGCAGCAGTCAGGGCTGCACAGTGCTGTCTCCATGTGGGAATTAGTTTTCTGTAAAACACTGTGTAGGTTTAGAGATCACATCTAGGTGATCTTTCCTGTTAACATGAGGCTGACTGTAGCCTGCATTTTACATGGAAAAATAGCTCAGTTTGGAGTGAGAGGTAAGAATTTTCAGATCCCTGTAGCTTTAATGTCTTAAATAGATTTCTATTTTAGAGCTAGAACTCTAAACTTGGGAGTTGCCTTCTAACTTTGGTCTCTTGTTGTCTCTGCTTTTTACAGGAATTCATCGACCAGTTTCAGGTGTTACTACCCAAAAATGCCAAAGCCTCAAAGGAAGACATTTGTGCTTATTTGAACAAACTAAAACTGAATGAAAACTACTATCAAATAGGGAAGACCAAGGTGTGTGAAACTATCTGTAAGGCAGTAAGAAACACTGATGTACACTGCAAAATTCAGTACAGTTCATTTACAATTGTTACTTTTCTCTGCTTTTTGTACCTAAATTGGCCATTTTAACTCTTGCAAGTGGTGACGCAGAGGTTATACTTGACCCCTTGGTTTTTGTGCCAACCTGGTTTCTTGACTACAGTACAAATCCATGTTTATATATAGTTTGGGAAATTGTTGCTATTGGCATTTGTCAAACAGGTCAGTGTTAGCATTTTAGAAAGGTTTTGTGATTTGAAGGCTGTTAGCACAGGTGTAAGTTTTAGAATCTGAACGCTGATATTTGAAAAGGCTTTTATTTTTTTGGGCAAGCTGTCAGCCGGAAAGATTTGGTGCAGTGGTACCAAACCGTTACCTTATCTGTTATGTTATTATAGCTCCAGTGGGGGCTGAAAGGCTCCTGCTAACTTTCCTTGAACTGAACAGGTTTTTATGAAAGAAGCTGAACGGCAGATACTGCAGGATACACTACACAAAGAAGTGATCAGGAAAATCATCCTCCTTCAGAGCTGGCTCAGGATGGTTTTGGAAAGGAGACGCTTTCTGAGGCTGCGGCAGGCGGCCGTTGTTCTACAGGTACTTTGAGAATTCCAAACTTTATTTTACAAACAAACAACTAAACAGTGTCATACATCACTCCCACTTGAGGCAGCCCTCCCTCACTTCCCCCTGGGTTTGCAGGCGTGCTGGCGCTCCCGCTGTGTCAGGATGGCTCTGCAGAGGAACAACGCTGCCATCGAGATCCAGGCGGCCTGGAGGCGGCACCGGCAGCGCAAACGCTTCCTGCAGCTCAGGAGGAGAGTTTGTCTCCTGCAGGCCCTGCTCAGGGGGCACCTGCAGAGGAACAGGTACTGGGGCAGGAGCAATGTGGCATGAAAACTTATGTTCAGTCAGCTGGCTTCACTTGCCAAGCTCAGTTTGTGTGTTGGGGGGACTTGTAAACAACTTGGTAAATTGTTGCCCAAGGAGGTCATGCAGAGCCCTGGAAGTGTCCAAGGTCAGTTTAGGTGGGACTTGGAACACCCTGGCTTAGTGGAAGGTGTGCCATCCCCATTGCAGGGGGATGGGAATGAGATGGTCTTTAAGGTCCTTCCCAACCCAAACCATTCTGGGATTGTGTGAACTTTAAGGTAGTTACTGCCATGTGATATTTCAGTCAGTATCAAGTGGGCAGTGGAGTGTGGACACTGGGTAAGTGCTCAGGAATTGAGCTTTATTCAGCTGAGCTGCAATGGTGCTGCCAGTCCTGACAAGCAGACACCTCCCTGCAGTTCCACTGGGACCATAGATGCAGTTTGGTCTTTACTGTTATTTCGGCTGCATTCAAGCAGTTAATGGGTTTTTTTTTAACACTTGGGCATTGAGGATTTGTGTTTTCGTATTAAAAATACTTAACAGATACCAGAAAATGCTTCTAGAAAAGCAGAAGGCTGAAGAAAAGCAGAGAGAAATGCAGGAAGATGAAGACAAAGAGGATGATACAAGCAAGGATGAGCAGAGTAAGCCAACAACAGATGAGCTGCCTGTGAAACAGGAGTCAGAGCCAGATCAAGCTGTTGAGGGTGAAGATCAAACTCAAAATAAACAAGCTGAAAACCTGAGCTCATCTGAGAAAGCCACATTACTCCAGCAGCACACGGTGGAGGGCTCAGAGAAAGGAACCAACAGCCGGGAGAAGCGGGAGTCCCGTCGGCAGAGGGGGCTGGAGCACAACGAGCTGCAGAACAAGCATGTGCTCCTGCCCTTTGAGGAACCATCTGTGCTGGGCCACCAGGAGCAAACTGCTTCTGAAGAGGCCCTGGAAACTGCTCCAGAGCCAGAGAAATCCACAGCACAAGAAGATAATGTCCTTCAGGAGAGCAGTGAGGGAGAGAAAAGCCCAAGTGACGAAAAAACTCTTTCAGACATTCCACCATCAAAGGAGATAAAAGAAAGTGGTCCTGTTCCTGAGCAGCCACCTGAATCAGAAGCAGAGGACACAGCAGCTGATAGAACAAAAACACAAGGGAATCAGAATAACCAAATAAAAGGCAGCCAAAGCTTTACCTGCTCTGAAAGGCCAAAAGATCTTGCACTGAATGTTCGAAACACACTGTCTGCTACTTGCAGCTTTCAGGGCCCTGCTGACTTGTGGGCAGATAAAAACAGGCAGCAGAGGGCAACCAGAGACTTGGACAGCCCCACTTCTGCCATCCAGAGATATGTGGATGACCCAGAGAAGCTAAAGTACAAGAGAGAGAAGTGGAAAGGAAAGAGACAGTCTGATGCTGGCCAGAATGATGTGCTGAGTCAGTCTTTGGATGGAAGGATACGTGTGGATAAGTCTCCTCAGGATCACCTAGAGTAAGGGCAGCTTCTTTTTATTCACTTCACAGAAAACAGGTATCTGTAATGTTTAAAAATCAGTGGAGAACTCCTGAGAGCCTGCACATTTGGGCCATGTTATGGGTTGAACAATTCCTGTTTTTCCTTGGCTCCCAGTCCTGCAGTGAATTGTATGGGCAGAATGTTTTCAGAAGCTCACAAAAGAGGCAAAGCCTGCCTGGCTCTGTTAAAATGGAGAGTCAGGCCATTAGTTGAAATAGTGTCTGGAGTTTATTTTCATGTGTTTTTTGCCCATGGGGAACAAGGTTTTAGTGACCTGCAGCTTGCAAGCATCATCCCTCTGATATGGCAGGAAATCTGACATTCCCATGCTTTTCAGTGTAGTGCATTTTAATTTAAAAGTAAATTGCAAGAGCTGATCAGGGTTCTGACTCAGATGTAGTGTTGATATGTGGGTTATTTAAAAGATATAAAGAGGCCACAGACTTTATTAAAATATATATTCTGAAACTCATCTTACTGCAGGAAGAAGGGGAGTTCAGCCTCATTTAGTGACCTCTCAACATTGGCCCAGACTGTTGCCATGAACCAGGTACTGATACTATTGTGCATATTTATACTTAATTATCACTGTTTATAAATATTAAAGACTTGTAAATAATTGTCTTTAGTGTGTTTCTGTGTTCCTTCAGGTTGATTTTCTTTTTGTTCAATACCCATGTAAAAACAGTCATCAGGAAGTATTATACAGTAATTTGAAAACCTAATTTTTACTAAATGGATCCTTGATCAAAGCATTAAATATTCTTGGCTCTTGTATTAGGAAGGTAATATCTGTTGGGTGAAGTGTTTTGTCTTGATATAGCAAACTTCACCATTCTAACTTTTAAAACCATTTAAAGAATCTGTGTCACTCAAAATGCAGTTTTGACTCTTCCTCTCTCCTGTAGCAATCACCAGATCCAATAGAAGAAGAAAAAGGCAACAAGAAATACCCTGTGCAGAAGAAGCCCAGTGACCACTTCCCTACCTCGGACTCGGCCGTTCCCGTGCAGCCAGCCAGTCAGCAAGGGGATGCCAAGTATGGCTTGTGTGTGTGACTGGCCTGTCTTTGGGAAAAGAAAAAAAAAAAAAGATTTTCCATTGGGTCTTGAGCTGGGCACTTTGAGAGTCTGATTGTGGAGAGGAACAAGTTGGCATCAGCTGCACGAGTGGCTGTGTTGCTGCTTCGTATTGCTCTGAGCATGATATCTGACCCTGCTGAGGAACAGGTTCTCTGCTTCTTGCATAACACTTTCTGTGAACTGGTTGTTTTTAAAATAAGAACCAACTTACAGCTGGGATTAAAGGTTCATGTAGTGTAATACAACACCAAGAGAAAAGCTGAAGAACCCAGCAAGCATGTAATGCTGCTTCCCTGGCCTGCTCCAGCCTCTGGCATTCTGCAGCCCAGGGACTTCCTGAGCCAGGAGTGATGTTTTGGATATGTGAGGTGTTGTCTGTGTGTGCTGAAGGTCTGATCTTGTAAATACTAGAAAGTCCAGGTGTGCTTTAACATTGTCTTGCCTTTTTTTGTGCTGTTCAGTTTTTCTGGAGGTTGGGCCTTAAATATTCCCCACAGTTGTGAATCCTGTTGTGGGTTCTTGTTAAGAGCCTGTTCTTGTGGCAGAGCCAGCTTCCATTACGAATGGGACAGACTGGTATCTGCTTTTGTATTCAGGTCTGCTTTCAAAAGCCCTCTGCGTAGACTTCTGGGGAAAAAGCCAGACAAGAAAATTGCAAAGGAGAGTTCTGATGTGACTGAGGAAGGAGACGGCCTCTCCCTGGTGTCTTGTGTGCTCTTCACAGACACAGGAGGAACCCAGAGAGTTCCAGAAGGTGAGTTTGGTGATTTAACCCTCAACAACCTACATCTTTTGTGTGAGGAAACAAATGCTGCAGGATTCCCTCTCCCTGCTTTAATGTCCAAATCCATTTCTTTGGCAGGCTCTTCAGGGCAGCCAGGCCGGCCCCAGGCTGGGAAGGAGAGCAGCAAAGCAAAGAAGAACAGAACCATAAAGATCAGCAAGATCTCCAGCGTGTCCCAGAACTGGCGCGCGTCCATGGTCCGGGAGATCGCCAATGCCAACGAGCTGAAACACCTGGATGAGTTCCTCCTAAACAAGGTGAAAGGCTCCCAGCCATGATGAAATTCAAGTCTTTGCTCACTGTTTGTCTAGAATTTTAAAGCCTGCTGGTCTCAGTGCAAGTCTGTGTTATAATCTTTAGCAGAATGGAATTGATTGGATGGTTTGTCTGAGTTAGGTCTGCATTAGGGCACTTCCTATTCTTTTCCTCGAGTTGCTGAATGCATAATTTTGTATTAAATACAATACAGGGTATTTGTGGTAGTTCTTTGTTTACAAATGAGTGGGCAGCAAAACTTGTATTAAAAAAAAGCAGGAGTTGTAAATAAAGAGAGAGTTCTCTAAAGCCCAGCTACCTGACTCCCATTTTGTATCATCAGCACAGCACATTAAAAAAATGTTGTTTTAAATAATTGGAATGGTCACAAATAACTAAGCCCAGCCACTGAAGCTTAACTCTGTTCAGATGTTCTTTTTTTTTAACAAAATCTGATGCAGATGTATTTTTTTCTAGATCAATGACTTACGCTCCCAGAAGTCTGGTGTTGAATGTTTGTTTTTTGAAGCCACAGAGAAGTTCAGAGGAAACATCAAGACCATGTACTCTGCTCCTGTAAGTAGTAAGTTTCAATAAAGGAAAGTTGGCAGGCAGTAAATGAGTTGGGTGTGTAGGTTAAAGGCTTGGCCTGCAGCTCTTCAACAAAGCAGTTCAGCAATTCTCAGCACAGAATTCAGAGCTGAATGTTAGACTCATTTTACAGTTCTGCTGTAATCTCAAGCAGCCTACTCTGTTTTCCTTTTCTCATTCACTCAGCCATAAATTTATTTTTAGAAATTGATGGATTTTGCTTTCTTCAGCCTCCTAATGCTGCTGTGTTTGAACACCAAAGAGAAGAGCCAACAGCTTTTCCAATATTCTTCTGACACTGCCTTGTGTCAGCCAAGTGCTGTTGGACAGTGCAGAGGGAAGTGTGTTCACTTGTTTCTGTCATGGGCTGTTATCTTTGACTTTGATCATGGCTGTACTTTTTCACCTCTGAACTTAATTACATGAAAATATGAAACTGTCTCAACTGTATCAAAAAGGAATGTCTGACAAGTACTTTTCCTTCTTTAGAATGGACAAATCCATGTTGGCTATAAAGATCTGGTGGAAAATTACCAGCTCCTAGTTACAAACCTGGCCAAAAAAAGGGAAGAGAAAGAAGTCAAGCTGGTTTTGAATCTCTTTCTATCCCTTCTGGATGAATTCATCAGAGGATATACAAAGAAAGAGGAATCTGAGCAGCCCAAGGTATGAAAGTTATTGTGTTATTGGTTTATGGGATGGTGAAACACAGTTGCTCTCTTAACATAAGGGAGCAGAAACCTTTTCCATGGCATTCTTTATTACTTGGGAAACACTGGTCATACACACGTGTGTAACAAATTCTGATTGCTGTTACACCTTTATGGAATTGTTAATTTTTAACTTAATATTTTCAGAATCTGAAAGTGTGCATTTTCTTTGGTGAAAACATAGGAGTTCTCTGGAGGTTTGAGAGATGGAATTGCTTTGTCATCAGGCAGTGAGCTCAGTTGGTTTTTAGGAAGTTGGTAGTGTGAGACAACCCTCAAACCAAGCTGAAGCTACAGGATAGTGTCTCGAATGTCTGGAGGTGAAGTAAAGTCTGGGAAACTCAATAGGGGAGGAAAAAAAGGAATGGAATGTCTGAATTTCAAAGACTAAGGCCAGTTTGTTTCCCACTGCAGCAAACCAAAGCCCAGAAGAAGAAACGGAAACAAGATCGTGCAGTAAGTGCTTTCTTTCTGCAATAATCCAAGTCCTCAGGTGCACTCACAGAGCACAGACACCCTTTGAAGAGCTTGATTTTGTACTGACATTCTGGTTTGTTTGGCATGCTCGTTCACTTCTCTTTTATGAAAATATGACAGTATAAAACTGGTTTTCACAAAGCAGAAATCTTGCTCATGCAGTGACAGATGGTACTCAAGCATTTTCTTGCTTGTCCATAGCTCCTGTTAGAGTGTAAAGGCTTTCTCAAGCATTGGCTATTTAAAAGAAAAAAACTACTAAATATTAACAAAACTATAGCTCTTGTATTGTACTGATGAACTTTAAGGCAGCAAGTCAATTATGAAATGTTCCAGCCAACCTAACTGCCTTAAGATAGGGTGAAATTTGGTTTCAGGGTGAAAGCTTTCAGCTGTAATTGTAAAATAAAAAGTGAAAATCTGAGATAGGGTAGATGGTTTTAATTTTTAAAAGGCAGAAGGACTTCACTGGTTCCTTGCTGTCTCTCCCCAGATTGAAGAGCACAATGGCCACGTGTTCACCAACTACCAAGTGAGCATCCGGCAGTCGTGTGAGCACTGCTCCTCCTACATCTGGCCCATGGAGAAGGCCTGTCTGTGCAGTGGTGAGTGAACACCTCAGCTGTGCAGACTGCCTGTGACTCTGCCTGCTACAGATGGGCCCTGGGAACAGGCCATATAGAAAGTGAGAATTCAAGATGTAAAGTGTTTCAGTATGATTTAGATGCTTATAACAATTTCTCCTTTCTCTAGTTTGCAAACTGACTTGTCACAAGAAGTGCATGTCCAAAATCCAGAGCAGCTGTACCTCCTGTGGGAAAAAGGTAAGGCTCATGGATCTAGGATGGGGTTCTGTGGTACCAGAAGTGATGCATGCAAAATGCTGTCTTTATTTCTCAGTAAATGAACAGGGAATGTCCAGGCACTGAATAAAAACTGCTTAAACAGTTCCCTCCTCTGTCTGCATGTAGTCAGAGAAGGGCCCTGCACTTGCAGAAGCAGAGCACTCTAGGAGGTGCTGCTTGAGCTAATTTAGGAACCCTTCTCACAGAGTGTGTGTACAGTGTTGGCCAAACTGATAAATCCTACAGTGTGAACCATAAAGACTCTTTATTGCTGCAGCTCAGCAAATCTGCCTTATGACCAAAGCCAGAATAGAACACTCAGCTCCAGTTTCTGGAAGCACAGGGTAGCTGTAGCAGGAAGCCATGGCCCTGTCCAGCTGGGGAAGGGGAGCTGACAGGGCTCACACGTGTCCCCAGGGCGAGCAGGACGCGGAGCCGCGGCACTTCGGGGTGTGTGTCAGCGCCCTGACCAGCGACAGGAACTCGGTGCCTGTGGTCATGGAGAAGCTGCTGGAGTACGTGGAGATGCACGGGCTCTACACAGAGGGCATCTACAGGAAGTCAGGATCAGCAAATCGCATGAAGGAGCTGAAGCAGTTGCTGCAAGAAGGTCAGGCAGTGTTGTCCACCCTTTGCACTTCATTGCAAGATATCAGTTTTCCCTGCAATTCTCTTCTATCTGAAAGTGTCTGTCACTTCTTAAGTGTTTTAAAAGTAGCTTTTTGTTGACTGTGCAGGCTGCATTATTCTTGTTGGCTGCCTAAAGCTGTTTAGGATCTTTAAATTACTATCTTTTGCCTATTTCTAACTTCTGAATTGCCATTTGGATTCTGTGAACAGAAGTTTTGAATGTTTCTAATCTTATTTCTATGGAGTCTCATTGTGTGCATCAACGGATTCAACTGCTCTAAATAAAACATTTCTTTTCAGACCCAAACTCAGTGAAACTGGAGAATTACCCTATTCACACCATCACAGGGATCCTTAAGCAGTGGCTGAGGGAATTGCCAGACCCACTGATGACCTCGGCACAGTACAATGATTTTCTCAGAGCTGTAGGTAGGTTTTAAAACCATTCTTTAAACATTTCTTCTTTAACTCATTGTGTCCTTGGGAAAAGAAACTCTTTAAGCTGCTCATGCTGACTAAACAGTTCCTTCCAATGTACTTACAACAATGATTTCAGACATTTTACATAAAACACTTTACAGGGAATTTCTCCTCTAGCTTACTTGATCTTACTTCAGGGTTCTTTTTTTATTTTTAATGCGTCACTTACAGCTGCTCTTTCTAAAAACTGTATAAGCATATGAATAAGTTTCCTCTCAGGCAGGATTTCTCCTCTTGTTATTCTGGACCAGATCTAGATATACAGATACTTAAAATCCCTAGATTCTTTTAACTTCAGTGGTATTAAGGCACCCAAGACAGTGTTTTAGGTCTTAGTGTGTCACCTGATGATTGCTAACAGCAGCAGCATCTAAAAATGCAGGGTAATTGCAGTGCCATGAGGGGTACTTTAACATTCAGTTATAGCAGTTGCTAAATGAAATTACAGTAAGACTAAGCAGAATTTAGGAATTTTTAGCTTTCCACTAGCCTCGCACAGCAATTAATATCTTCTGTTTTCTTCCTTTGTGCAGAACTGCCAGAGAAACAGGAGCAACTCCATGCCATTTACAGTGTCCTGGAACAGCTCCCACAAGCAAATCACAATACCTTGGAACGACTCATCTTCCATCTTGTCAAGTAATGAGTTTAATTATTTCATTTGTAGAGAAGATGGGATTCTGAATGCTTCCTGGAAACTTTCTAAAGTGTTAATCTATTGTGCTGCTAGTTTAGAAATGAAAGAATTGAAGCTGGTAGTTGTGCTCATGAACAGGTGTGTGGTTACTTCTACCACCTGATGTATTTGGATCAAACCAGGTCAGAACAATTTTAGACAAGGTAGATCGCAAAGCCTTGGTCAGTCATGTGAGCACCAGGATTTTGACAGGGGTTTGCAGTGAACTGAGGATGAACATGTGCAAGTCCCAGGAGCAGAGATAAATGATGCTGGTGAAGGGACTGCTCTTACCCAAGGAACCTGAGGATTTTCCAAGCAGCCCTCTGAACATGGGCAGAAAGGGCTTTTGAAGAGAGGATGCTGAATCACCAGACATGCTTTTGAGAAATTACCAGACTAGCTTAACCTGGTTGACTCCCTGGTCCTTTGATACATGACATATTGTCTTCTTAGTAGGTATGAAATAATTGCAAAGCTTGTTTGGACTGCTGTACATACTGAGTGTCCAAGAGGCCTCCTTACATCTTATTTGGGAACTCTGGCAAGGTGTGATCAGGGTGTTTGTATTCTAGCAAGGGCTGTTTAAAATCTCTTTTCCTGCATGCTGAATTGCAGAGTGGCTTTGATAGAAGATGTGAACCGCATGTCCCCCAACGCCTTGGCCATCGTGTTTGCTCCGTGCCTCCTGCGCTGTCCTGATACCTCTGACCCCCTGACCAGCATGAAGGATGTTTCAAAAACAACCATGTAAGTTTTGGCAGTCTGCTGAGCAGCAGTGTTTTGGAATGGGATGGAAGGTCAGAACCACTACCTGTATTGGTTACAACTTCATTTGTATCGAGCTGAGAAGCTGAGGTTCAAGAGTAGTTGAATTCTATCTCTGCCAGTGCTGCCAATTCAGACCTTCCACCTGTCTCCATTTTACTAAGCATAAAGTAGGATGATCTATAAGTCTTAACTATCAGGTTTGTGTTTTACATCAAGATAATCTATTTTTGGGGGGCTTGTACCCTAATCATCTATTTTGCTGAGATACAGGACATAATAAACAATATGATATAGAATTAAGCTGTTTCCTGCATACTTGGAACCCCCTGATGATCTCTTCAATTATTCTTTGAATTGAAGAAGGTTCTGTCCTTGACCCTCTCTGTTCTCCTCACCCTCCAGCAACTCTGGCTGTGAGAGCCCCTCACCATCCTCACTGCTTGGCTGGCCTTGTCTCTGCCTCCAACGAAAACAGTTTGAAAAATGACAGCTTTTTGTAACTTCTTACTGATCCCTGGGGCCATAGAGGTGGAGAAGGGCAGTTGCAGGCTCGTTGTGTCTCTGCCAGCCTGTGCCAGCACAGGGACAGCAGGTAGAAGCAGCTGGAGCTGTTGGCAGCCATGGCAATGTCTGTCTGCTCACCACTGTGTCCAGCCAGCATGGGAGGCTCTGGTGGTCCCAGGAGGAACATGTGCCATTACCTGTGATCATTTCCTGTCCTGTTGTGCCTGCTGTGTTGGACTCTTCACCCATGACTGTGCAGTGCTGCTGTGGTCACGCTCCAGCCACGTGTGTGACAAACACCCCCAGCCAGGAGCAGCATCCCATCCCACCATGGTTGTTTCAGAACCTTCATGGTAGGAAGCTCAATAAGCTCTTACCTTTCTCACAGGTGTGTAGAGATGCTCATAAAGGAGCAGATAAGGAAGTACAAGATAAAAATGGAAGAAATCAATCAGCTGGAAGCAGCAGAGAGCTTTGCCTTCCGACGGCTCTCGTTGCTTCGGCAGAACACGGTAAGTGTTGAAATAAAACACCAGCTTCTCAGGGAGAGAGTACTGCTTCTGCCCATCCATTCAGTGAGTCAAAAACAGTTGGAAAAAAAAACAACTGCCCAAAGCTGTAGGTAGGAGCTCAACATAGAGCTGCACTGAATTTCTGATAAATGAAGGGTGCAGGGGTGGGAATCTGCTTTTGTGCTGGTCAAAATCTATTCCCATGTAATTCTGTCAGTGAAACTAAGATTGAGTATCTGACATGGCAAAAGTTCCTTCACTCCAGAGATGGCTGGTGTGCAATATTATGCTGCATTCTAGGAGGGAAAATACAATTACTCTTCTGGGTTTTTGTACTGATTAATATAAACCAAACTGTGTCTGATCAGAGGCTGCATATAGTGAATTTTGGTCTCCATCTCTCTCTAGCTCTGGCCTATAAAACTTGGGTTCTCTTCCCCTTACGAGGGGAAGCTGGTATGTACAACTGCCTGGCTCCAGTGCATGGGTTTTTCTTATGGTACCTCTTGCATGACTAAAATACTTACATGGGTTGTAACTCGGTTTTAAACACTCTTTTGAACAATCAGGACTGCATGTTACTGATGCAACTTCCTCCCCAGACTGCATGCAGGGCTGCTGGCCTATTCTGTCATCACCTGGTGTTTTATAGACACTGTATGTAACTTATATTGGATGTAATAATATTACTCATTAAGTGACTACTAAACTAAGCTGAGCCTGACAGATGAAAAAAGATAATAAAATCCTGGAATTTAGGAGAATAGGAAATCTTCTCTTACTTTTTGAAACATTTGTTTGGACAGCTAACAACTCCTCATTCAATTCATTCCATCAGCCTCTCCTTTGACCTACTCGTTTGTCTTCTACTCTGAAACTTGCAGATGGATGTACCTGCTTGTGACTGACAGTGTTACCTGTGAATCTGTCTTGCAGAGTAAAAGTTCTCAGGTCAAAGGAAATGACAGTGGCACCTCAGAGCTGGACTCTGTGCACGAAGAGGAGGATGTTTCTGAAGCCAACAACCGGGAGAAGGAGATTCTCATCGATCGCATACAGTCAATAAAAGAAGAAAAGTAAGTTCCCATTTACTGGGTCAGGCCATGCCTTTGCACTTGGAGGCAGCACAGGTAGTAAAGCAGGATTGTCCAAAAGAATCTAACTCTGTTCTGTAGGCCTTTGTGAGGTGGAAAATGAAAACACAAAGCACTATCTGAGAGAAAATACCATGAGCATTAATAGTTACTCCATGCTTTACCTCTGAGCACGAGCTGCATAAAGGTGCTTGTGTCAGAGGTGCAGCAGCCTGTGTTTGATGCAGGGAGGACATCACTTACCGCTTACCTGAGCTCGACCAGCGAGGCTCTGACGAGGAAAACGTGGACTCGGAGACCTCTGCGAGCACAGAGAGCCTGCTGGAGGACAAACCAGGCCGGATGGATACCGAAGGTCAGTATTAAGGTAGTAAGTGCTTTTTTTTATTCTACATCTTTCACTGCACACAGCCAGGTGACCAAACATTAACTGGTCACAGTGGCTCATATCGAGTTACATTTTAGGCCTGCTATCAGTCTCTAAGTATCTTATTTCTTTAAAGCAATTATTGGGTTACACTGCTGTGCTCAGAGCTCCAGCGTGCCTGCCAAAGACATTTGCAAAGTGCCTTCTCTCCCGCAAACCTCTTCAAACTCTTACTCTGCATCCCTGGCTTCAAGGCGCAGATACTCCTTAACACTGTCCAAGATTAAAGTGCCCCGTCGAACTCCAGTGATGCCAACAGCAAACATAAAACTTCCTCCCGGGCTGTTCAAATGTACAGAATCGCAGGACAAGGTTTTGGCTGAGGAAGAGTCTCAGAGGGTGCAGCGGAGGGAGCAGCCAGCGAGGCGGACTGACAGCATCCACTCGGTGTACATTGCACAAGGGTCTGCACTGGCCCACGCTCAGGAACTCGGGGATGAATACGAGCCCACAGCAAAACTCCAACGCAGGTTCTCAGACCCTTACTCTCACATTCCCTGTGTGGAGAAGTGAAATTCTCAGCTCTCTGGACTCTTCTTGAAGTTGACCACAGCTTTGGCTTTAACCCTTTGAAGGCTGTGAACGTCTTCATGGTCTTTTAAGTGGCTGTGGGGAAGGCAGCCGAAATGTACAGTACTGTAAGGGTTAAGCAGGGTTGTTTTAAGCAAATATTCTCCACTTTAAATTAAAATCTTGCAAAGAAAGTAAAGCTTAATGTTGAATAAAATACATGGGTTGAGTGTACAGGAAACAAGCCCCCCCCATTCCGCTGCTGTGCCTTTTCCATTTGCCTTACAATGGACTCCCATGGGACCAACAGTGAGTTTAGGTCAATGTGTGTTGCCTTAATGTTTTGTATGATTTTATGACAATTTTCTCTGTGGTTTACAGAACTGTTAATGCGGTAATAGCCTTAACTGAGACCAACATGTATAAAAACGTTTATTAAAACATTGCACTTTTAAAAAATACATGTGGTAGTTTATCGATGTCTGTCTAACAAGCAGTTTATTCCGAAGAAAGTCTTTAGTCGGGTTACAGTTTTTATGGAGTACTGATAAAGAACGGGGAAAGGGGAAGCGCTAAAACGGCTGTGGTGTCTCAGGGGAGGATTTTGGTGCTCCTGGAGCCAAGGCGGGACTCCCATACTGGGTGTGTTGTGCGGGGACACAGCTGAGGGCGAGCTGCCATCCTCCATCGGCGCCTTGAAGCCGCGGCCGTGCCCCGGCCCCTAACGGCGCTGCGCCATGTTGGAGCGAGGGAAGAGCTCAGCTCACCCACAGCAGCCACCACAGCGCTGCCCCAGCGGCTCCGAACCGCAGCCACCTCCGTGCCCGTGCGCGGGCGTTGGATTTGCGGGAAGTTTTTGGGTTTTTTAAATAAACCGGGGCGGTCGCGGCCCGCCCGGCGCTTCCCGCCCCTTCCCGCGCCCCGCCCCAAGATGGCGCCCGGCGCTGAGGCGAGTTCCGGTGCCACCATGGCCCCGACGCGGCTGGAGCTGAACCTGATGCGGCTCCTGAGCCGGTGCGAGGCGCTGGCGGCGGAGCGGCGGGACCCTGAGGAGTGGCGGCTGGAGAAGGTGAGGCCGCCCTGCCCCGCAGCACCGCGCCCGGCCCTCAGTAACGACACGGGGAGCGCTGTGGTGATAAACCCAGGTTTCGCCACACAGGGTGTTTCACCTTAATGCTGTCGCTTAAAGTGTTGTTTTTGCCCTCAGTATGTGGCTGCTCTGGAGGACATGCTCCGGGAGCTGAAGAAGCAGGCCAGGTGAGCGCTCTGAGCCCGCTGTGGGGTTTGTGCTTCAGGAAAACCCTTCAAGGTGTGCCAGGGGAGGATACCAGGAAAAATTCCTCAGTAGAAGTGGTAAAACACTGGAACTGGGTGCGCAGGGATGTGGTGGAGTTACCATCCCTGGAAGTGTTCGAAAAGAAAGCAGATGTGGCACTTAGCAATATGATTTAGTGGAAATGGGGGAATTCAGTCAAAGGTTGGATTTGGTGATCTTGGAGGACTTTTGTAACATTAATGACACTGTAATTCGATAATCTCTTACCTGGAAGTCAGCCATAGTCCACAAACACCACAGTGTGTGTTTCCCTACGGAAACACCTGTTCCCTGAGCACCCCCTGCCTTGGAAAAGGTGATTTGCAGAGGGTTGTAAGTGTATTCCCAACCTGAGGCTATTTCTGCTTCTTTGAAGAACCATGTGGGTTTGGGGTTTTTTTTAATTTATTAATTCATTTGGAAAGTAGAACACTAGAAAATGCTGATAACTTTTGGTTTTCATATTAGTATCTTTCATTTCCAACAGCAAGCCAGCCCCTGAGCTGCTGAATGAATACTCTCGCAAAGTGGACTTCCTAAAGGGACTTCTAGAAGCTGAAAAATTGGTAAGATCTACTAGTTCAACTGTGAAAGACTACAGTATTCTGTGCCTGGTTCCTATGCTTACTTTTATCTTGCATCTCCAAATAACAGTTGTTAAAATCTTATTAGGCACACCTTGTGAAAGCCTGAATAAATCTATTGGGTTCATGTTTTGTTAAAAGGAGGTACTGTGTGAAACTTCTTTTCAAAAGCAAAATATATATTGCATTCATCTTTCTCACTCCTTTGTTGGGAGATGCAAGGGCAGGTGCTGTCCCTCCCTGGGATGGTCCCAGGTGCACCTGAGAGCTGTGAAATGCCAATAAGCTGGGTTTTGGTCCGTGAGGTGCAGTCAGTACTGCCGTTCAGGCTGTTGGGATTGCACCCCATCCTTGTGGATCACAGCCCAGCTGCCTCACACTGCAGAGTCTCATATCCCTGACTGTTCCCTGCTTCTCCCCACTCCCAGTCTTCATCCACAGAAAAGGCTCTGGCAAACCAGCTGCTGGCCCCTGGGCGCACCCCGACCACAGCCAAGGAGAGAACCCCGGCCACCAAAACCGTCCACCTGCAGACCAAGGCGCGCTGCACGGGCCAGATGAGGAGCGAGCTGCTTGGCACAGTACGTCCAGTGCTGCTGCTGCTTTACACACTGTCCTGCTTGTGTTCAGCTGGGTCTCAGAACTGTCCCAGGCTGGGTGGGGAGTCACCTCGTTATCTCTAAATCCTGGGCACTGGCACTCTGCCAGGCCTGCAGGGCTGTCCTTTATCACTCACCCTTTGTAATCTGCAGTTTTGGTTCTCTTTCTCCTCCCAGGATCCCCTGGCTGCTGATGGTAAGTTTGATCTGTTGTTTCCTCTGACTGTGGTCAACCTGTCTTACAGGGAGGGGAAGAGGGAGGTCGAGTGTTCAGGATTTTCCAAAGTGTACTTTTAATTTAGTGCCTCACTTCTTTTCAAGACAGAAAATTTCAAAAACAAACTAAACCAAAAGCCCTGACAGATGAAGGCATAAGTATTGTTATCAATGGTGGCAGGGACTTGCAGGAAGCTCTTTTTGTAGCATTCATGCAGAAACAGACATTCTAATTACAGAATTAGCAGGGGCAATTTATTTTGTGCCTGTTCCCTTCTGCTCTGAGCAAACCATGTGATGCTGGGTGCTTTGAGTAGGTGTTGTTCAGTTCCTCTGGAATACACAGCCATGTTATTCACGTAGGGAACTGGGAGGAATTAATTTGAGGTTCCCATGGCTACCGTTAGAGCGGCTGGAGCTGGGCCAATCCAACGTGTCCTGAAAGAACACCGAGACTGAAACCCTGCCCTCAGGGATGTGATTCAGCTGGGGTTTTTCCCCTCTTTTCATGTTGGGTGTCCTCTTTTCCCTGCAGAAAGCAGGTAGGCATTTGACACCCATATTCCTTGGGATAGAGGCTAAGTAGGGTTTGGATATCCAAAAATCCCTTACAGGAGACTTGTTTTTTCAGCTTGTGATTGCATGGGAATTTATAAGATGCTAAACACTTCTTTTATTTTTCCAGATTCTGAGGAGTTGAACATAAGGAAGCGAAAGTAAGTGAAAATGTCTCATTCCCGTGCTCAGTGTTTCGGGAACTGTTTTCCCAATGACCTTTAAATCCCAGATATGCTTTAAATTGGGTGAAGTGTCTGCTCATAGAAACCAATATATAATGGCTTCAGCTGACTCAGTGGGCCTTGTTGTCTTGTAGAGATGCAAAATCTAAGAAAACTTGTGAGATTGCCCCACAAGGAAGTGTAATTCCCATTTTTTCCCTTGTGCTCTTGCAGAGGCCTCACATCAGATGAGAAGCAGTCAGCAGTGGAGCTGGATGCTGTGCTGCAGCACCACCAGGACATGCAGGAGAAGCTGGCTGAGGAAATGCTCAGCTTGGCTCGCAGCCTCAAGAACAACACTCTGGCTGCCCAGAACGTGATCAAACAGGACAACCAGGTAGTGCATGCTGAGCTGTGACCCCTCAGTTCTGCAGCCCACAAGGCTCAAGGGCTGATATGTGAAATCCTGTGCTCGATTCCAGGTGGGATTGGAGTGGGGAGACTGGGGGCAACACCTGCCTGCAGCTGAACCTTTTCTCTCTCTTGGAGGAAGCTGCCAGACGTGGCAGCTGTGAGGCTGACACTGTTTGCTCTCTTTGCTCCACAGACACTGTCACACTCCCTCAGGATGGCAGACCAGAACTTTGAGAAGCTCAAGGACGAGTCTGACCGCCTGGAACAGCACGCCAAGAAATCTGTCAACTGGTTGCTGTGGATAATGCTCATTGTTGTTTGTTTTATATTCATCAGCATGATTCTCTTCATCAGGATTTTCCCCAAACTGAAATGATTCTGTTCCATTTTATTTAAAGCTGCCTGCAGTGCAATGGAAAGCTCAGCTGGTGTGAGAATTGTCACAGTCCTGTGACAGTGTCCTTAAAGAGGACACAGATAGGCCTGTCCAAGGCCCACCTTGGATCTCCTCCCTGGGCAGGCAGTGGAGGGTTTCCTGAGGAAGGCTTTCCACACTTGGATCCTTGTTTACTTGGTGACTGTTGTTGCCTCTTGAGGGGAGAGCTGAGGTAACAATGAGCATTTACACTGAGCTGCTAACAAGTTCTTTAGTGGATAAATACAGTCATTTTTAATGTGGTTGTGACAAATGTTATTACTCTTAAAAGGTGTTTAGTCAATACAAATTTAAATAACAGTTGAAGTCTTACACTCTTTCCTGTCTTTACAGCTTTTCTGTACTGACCTAGGAGCCTGCTGCCAACAGGATATTTAATTTCAGTTCTGTGCATACACAGCTGCAGGTGTAGGAAGAGAATTCAGTTGTTCAGGTGCTTGCCTGGCTCAGATTCAGAGTATTAACAGGTAAAACTCTTCTCAGGCTCACCCTTTGCCCAGATGAGTATTTAGGACTTGGGACTTTACCATCTTCTCCAGTTGAGACTTACTGAAGGACTGGAGTTGCTTTCTGTGCAGTGTTTACTTCCCTTTTGTGTGTGCAAATGTTCTCACCTCTCATTGTTGTGTTGATGCCGTTGGTGAAGGAAACACCATGACCCTGCCACCTTGGAACTGTACACACAGGTGGCACAGACCTCACCTGTGCAAACATGCTTGTGCTGGAAGATGAGGGCAAAGGAAGGTAGTGTCTTCAAGATAGAAATAATTCTTAAAAATATTTAGCATTTCTTTTTGAGCAAATTATTCCTGTTAAGCATTGTCTTAAAGAATTGACTAAAAAAAAATAAACTTGTATTTTTAAAACTGCTGCTGCTAGAAAAACTTGGAGACTGCAGTAAAGCAGGGTTTGTGTGACAGCCTGAGAGCCTCTGTAGGTGCTTGTGATAAGCTGAAAGCAAACCCTTCTGCATCCCTGCTGCTCAGTGCTCAGGTGTGTCCCATGGTGAGGGGCAGCAGGTGACCCTGGCTGTGCTTTGGTCTGGAACCAAACCATGGGGTGTTCCAGGCCTGGCTGCTGATCCCAACAGCCCCAGGACGGGGCATGGTGGGGGAAGAGCTGTTTGTCACAACTGGGTTGTTAGGAACGTCCAGCTTTGCTCTGGACACGTCCCAAAGCACCAGGCTCTATATCAGAGCTCTGCTCTCTTCTGTACAAACCTGTCTCTGCTAATGAAGACAGTTCACATTTAACATTTTTTACACAAAGTATTTCTGTTCACATGATGTTTGCAATGTAGTATGCCACTCACAGATTATCAAATGAATAACTATATTATGAGGTACAACTTTTAATTCCAGCTACTCAGATATCTGTGATATACTCCTGTTTTACTTACCTTGAACTTAGAGAAATTTACTGTTGTAGGAATCAATTTATGAACACTTCTGCTTTTCCCAGTTGTTTTCCTTCATCTGTATGTAATCTGTTTGACATTTCACTGTGCTTCATTAGTCAATGCTGTGTCACCAAATCATTTTTCAATTCTAATTGTACACTATTTTCCCTGCAGGCATTTCAATGCCAGGCTCTTCTCTTAGAGGCTGAATGTGATGCTGGAATGGTTTTTGTGTGTTGAGATTTTAGGGTGCAACCCCAACATAACATTGTCCATAACATTGTCCTCCTTATTACTTGGAAGAAATAATTTTTCCCTAGCTTGCAAAAGATTGGTGCATCATTGCAGACAAGTTTGAAACTGAATTTTGCCATCAGCAAAATGGGTTGCCTATAACTTTTTGGCACATGTAAATTAATAAATTTTTGATTGGAAAGACATGAAAGGGAGCTGCTAGTGATAGCTTGTCTCCCAAGTCACAGGTACTGATTTACAAAGAAACCTGCATGGAGTGAGTTCAGAAACCACTTAACTTTTGACCATTGACATTCTGTAGGTGTTTGTTATTTTGAATGAATGGCCAGGAGTGAACCCTGTAACACTTTTTGTTACCTCCAGTGGCTGTTGAGCACTGAGCCTCTGCTTCCTGGGGCTTCTCTCCCAGGTGGGAGAATGTTCCCTTCTTCCCCCAACCCAATGGATGCACTGCCTCAGCAGCCCCTGCACACAAGGGCTGGGTTGTTGTCTTTGCTTTTCTCGAGTTCATTTAGCAATTGGAGTCATTCAGCACCACTTTGAAGATGGAAGCCGGTGCTATTTAGAATAAACAATGACTCAGGGCTTTGTGACATTTCCCAGATGAATGACAGTTTTTATTTTTGACTGACCTGTGGGGGGTGGTGGATGCTCTGCTGCTCCAGCCCTCAGCTCCATTTTGTGGCACAGGGCTCTGTGCAGCTCTCCACAGAATAATACATATAGAATATGTATAGAAATGGCCTTCTGTGAGAGTTGCTTAACTTTCCCAAAAGCTTGGGAAATCAAGATGGGGAGATGTTTATCAGTCACAGGGCTGGGCCTTGCTTGGCTTCTTGGCAGACTACCTGCTTTGAGACAGCAAGGAAAATTAAACCAAAACCCTTTTGGAGGCTTGGGTCATGTCAGGCCAGTGCATGCAGCGATGCAGAGCCTGGCAGCAGCAGTGACTGGGTCAGTCTGAGCTGTTCTGGCTTAGAACATTATCCTTGGTGGCAGGGACGCTGTTGTTACAATGCTCAGTGTTCAGCAGTGTGCTGTCACAGATGGCATGTGCTGGAAGGATCCTTCATGGGCTGTTGGTGAGGGTGCAGGAATGGCAGCAGCAGAGCACTGGATACAATGGCTCCTCTGGCTGGGCAGTCCCAGGTTTTGGGCACTTGTTCCCTTGGGTTTTCTTTGCACTTGGTGCATCAGACTTGAGAGGCTGTGAGCAGCTTCTCCAAACTGGCAGCTATTCTGCCAAAAGGGAATATCCTGTAAAAAGTGAAAAGGAGGGAGTGGGTAGAGCAGGGTTCTGCTCCTGATTGTTCCCTGTGTGACACCCAGTGTCACCTCCCTTCTCAGTATCTGCTGTAAACCTGCTGTGAAAACTCAGAATTGAGTCTTGTGGTTTATAGTTGCAATGTAGTTTCTTTTATGAAAGAAATTGTTCCCTGTGAGGGTGGTGAGGCCCTGGCACAGGCTGCCCAGAGAAGCTGTGGCTGCCCCATTGCTGGAAGTGTTCCAGGCCAGGCTGGATGGGGCTTGGAGCAGCTGGGACAGTGGAAGGTGTCCCTGCCATGGCAGGGACTGGGATGGGATGGGCTTTTAAGATCCTTCCAACCCAAACCATTGTGTGAATCATAAAAACTGTAATGACAGTGCTAGAGCAGCTCGGAGCAGATACTCAAATGTCGCGGTCTGAGCACAGTTCCCGATGCAATTCCCAAGTCCCAGGGCCCGGCACGGGGCTGGCTGGGAGCTCCTGTCCTGACCTGCCCCACTGCTGGGAATCCGTGTGCACTCGCCGTGTGTCCCACTGAACGGGAGTGACATTAAAGCCCAACGGCGCTAAATCAATACCACCTGTCACATGATGCCACCGTGACATTTCTGGCATGAGCGCTCCCTCTAATAGGAGCTGGAAGTGGGAAGCAGCAGCAGTTAGTGAATAATGGATCAGATACGCCTGATTTGTAACATTTACAGAGGGAGGGCGTGTCTCCCAGCGACAGAACAAACCGGTTATCAAACGGGAACTGGGAGTTCTGGCTCGTCCAAAACGCAAACCCTGAGCAGCGCGGAGCACAGAGCCAGGGCTTGTGAACCCCTGGTGCTTCCAGAGCGCCAGCGCTCCCTCCAAATTAGACTCTGGATCCAACAAAAACAGGCATTAGTGTCAGGAATAACCCGAGAAGGAGGGGCTGGGGGTGAGCAGTGGGTCAGAACTGGTGTAGCCGGTGGCGTGGCCGTGCTGGGGGCAGTGATGTGGTGGCTGATGGAGAACAGGGAGCCCGGCAGTGCAAAACACACCCGGGGCTGCCAGAGGTGAGAGGCAGAAGCTGTAGGGGAGGATGGAGAGTGAGGAGATTCAGGGGGCTGAAGGCCACATCTGTCTGGGCTGTCTCACATCTGGGCCCTGCTCGCCAGACCCAGGTTGGGAACACTGACAGTACTTTGTTTTTTTCAAGTTGAAAACTTTGATGCTGAATTAGAACAAAAATATTCTGACAAGGAATTAAAAATAAGTTGAATATTGCATCTGCCTCTGTGACACCCAAAAATCAAACTCACAAACCCAGAAACTGGACAAAAAAAAAAGCTAAAATGAGGCAGTGCTGTAGTTGGCCATGAAGAGCTGGAATTTGCATCCTTCATCTCCAGGGTCTTTGACCTGCACGTAGCAGAGAGATGCCCTCTGCCATTTTTACCCTGGCCAAAATTTGTATTTGCTCATGTAACCATAGAATTCTCCAGAAGGATCTGACAATGTTTCCTGTTTCAAAAAAGTTGAGACATCTGTCCTTAGCACATAAAGTGACCGGATCTCCATCCTCTGAGCCTCCTCACTGAGAAAAGTCACTTATCGGATCTGGTGTGGACGGAAGGAAGGGTAAGAAAGGAACTCTGTCAATCCATGACGTGAAATATTTTATATTAAGACATTTGGCAAAGGATTTTATGTGACTCTAAACAGGATGAGATAATTTTCCAAGGTCAGCTCTCCTGTACTCTCAGCTTTAGTTTTAGTCACTGAGAAGTCAATCCCGTAAACCTTCACAGCAACATCCTGCCAGTGATGCAGAGACTTGGCTGTTGTTGGCTTCAACAGCAGCTCTGCTGCATCTTCAAAGGGCAGGAGGCTGAAAACGTGCAAACTGCCTGGTGAGAAATGTGTGAGCAGGAAAGAGTGCCTGGTAAATCAATAAAAACAGAGCAACCCTGTAGCTCTGGGTAAGGTAAGAGATAACTCTTCACCCACTCTTGTACACAACTCTTGTTGTTAAGAGGTCATAGTGAACTGGTGGAGCAGAAAGTGGGAATTCTGACCTCAGCTCAGCCTCCAGGCTGCTCTGTGGCTTTGGCTCCTGAGCTGGTTTTCAAGCAATTTAGTTCTTAAAACAGAATTGATACCAGTAAACCTTCTTGGTGAGTCAGCTGCTCCAAAGCTCCTTTTGGGCACAAAGTTTGTGTTCCTTGACTAGTCCCAGGCTGGTTAATTATTGAGGAACTTTTAATTTGTATGGCTAAAGACACACAGCCTAAAACCCACCCATGTGTTCAGTGTATAGAGAAAAGGATGTATTTGGTTTCCAAGGTGTGAAGCTTCCAGCAAGCTCCATGTGTTGGTGGTTGGGAGCTGAGCTGGGTTCTCTCTCCACAGACACTTGTCACAGTTCAAGGATGTCACTGCTGATTCAAGCTGCTTTACAAAGTCATTGTCCCTACCTGTTTGTGCAAACCTGGTTCCTGCTCCAGGGATGAGCTTCCAAGGAATTCTGAGCAGCATTGATCTGGAGGAGGGATCTGTTGGGAACTTGGTCCTCTTAGGTAGGTTTGATGTGGAGGCATCTGTAGGACAGAGCAATAGACTTTGGACAAGGGCTGGAGGGACAGGACCCAGGGAATGGCTGCCACTGGCAGAGGGCAGGGCTGGATGGGATATTGGGCAGGAATTGTTCCCTGGGAGGGTGGGGAGCCCTGGCACAGGGTGCCCAGAGCAGCTGTGGCTGCCCCTGGATCCCTGGCAGTGTCCCAGGCCAGGCTGGACATTGGGGCTGGAGCAGCCTGGGACAGTGGGAGGTGTCCCTGCCAGGGCAGGGGGTGGATGGGATGGTCTCTAAGGCCCCTTCCAACCCAAACCATTTTATAATTTAAGTAAGGAATGCATCAAACAGAAACAAATAAGTCTTTGTAGACTCAAACAGATGGATAACACTGTATTTCAAGTCTCTCTGTACTTATTTTCTTAGGAGGATCCAGATCTGAACCCCCATGGTCTGTGATTGTCACAGTTCATAGCAGACACTTATCCCTTTTTCCCAAATTATTTTAACTGAACCATAAAACATCTGTAGTGGAGAGAAAGAAATGTGACTGTTGCCAATATTTAATATATCAAACTGGTGATTTTAGTAGCTTCTTGAATCAGGAATTAAAGAAGAGCCTGCATTGCAGCTATTAGGAAAAAAAAAAAAAAAGAGTAAGCAGGTGTTGGCTTAGTTTCTAAGCGCCCACATTGCTCCTGTTGGTTTATCTGATTGCAAACCAAGTGCACTGGAGCGTGATGAATATGGAACAGTGAATGTATGGGAAAGATGCTGGAAAGGTTGCACCCTGATGTTCTTAATAAGTAATTAGAAACTAAAAATAGTATTTTAAGGAAAGATAATAAATCTGTAGCCTTTAATCCTTATGTGCCAATGTGTAAGCTGATATCATTATTACATGAAAGGCAATGAGAACATAAGTGAGTAAGCAAGAGCAGGTTGCTGATACAGTCACAGTATAAATTCCACACAGCCCGAGCTGTCCAGGTGATGTTTGGCTCTGTCTGTTTTATGCAAAGTCCACAGTCATAAAGCAGGTTAATTTGCAAGCAGAGAACACATACTTTTGTTGTTTATTTCCATTCCTTAACTGCCCTTACTTCCTGAAGCAGTGTGGAATGAGTGGAGCTCTGAGTCTCTCTGCACTTGTCAGCAGCAGCGTGGATTTGGGAAAAAAGGACAGAAATGGGGGAAATGCTTTCCCATGACTGTGGTTCTGCTGCACCAATGGGCTGAACCAACAGCTCCTGTGCTGTGCAGACACACATCTGCTGTGCTGATGACAGAGAAAGCATCCCCACTTAGGGAGAGCCTTTCATCTCAGCATTTAAATAGTCTGCAAATGGCAAGATGTAGTTATTGTTGCACAGGTACCATCCCAGCTAATCCTGCTTACACTGGTCGAATCAGGCTGCCAGCCTTACCCTGTCCTGAGGGAAACTTCAAACAACGTCGGGGGTGAATCACAGCAGCAGAGCCTGATTTCACTGACCAGCCCTCCTCTCATTCACACTCTGTCGTGTTCCTGGGACAACTGCAGTGATTCTTTACCTGGAAAAGCAATGCAAAGTATTTTAAATAGGGGAAACTCATAGTGCAATTCAGTGTCCAGACAGAGGGACTAAGGCACAGTGACCTGCTGGTCACCACTGCCTGCCCAGGGGCCCTTCATGTCATGCAGAAGCAAGATATCTGTTGTAGGCTAAAGATGGTGGGTTGAAAATGTTAAATGTCTATTTGCCAAGCATTTTTGAATTTAAAAAGGCTTTATTCCAGCAGTTTATAACTCATTTGTCTCACAGAAATGGCTGAAAGCAAGAGCCAGATAAAATTACTGGAAGTTGCCAGGAAACGTACTGTCATGGCTTAGTGTGAGTGCAGCACAGAGATGATTAAAAAAGGCACCAAATGGTGAATCCCACTGGAAAAACAACCAGAAATCTGCAATGGCTCTTTGGGTTCTGTGATACGGAAAGCAGTGGCAGTGGTAGATGGTATCCTCATGCCAAGCTCTGTCCAGCTCTGCAGCAATTCATCCTTTCAGAGAGGTGGAGGAGGGACACGGGCACAGCCAGGGCAGCAAGCTGGGCTGTCAGCACTGGGGACAGCAAGACAGAATCCCAGAATGGTTTGGGTTGGGAGGGGACCTTAGGGACCATCTCATTCTAGCACCTTCCACTATCCCAGGCTGCTCCAAGCCCTGTCCAGCCTGGCCTTGGACACTGCCAGGGATCAAGGGACAGTCACAACTATATAAAATATATGAAATATATAAAATAAATATATAAAATATATAAAATAAATATATAAAATAAATATATAAAAAATATATTTTATGTTAAATATATAAAATATTTTCCCTAATCTCTAACCTAACCCTACTCTCCTTCCATGTGAACATGCAGCGAGGTGAGCCTGCTCAACTCCTGCGTTTTACTCGCTGAACGCTACCGAGGCCACCGCGGCTCCTCGGGCAGCTGCAGCAGGGCTGACAGGCGGCCTGGATGGGGGGCGGGCGGATGGAAGGATGGACGGACAGAGCAATGGCTGGACGGACAGCGGGATGGCCGGGCGGCTGGATGATGAGGGGATGGATGATGATGAGGATGATGATGATGACGGGCGGCTCGGTGCCGCCGCCGCTGCTCCTCCCCCGGCCCGTCCCGTCCCGTGCCCGCGCTCCGCGCCGCCTCTTGCGGCCGCCCCGCTCGGCTCCCAGCTGACGGGGGCAGCCCCTTGTTTACTGGCCGGGGCGCCGCCGCCAGCCCGGCCTGCGCTGGAAGGGGCCGCCGGGCCGGGGCCGACTCCGCGGGCAGGGAGGGGCCCGGCGCTATAAAGGGGCTCGGCGGGGGCTCCGCCGGCGATGCTCGGCCGGGCCCGGCCCCCGCGCCCGCCCCGCGGGCTCTGATTCGCGCCGGGCGGCGGCGGCCGCGGCAGCGGCGCGGGATGGGACCGAGAGCGGCGGCGGCGGCGGCGGCGCTGGCCGTGGCCGTGGTGCTGGGAGCCTGGTGCGGCCGCGGCCGCGGCGAGAGTGAGTGGGGGCCCGGCCGGGAGGGTTGGGGGCGGCGGCGGCGGAGCGGGCCCGGCCCCGCCGTGCCCTTTGTACCTGCGCGGGGCCCGCGGGCAGCGCGGCCGCGGCCCGGAGCGCTCCGGGTCACCTTCACCCCCGGCCCGGCGGCGGCCGAGATTGCAGCGGGCACGGCCCTGGGGACGGCAGCGGCTGTCCCGGCCCGCGGGGCCCCCGGGCGGCGCCGGGCCGGGGTCAGCGGGGGCCGCGCCCGGGGCAGGCGGGGAAGGGCACGGGCCCCTCGGCGGTGCCGCTCCCCGGCTCCTTCTGGGGCGCTCCTCGCGGCCCTTCCCCGATCCCTCCCCGGTTCCCCTTCCCCGGGCCCTGCCAGGGTCTCGGTCCCCTCCCCAGTCGCTGTCTCGGACCCTCCCCGGCCCCTTCCCTGTGCCCCTCCCCCGATCCACTCCCCGGTCCTTTCCCCGATTCTCTCCCCGGTTCCTTTCCCATTTCCCTTTCCCTGATTCCCTACCCAAGTCCCTTTCCCCGGTTCCTTTCCGGGGTCCTTTCCCCAGTCCCTTCCCCGGTCCCCTCCCCGGCCCCGTGTCCCCTCCCCAGCCCGGTGCCCCCGCTGCTCCTCGGCTGCCTCAGAACCGGCTCCGGTTTCAGGAGGGTTTAGTGTGGCCAGACGCGGAGGTTTTGTCTTTAACCACTTTTAGGTAGCGTGCCAAATCCGCAGGTATTAAGACGGGAGAGCTCCGGGGGGAGGCTGTGTGTGTACACCGGGGCTTGTAAAACACAAGGCAGGGGTATAAAGTTGTGTTGGAGGTCACAAGCTTGTTAAACCCACGGCTGGCTCGAGGTTAAGCCTTACGAGCTGTTTTGATGGGTTACGTTAAATAAACTTGCTCAGGAAATCCTTTTAATGAGAGGTTCTTCAATTTAGGGTGATTCTTACAAATTTTTTGACAAAAGGAAAATATTTATTTAAAGACAGCTAGCTGGATCTGTGGGTCATGTCTCCCATAGACAATCTGCCTGTTGGCTTTCCCATCTGAAAAAGCAAGAGCAGGAGAATCAGTTCAAGTACAGACAATACAGCCATGGACATTATTGGGATATGTATGGGATTCAGGAAATAAAACAGGATTCCTGTGAAACAGCCTCTTTTCCCAGCAATAGGACAAGTCACATATTTCAAAAATAACCCAGTTTCTTCCCTCACACGTATTTTTACCTTTGAAACCTCACCAGAGGCTGGTGACACTGTGTTACCTTGGGAGCGTCAGTCCCAGCTGCTGTGGGCAAACCTGCCTGCCTCCAACTGAGATGGAAAAGGGAGTTGACATATAGCACTAATAATAAATAAATACGTGTGCAACTGGAGTCCAGCAGTTCCTAATTTGAAAACACTATTATTACTGCCACAGCACAGCCTGTGATTTGGTTATTTGTTTAAATCATATTTGCTTTTTGGGGTTCAAGCCTGTTTATGTTCTAAACTCCCTAATCTTTGCTGTGTTGCAGCGTGGTAGGAAAATGTACTCTTGAGTTCATGGATGGAGGAACAGGGGCACAAGGCAGCAAAGCAAAGCGTGGGCTGGAACATTTCCGTATCATTTTTACGTGTAAATACTTCATGAAGTGTTCTGCAGGCAGTTTGGACCATCAGGGCCCTGATTTGAAAGGTTTTCAGCTGCTGTGATGTTTGGTTCTATTTTCTGGGGGCTTGGCTGTGTTTTTTGGGGGTGGTGAGGCCATGGAGCACCACGGTGGGGATGAAAAACAACAAAACAAAAACAAACAACGAAATAACGCAGGGCCAGCACTGCCTGGCTGGGGGAAAATGCAGGGAGCAGAGCTGCAGAAGCAAACAAGTTGTTCCCTGAGCAACAGGTCTGATGGAGGCAGCTTTCTTGGGATGTGTTCCCACAGACAGGCCCCAGGTAACGCTGCTCTCCAGGACAATGTTCCCCCATCCCTGGTTTTCCTTGTGCCCCATAAATTTCTCTCTCCTTTGGCAGCTTTGGGGAAGAGCTGGGGGCAAGCAGCAGGTAGGTGGAGGTGGTTCAGGAGACAGACGTGCTGCATGGTAAAGTTCACATTTATAGTTTAGTTCACATCCAGATTATGAGCTTTTTCTCCTCAATCCATCCCATTTTCCTAAATATTTTAGGAATACTTCATGTGAGAGCACTCTTCTTTCTTACATGTGGTTAGAGGTAGTTGCTGAGTTCAGAAATTACTGACAGCAGTAGAAGAAAGGGTTAAGGACTGACCTGTGCATAAAATGAAGATCCATATATCTTGTTTTGGGAAGAAAGACAGGTTTGTGTATTTTTATTTTTTTTACCACTGTGTAAACATAATGCAACTTCTTGAAATAAATCTCGCACATGACTCATGCCTGTCAGTTCATTAGCTCTGGTATTTGGGGTGGGATTTACCTCACCTAGTTTTAGGCATCTGCTAATGGAGCAGCTTTCTTTGGGCTCCTTTTCTGGTTAATAGAAAACTGATCAATGCAGTCATGGGAGTTTAGAGTGCTCTTCTCCCCTTCTGAACTCTTCCCCTAAATTTGGGAGCTGCACAGGAGCTCCAGTACCTGCTGCTGGTGTGGGAGTTGGGAATGCACTTGAGAGATCTCTACCAAGTCATCCTGTGGGACAGATTTCACTGTGTATTGCTGTAGTAACACACTTTTAAATAGGTTGTTTCTTAGTTAGTCTCATATCTGGCTGATAGAGATATTTTTGTGCTTGTAAACTCATTAAGAAACTGTTCCCTTGTCTCACCTCAAACCCGTGTTAATTTTTTATGTTGAGAGACTTGGTCTAGAATGAAATTTTGCTCCTGGGAGGATAAAGTAGGAAAAATGAGTGCAGGAGGGCAGGGCTGTACCAAACCCAGGCCCCAGCGTGTCCTGTCCCTTTTTTGGGGAGAGGCAGCACAGTGGTTGTCTCTGAGCAGTGTGAAACCCCAGAGCTTTGTAGAGGTCACTTTTGGGGTGGCTGCCTTGAGGGATATGAATGATGTTGGTATGGGCAAGGTGTAGAAGCTGTTCCTGCTGCCTTTGGAGCAGGGGGGTGCTCAGGTGTGTCAGCCCCCAGCCCTGGGGTGCTGCCACCCCAGCTCTGGTTATGGAAACGGGGCAGGATGAGTCATGTTTGGGGTTTGAATCAAAGGAGGGGAGCACAAGGACAGCCCAAACCAGGCTTGGAGGGGTTTGCCCTCTGTGTTGAGGGTGGGAGGTAACAGGCACCTGAGATGTTCCCTGGGGCTGGGGGTTTATAGGGGCTCATTTTGAGTCCATATCCAGTTCACTCAGCTCGAGGTACCTGAGGTGCAGAACTGAAGCTTAAAAGTCCATTTTTCACGATTAGATGTTTTTTATGTTTATTAAACAACTGCTGCAGTGGGCTAGAAGCTGTCACACAGTCCTTCCCTCTAAGCTGTTACCAGGATGTTTTCCTGTCTCAGCAGCTATCCCAAGAAACACTCAAAAATCCTTTTCCCAGTTTCCTAAAGCCACTTTTAAAATCAGCCATATGTAAAATTGCAATGCATTTGACCCAGCCCAAGCAAGTGTAATTTTTCAGCAATAGTTTGTTTATTCAGTAGGCAGCAAACACTACAAAAAAAGCAGAATTAACTAGTAGTTACCTCAAATGGTTTGTGATCCTTCTGTGCCAGATTACACTGGTCTTGATTGTTAAAGGCCAGAGCTCTGAAGCAGTGAATCATTAAGGTTTGGTATCCACATGATTTACTATAAACAAAAGTTTAAGTTCCAGCTATTCCCCTGGTTAGACTCTATCTTGAAAACTTAACCTCTGGAATCAGATCTGGTTTCTTCATTCAGTTCTTGAAGGTTGTTACCAAACCAGTTTGTCCAAGAGGCTTTGGCATCTTGGGATTTGTTTGTTTGTTTGTTTGTTTGTTTGTTTGTTTGTTTGTTTGTTTTTTAAAAAGTGTGGCTTCATCTTGGCTTTCTGGAGGGGTTGATGGAACATGTCTAGGATGATTTAGGAGTTTTTTGAGTGAGTCTCCTGGTAGCAGGGATGGAGCAGTGCTTCCTCTGGCAGCTCAGAGCTGTGTTGCTGTTTCTGCTGAAATTTAGGAATTTATGTGAAGTGAAGGTTTTGCCAGTAGTTTGCACAGGAGCAGCTTTGGGCCTACTACTGGAGGATCAATTTGTGATTTTTTTATTTCCCTGAAAGCTGATTTATGTGTTTTTTGAAACCAGGTTGTCTGTGTTATAATTGATGGCTCAACTTTGCTCTCCTTCTTCTGGGATCAAACCTGCCTTGCCTTCCTACTGAATGGTTGATTAATTCTCCTGTCCCTGCAGAAGAAATACTATCGAGAGAAGCTGTGGAAAAACACTTATTACTTTGCTTAACACTGCTTCTTGTTGTCTTGGTAACAATAAATTTATGGGGTGACTTAAGCAGCTACTGCATGAACTGGAGATATAAACTGCTGAAAATTCAAAGGCACAAAAAGATGGAGAAACCTCCTAGTAAAAAGCGTTTTGTTTCAGATTTCTTAATTTCTTAGTATTTTCTTTGATCTTTGAGGTGTTAAAAAGAAGGAGCTTAGATATCATTTATCACTTAAAAACTAAATTGAAGTAGAAGCTGAAAAATAATTAAGTGTGATTTTTCTCTGAATGTGGGGAAAAGCAGCTGATGAGCTATGGATGTTGTACTTCCAGCTCTGGTAGATTTATATTTTTAACTCTTCAAAAGCTTCACTCATCTCTTTTTAGATCCACCTTTAGCTAACCTTTGTTCCTTAACACATCTTTTCAGACTATTTGCAGTTGTTAGCCTTTGGTCACCTTTCCTGCAGCCTCCAGTGGGGAATCTGTGTCAGGATGGGGAGAGCTGGGGGGAGGGAGGTTTGTACCCTGTGGGGGTGTTCAGATGGGTTCATTTTTTGTGGAGGTTGGAAGATCTTTGAGCAGCTTTTGGGTTGTTTGGGCCAGGAGCAGCATGGCTCATGTTAGTGGTGATCTCCAGAAGCTTGAAAGGTTCAGGAGCAGAGTAATTAAACTGGTTTTGAGTGTTTAAGGGAAGGGGTGAGAGCTGTGAGCTCCAGAACTGCATTGACCAGGAGAGCCAGCACACAGGGAATGGCTGCCACTGGCAGAGGGCAGGGCTGGATGGGATATTGGGCAGGAATTGTTCCCTGGGAGGGTGGGGAGCCCTGGCACAGGGTGCCCAGAGCAGCTGTGGCTGCCCCTGGATCCCTGGCAGTGTCCCAGGCCAGGCTGGACATTGGGGCTGGAGCAGCCTGGGACAGTGGGAGGTGTCCCTGCCATGGCAGGGGTGGCACTGGGTGGGCTTTAAGGTCCCTTCCAGTCCAAACCATTGTGGGCTCAGATCATCCTCTCTGAATCCTTACTGGCTGTGGATCTGTTCCCCTGGCAGACAGGACTGGGACTCTCCTTGTGCTGGGCACTGTGTGATACAGCTGCTGCCCACCTGAGATAGCTCCCCCAGACCAAGCTCCTCAGCTCTGTTCCTGCAGAAAAGGAAGATTTCCACAGCCTGAAAAGCAGCCAGAGCACTCAGAGGGTTTGTCCTGACCATGCCTGGCTGCAGATCTTCCCCCCTGCTGAAGGTGCCCTGTGCAGGGAGCTGGGCAGGGGCAGTGTGGGTGTGCAGCCCCTGGTGACTCACCTCATTCTACCCAAAACCATGAGAGACAGAGGCAATTGTGCTCAGGGTATTCATGCATCTCGTGGCCTTCAGCCACAGCAATAGCCTGCAGCTCTGGCTCTCAGAAGTAATTCCTGGTCTGTATTTTTTGACCTTTCCTTTTCCTTAAGGTCAGCTGTCCATTGCAGCAGGCAGTGCATTATCCTGGGGTGATGCCACCCCAGCACTGCCTGTGTGCCCCACAGACATGACAACCAAGAATAAATAAGAACCAAGATGTTGGATTTTGAGTTTATCTGGTAATTTTAGCTGCACTGGTGGCTTGTACGTTGAATTCAGTCTTTCATTTCCTTACGTGTCCTTCTGGTACTTCTCCTTTCGCTGTCCTGACCTACCACACACTTGCTTCTTTGGAAATACCAATGTTATTTATTGCAAATAAATATCCAGGGCATTGGAGCTGAATCTGTTGCTCTCCCAAGTTGGGATGTGCAGCAGTACAGTTTGCTGCTGGCTGGTCATCAGGTTCCTTTTCCCACTTTTTCCAAGTACATCCTTAATCCTTGAGGCACTATGCATTGGCTTTTTTCTTCCAGAAAGCAATTTATGAAATGACTTGGATATAGTGCCAAAAAATCCCATTGGGCAATAGCATTGCTTCAAATCCCATGTTAGTGTTGCCAATTTTTTTTTTTTTTTGTCTTGCAGTCAGTGCAGCAAATTTTTGAATAATCATTAAGATATTTGCATAGAATTTGGTTTTAACCCCTACAGCAGTAGTCTGTGTTAAACCATGGGGAGTCAGACAATCCTAATGGTGAAATATTTGTGTCCACATCAGTTTTGTAAGGCTGGGTGATCCCTTGGAGCTGTGATGTGGTGGTTTTATGGTTGGTGAACTTTACATATAGTGAGGAAAAAAAAAAGGGGAAAGAGCCTGTGTTTTTTGTTCTTCAGTGGGGAGGGAAGACACTGGCCCAGCTGTAGACAAAAGAGAGAATCCTTTGAGTGGATACAGTCTTCAAAAAGGGAAAATTCAGGAAGAATCTACCTGGGTTTGAACATTAAGGCCTGCTTGATGTTTCTATGGAGTTGGTTTCAAAAGGGTTGTCATAGGGAGTTTTGTGCTTAGAGGCATGAGGCTGCAAATTTCCTTCTTGATTTCTTACCTGTGCTTAGAGCTGAAAAAGTATTTCCCTATTCAAACTTTTGGTGGGGCCTGGATTCCTATTATTCACTTTACCTTCTAATTTGTGCTTCGTGTATTTGTTCACTTTGCCAGTTCTTTGGTTACTGGTTCTGTGAAATAAACTGCCTGGATAGTCAAGACAGGGAGATTTGCACCCTTTAGAAAATAATAACAAAAAAGCCCCAACACCTCATCTGAAAAGAATGCTCAGGGCAAAAAATTACTAATGTAGTAAATTACTGCTGTCAGCAGAGTCTGGGCAGGAGCGTGGGCTGTGCTCCTGTGCATTTCCAGGTTTTTCTGCTCTCTTCCCAAGCACTACCATCTCTGGCCATTATTCTTTTCCTATCTTCCCCTCCCTGCAACCATTCAGAGTGACTCCCTCTAATCCCTGGCATTAATTGCACAGAGATGAGGCAGGTGTGTTCTGGCAGCTACCTAGAGAGAGCAGTGCAGACATCTCTTCCCTTTGAGTGCCAGGTGATGATGTCCCAGGGCTGGTGTTACCACTGCAGTCGTGACAGAGGCAACAGGCAGGGACTCAAGATGGCAGAAAAAATGATGAAATACTTTTGTTTTGTAACCATATACCAGGGAATGTTCCCCACACTGGATTTCTTAACTCTTGCAGCCTGCCTTGCTGAGAGGGCCCCGTGTCCCGAGCAGAGCTCGGACGAAACTGAGCGTTTAGAAAAGGACAGCAGTGAACCTTCTGTTCAATAAACCAACTGTGCTTTGCCTCCCAGTTTGCAGGAGCATGGACATCCGCAACAACCTGACCCGGCTGAACATGCTGGAGAACTGCACCGTGATCGAGGGCCACCTGCAGATCCTGCTCATGTTCAAAACCAAGCCCGAGGATTTCCGCGAGCTCAGCTTCCCCAAGCTGACCATGATCACAGACTACCTGCTGCTGTTCCGTGTCTACGGCCTGGAGAGCTTGAAGGGCCTCTTCCCCAACCTCACTGTGATCAGAGGGACTCACCTGTTCTTCAACTACGCCCTGGTGATCTTTGAGATGGTTCACCTGAAGGAGATCGGCCTCTACAACCTGATGAACATCACGCGGGGCGCCGTGCGCATCGAGAAGAACAACGAGCTCTGCTACCTGTCCACCATCGACTGGTCCAGGATTCTGGATTCTGTAGAAGACAATTACATCGTGGCCAACAAGGATGACAAAGAGGAGTGTGGAGATGTGTGCCCAGGCACTGTGAAAGGCAAGAGCAGCTGTCCCCCCACGGTGATAAACGGCATTTTCATCGAGCGCTGCTGGACGCACGATCGCTGCCAGAGAGGTGAGTGCTCACTGAGGGGTCTCAGCTGGGGCTTTGCTGCCAAATTTTGACCTGTTCAGCCCTGGCACAGGGTGCCCAGAGCAGCTGTGGCTGCCCCTGGATCCCTGGAAGTGCCCAAGGCCAGGCTAGATGGGGCTAGGGGCAGCCTGGGACAGTGGAAGGTGTCCCTGCCATGGCAGGGCTGGCACTGGGTGGGATTTAAGGTCCCTCCCAACCCAAACCACTCTGGGATTATTGGAGGCCTGATAGGTGTCAACTGATCACTACCTGTAAGCACAGATTCCTAAATGCAGAGCTGAAAATTGACATCAGAAGGTGAAGAGAAAACCTTTGGGATGGGTTGGAGCAATTCTTTCAGTTGTGTTTATAAGGCATCCAGAATTCTGTGTTTGGTCCTTCTGCCCAGAGCTCACCATTTTAGTGGGCTGTGAGTGTCCTGTATAACAATTGGTACTCTGAGTGTGTTGATTGGGGTTTATTTGGGGTCTGGGTAGGGAATGAAAGTCCAGACTGACTGAGAGACTGCAGCAGGTGGAAGCACAGCAGTGGGGAAAAGTCTCAATGGAATAAACCCCATTCTGGAAAGGTGCAATTCCCTCTTTACCAAAACCTCCCTGCCATAAAAAGGTGTGAGATCTGTGCATGAGAGAAGCTGGAGGCCAGGTCAGACCTGAAGGGGAAGGGAGAAGGAGGAGAGAGGACCTGGATGGGGTAGAGGGAGAAATAGCAGGTTTTGGTTCAGGGGAGAAGCTGTGCTCAAAAAGCTCACTGCTGCTGCCACCCGGTCCTCACATGTATTAGAGCTGCTTTTAATTTCATACAGATTTGGTTTTTTCCTAACTTGGAACTGACCTTAAGCTTAGCTTTAATTATATATTGGCTTTGATTTATGTTATATCTGACCTGACAGGGAGCAAAGTGAATTGAGGTGAGAGTGACACATTTAGGGTTGTCTGCCTTTCTGGAGGTCGTGCATCCAAACGAACCAGTGTGTCCTGAGACGAAATTAGGAAACTTGTGGGCTGGAGTGAAATTCTTGCCAAGCTTTAAAGGGCAGCTCTGAGTGCTAAGTGCCAAATTTGAGGAGGAATTCCTACCAGTATGCACAAACTAATGCAATTAATGTGGTTTCTCCTCTGCTACTCCTCACCCCAAAATCGTCCAGCTTCCTTTTAAAGAAAGTGGTTATTTTTTGTGGCCAGAATAACAGGGTATGAGCAAGAAGATGCAAGTGTGTACGTGTGTTCCTTTTTTAAAATGAAAAATAAGATTGTAAAGCATTTTATTTATAAACTTTCAGGTATGCAGTTACATCAGCACTGAAACCTGGTTTCTTGTGCATTTCATGTGTTTTCTGCTGTTTCAGAAGGTTAAAGGTCTGATTGGCATTTTTTTAATGCCTAGACCAAGATGCCCCAAAATCCCTGTGAATTTTCTGGGGCTGTGTTGCAGCAGACTGGAATGGATGTTTTTCTCTCCTTTAAAAAACTGCTTGATTCCATGAAACCTGGAGAAATGTAATATTTTAATGATAATATTTTACCATTGGGACAGAAATCTGAGCTCCTGAGTCTCTTGTGCAAGAGTTTGTTGGAGGGCACCTGTCCAGTACCTGCCTCAGCTCAGTCTGTTTGACCCAGAAATGGAGATTTTAATCAGAAAATGGTTTCAAAAGGCACTGCACACAGATGCTGTGGTTTTGTGTGTCCCTTGCAGAAGGAGCAGTAGGGAAGCTGTGCTCCTGCATATTTGTGCAGTGACTGGAATGCACTTCCCAAACCACTTAACAAGCCCAGCTTATCTTTGTTTTGAACGTTGGGATTTGGACTTTAATTTTTTGGTAGCTGCTGTTTTGCACAGGCTGGGATCTGTGTGATCCCGTGCCTTGTGACACCTGCCCCTGTGCTTCTGCAGTTGTTTTGACAGCCTGGGAGGTTTTTTAGACTTTTTTTTTGTCTGTTTGTGAGTAGCCTTTAGACTCTGAGCACACGCCGATGGTGGAGATTAAGTGACATTTATTTAGGAACCTGCCGGTGCAATCGCTGCCTCCTCTGTTCTCGTGCCAGCCCTAATGTATCCTTAGCATGTGTAATTGTTTTGTCAAGATTATTAAAAGCTTGTGTGAATTGTATTTTGGCTTTCCTTAGCCTGAAGAGCCTTGCAGCAGCTCCCAGTACCCAGGGTATTAATGTCATGAAATCTTTCCCTCTGTGTTTCTGCAGCTTATCTGGGAATCTTCAGCAGTTAATGTAGTGCTGAAGTCTCCTGGCTTTTGGATTTAAGTGTATTCTCTTTTATTTTTTTCTCTTTATCTTCTAGCCAGAATTAAATGTTAACAATTTCGGTATCATTTTCACAGGGAAGTTTGGTTTTGTGTGGAGTTTTTAACCCAGGTTATTTGTACCCTTGGTTTGTTTAATGAAACTTGGTGTAGAATCTCCTGGTTCTGGACTTTTTTTTATTTTTTTGCATCTCAGAATGGGAAGTTGTTGCTGTCTAAACTGCTGCCCTGGGACTGGGAAAAACCCTTAAAGGATATGTAAATATTGATTGTTTTGATTTTTACAGAGTGGGTGTCAATTGACAGAGACAAGTCCCAAGCTGACTGGCTTTTCTAGCCTGCTCAGCTTGGAGTCTGGCTGGAAAATACTGGGAGATGGGCAAGAAATTTGGGAGAGCTCGAAGATGTCACAGAAAATGAACTCCCTGACAGGAGGGGACAGCCTGGGGTCTCTTCTCCCAGGGGCAGGGCTCAGGATGGGAGGAAACCAGGGGAGGTTTAGATGGGAGATTGGGGAAAGCTCTGCATGGAAAAGGTTGTGAATCACTGGAGTCACCATCCCTGGAGGTGCTCAGGGGCACTGAGGATGTGGCACTTGGGGACAGGGGTTGGGGTGAACACAGTGATGGTTGGATTTGGTCTCAAAGGTCTTTTCCAGCCTTCAGGGCTCTGTGATTCTCTGAAAGGTTTTGAGTGTGTGGGAAGTGGCAAAGTGCAGTGGGGTCCTGGTGTCCCCCATCCCTTCCACACCATTCCCTGCCCTTCTTCATGTTATCCCTCCATTATTTAATTATTCCTTATTTAATCAGTGTAAATATCCCGGTTGACTCCAAAATTAACTTTTCAGTTATAGCATGGAATTATCTCCAAGGCACACATCCAAGCCTCTGAATCATCCCTGTAGCTACAATTCCAGCCTGGAATTTTATTTTTTTTTCAGTTGGTGATAACATGTTCAGGACAACAAAGTAAAGGATCTTGTTACAGACATTGGAGCAAAGGTTGGAGATGAAACTACTGGGGAGGAACTGAAATAATTTGTGGGCAGCTGTACCCTTGGAAAAACCAGTGGCAGTGCTGAGGACTCTGTGTCTGAGTGCAGGGATGTGTAGGTGGATGCACCAAGGATTGAGATCTGTTGGGATGTGTTTCCTCAGAGTTTTCTCTTTTTTTTTTCCTTAAATCACTCATGTTGGGTGTGAAAACCAAGTCAGTTCAGTTAAGGCCAACTCATGTTATATTTTGGGTAGGCAGGGAGGGAAATGTGTAGTCTGTTTGGAATTTGGGTCTAGCCTGCTGCTGTTTATGGCAGCCAAGTGCTGTTCCTGTTCTGGGGGTTTGTACCTCTTCACTGACATTTTTAACAGGGTTTTTTTTGCACATACACAGTTATTTTATTGCCATCAAAATGCACTTCTTGGCTTCTTGGTCCTGCACTGCAGAGAGTGCCTTTGCTGAAGAATGCAGACAACAAAAATGCTGGAAATGCCACGTCCTAGACCTCAGCCTGGATCTGCCAAACATGATTTTCATATTTCACATTTTTTCCACGTCTTTTTTTTTTTTTTTTTTTTTTTTTTCCTATATGTCTGTCACTCCTCTTGCGGAAGGAACAATTCCCTCTGAAATAGGATTTCCTGCCAATTCTCCCTGCAGTCAGGCTGCTCTGTCCATACAGAGCTTGGAGCAGCCTGATGGGTTTGACAGGCTAATTATAAAAGCTTTTATTGCATGTCAGGTCATGTGGAAGTGGAGTAAGGCAATAGGAAGGAAAAGTGGAATGGCCAAATCAAAGTTACCAGCAAAATGATCTGCAATATCAGACAGTGAGCACTGAAGGGCCACATTCCTGGAATATAAGGATGGATATCTGAAATAGTTTTTACAGGGCCAAGTAGTGATAGGAAAAGGGGGAATGGTGTTAAACCAAAAGAGGAAATATTTAGGCCAGATGTTAGGGAGAAATTCTCTGTCAGAGGGTGGGGAGCCCTGGCACAGGGTGCCCAGAGCAGCTGTGGCTGCCCCTGGATCCCTGGCAGTGTCCCAGGCCAGGCTGGACATTGGGGCTGGAGCAGCCTGGGACAGTGGGAGGTGTCCCTGCCAGGGCAGGGGTGGCACTGGGTGGGATTTAAGGTCCTTTCCAAGCTAAACCATCCTGAGATTAATTCTATAGTTCTGTAAACTATAGGCTTCATTCATTAGAAGGCAAGATAAAATTCAAGTTCCCTTGCTCATCCTGAATGAAGCCTTTGTAGGAATCTGTTATCCTCTTGATCTTGGGGCTCCTTGCTACCAGGAAATTTGAGTTATTATGCATGTGGGTCATTTTCAGGCTCCTTTTCTCCATCTATTATCTCATTTTCTATGATAAAAACAAAAGTTGTTTCTTCATTAGTGCAATTTAAAATTTGTGGCAGAATACTGACTTTGTAGAAAGTAGGTGAAACAGTTTGTGTCCATTGAAGAGGATGTAAAGTAGCAGATGGAAAGGATGACAGTCTGGAATAATTGACATGCAAAAAGTTGCTAAAGAAAGGTGCTCTGTGAAAATAAGGATGTTTTTCCCAGTTTTGGTGGGATTTTTGGGGTTGTCCTGTGCAGAGCCAGGAGCTGGACTCAGTGATCCTTGTGGGTCCCTTCCAAATCAGGACATTCTGTGATTTATTTGTTTTTTTCTCTCATGTTGGGAAACAAGTCTAGAGACAAAGGGATGCAACAGGATCTCTCTTTAATTTCCCTGTGATTTATCTGGGGAAAATTCTGGGACAGATAAGGGACAGGTAAGGAACTGAGGAGTTGCTTTGTTCCCAAGTACAAGCAGCACAACAAAGCTCTGAGAAAAACATTGCTCAGCCTGAAATGTCTTTCAACTGCTGTGAAACAGCACTGAGCACTCTCAGCAAGACCAGTGCCAGCAGAAATTCTGCAACTCTGAACATCTTCAAGGCAGCTTTGAATAACAAAGTTCAGAGGTGTGTGTGGGAAACACTTTGTGATGTTTACTTAGGTAGAAATATTACTTAGCAACAGCTTCCTGTAATTTTTATGTGCTGGGAATTTCTGTAACCATGAGCTTGGTTTTATTACCTTTGTATGGGAAAGGGGTCTCGAAGCACTGAGCAGACCCAGCCAACCTCAAGGGCAAAGATATTTTTAAAGCTTCAAACACAAAGGAAATTTTTCCAGTTGCTACTACATGAAGTGGAAGTGCTCCTTTTATTTGGAGATCTGATAAGGGCTGCTTTTTTTCTTTTCCCTTGCTCTGACAAATGCCAGATGGAAGCTGACACCGGATAATCTCACTGGGGTGTCTGTGCTGACCCTGCCAAGCTCCAGCTTTATTGAGGGCCCAGAGCTGGGGCAGTGGTGACACTTTGCCAGCACTGAGACATCCTAAACTAATTCACTTGAGCTTATTAAGAGTAGTTAAGAGATTTATGGTGCTTGGGGTTGTGATACAGCCCAGAATTGGGGGAGAAGGGGTGGAAACAATCCCTCCAACAAATGGCTGTTTAAGGATATGCTCCTTTGGAAGCACCAAACAGAACTGGGGAAGAAGGATCTGGAGCAGCTTTTCTCCACTGAGCTGGGGTGATGCAAGGCTGTGGGATTTCCATAGCAGGGTCTCAACTTGCTGAGAAATCCCCACATGTGCAGCTGAGCTGATGTTCCATCAGGTTCTTCACTGCTGCATCTTTACTTAAATTTGGGGGTGGGAAGTGAAGATTTTCTCTTTCTGCCCCAGTTCCCAACCAGCACTTCAGAAGCAGCTGTCTGACCCATGTCATCTTTAGAAATGTAAATACACAGTAAATACAGAGAATTCCTCCCCAGTGTTAAGAGATCTGAATTCCTGTACAAAAGACTTGTCAAGGCAAAGAGGTATTTTGCTGCTGATAGGATAAAACCTGGGAAAGTTTTCACCTTGTTTGGTTCAAGCTGCTGTTTTAATTCTTTCACCTTTCTCCATAACACTTGTTATTTGGGTTGGTGTCTGGGCCCTTGAGGAGGCTGAGAGGAGTTCAGTTCCTGAGTGCAGTGGTTCAGCACTGAGAATACTCAAAGTGTTCTTAAATTCTGATCCTCAGCCCTGACTCCTTGGGAGTTCCAAGGGTGCTTCAGGTAGAACTTTCTCCCCTTCAAGAGCAGTTCCAAGTTACCTTTTTTTGCTTAAACAAAAGCAAAATTAGATAAAAGCCAGGAGACCTGGCAGAGACATTCTTTGGAAAACGCTGCTGTCTGGGTGTGCAAGGGGGAAGTCAGAATGTAAAAAACCATAATAATAATAGTGAGTGACAGAGTTAACATGTTGGTAATGCATGAATGGGAGAGCAGGAAATGGTTCACCTGCTGTGATGTGTTTGCTCAGGGAGGAGCAGATGTGTTTCATTCAGAGCAAATCCTGCTGGATGTTCAGGGTGCTTAGGTGCTGTAAGCAAGGATGGGAAATTAGCCAGTTTGTGTGTTCTGCATGTTTTCTTCCCTGTACACCTCCTTCATGGAGGCAGGGCCATGGAATCCTGCATTTTAAATCTTTTAATTATTGTAAAAATATTCTACATTGAGTGCAATTCTGATGCCCCTTCCCAGATTTAGGCAAAATGAGCAGAATAAATGTAAGCTGTGTGATGGGAAAACAGTCTCTGATTTTACAGGGAAGGGACTGGAAATCTTTGTTATTCAAGGCTGTGAAGGGATTGTGAACTGTTGGGTCTGTACAAAGAAGTGCATTCAGAGTGTGTGAGCAGACCAACTGAAATATGTCACTTGGCAGAGCTCTCTGAAACATCTTTCCCTATCAGGAATTGGATTTGACAGGGATTGCCTCTGTAAATAATTACTATACTAAAAAAAAAAAATCCCAACAAAACACAAAAACCCCAAAACAAACCACAAAAAAAAAAGGTCAAAACCCCCCCAGGTGTGACCAGCACAGATTGTTGCTGACTGAAAGGTTGAGGATTTCAGGACCTTTGATTAATGACAGAGCTGGGGAATAACCAGCGTGTCCTGGAGGAAGCAACACTCACCCTCCTCTCAGCTTGTAACAATAGCTGGGTACAAGTTCAATGATTAGGCTTCCCAATTATATCCTATAATTGTCTGCAAATTCCCATTGAGGGATGTGAATGAACTTACTGGGATGTTTATGCTGCTTAATTAAAGCTGTTGGTTAGGTGGGAAAGAAAAAAACTTTGGGTCAGGGGAAGTTGTGGGGTCCTGGCTGGGATTGACTGCTTGGGACAAGTCTGTGGCTGTTCCAGCTCCTGCTTTGAGCCCAGATTTTGTCTGGAATTGCATAAGTGAGCAGGGAGATCTGGATGCCAGCCATTGCCTTGTCTTTATCTCTGTGTTTTGGATGAGGGTACTGGGGGGCACCGGGCTGACGTCGCTGCAGGTTGTCGGCCTGGCTTTTCTTTTGGCTTGTGACATGGAAAACAAACAGAGAATCAACTTTGGCTCCATGCAGTGCTTAAATACTGGCTGAGTGCTTTCATGGCTTCTATGAAGAGTCTGGATTCCTTGTAAATCTGGGTTTGAACTGACAGAACAGGGCAGGATGCTCAGCACCTGTTCTTGTCCAGAAAGTTTCACTGTTGGAATTGGATGCTCTGTACTAAGAAGGAGCTTCTGTACCCTCAGCAGGAATTCCTTAATTTGAGATTGTGTTTATTTCACTGTCTCCTGGGCACCTTGAGGGGTGAAGGCTCTGAGGAAGATGATGTTTTGAAGGAAATCCCTTCACCAAAAGGTTGGAAAGTCCAGTTAGAATAGCATTCAGCAGAATGTTGGGGTTAATTCTCTTCAGCATGTTTTTAAAGAACCCAGGGTGTGTGTGGTTTTGGTGCACTCCAGAAAGAGAAATGTGATTTTAATCTTGTGTATCAGGTCAGAGCTGCCCTTTTCCAAGAATGCCAAGAACTACTGCTGGAATTATAACTCAGCTTCAGCTTTTCAGAGCTCAGCTCCCACTCTGCAGTTGCTGATGCACTGGCAGGAATTGGGACCCTTCTCAGGAATTATTCCTTGTTCACAGGCATAAGAGGGTGGCAGGTATTTAGCAAGATGGGTCTGATGAAGAGTGTGTGACTTGCAAGGTCTTTTTAGTCTGTTCTCAGTGCAATTTGGAGGCTTCTGGAGCTGCACACATTGAGCACTGGTCACTTGGGGCTCCCACAGGGTCAGTACTGGTGTGTGGCCACACTGGAATTTCAGGACCCTGATGTGATGAGCTGAGCCTGAGCTCAGCTTACAGCACAAGAGTGATGGTTTTAAAGTCAGGGTTAAGGGAGCTTAGGGAGCAGGTTTGTCAGGGATCAGAGAGAACACCTGCAAGCTGAGCAGCCACTCTGGGTCCTGCCTTTCTGCTCCCTCGTGCTCCTCTCAGCTCACTTTGGTCTGACCCCTGGGCATGATTCCTATTTAGTGGTTTTTAAAATGTGAATTGTCTGGGGCAGGGAGGGAGGGGGTTGGTCCCAGTGTGTTCATCAAAACAAAGTCTGTTTGGATGTAGGGTGTGAGGCAGGGAAAGTTCATAGGGCAGGGGAGCTGGCGTGTTTGGAGTTGTGTAGCTGTAATTTCCAGCCCAATTTTTGATGTTTTCCTCTGGTTTGGGATCTGTAGGAGTTGAATTATGCTGAGAGCTGCACTGCAAGGCTCTAACCCCGTGAGCAGGGCCCAGGGCAGGAGCTTGGGCTCTCCACAGTGTTCCAGAGGTGCAGGAGCAGACACTCCTTCCCTGAGAGAAAGGAGTTGGGTGGTGGGATGTGACATTCTCACTTGGCACTTTGGTGACACAAAATGGGGCTGTTTGTTGGCTGATTCCCCCCATGGATGTGAAGAGCCCAAGTCTGACACTGGGTTTCCAGGGATGGATTATTTGGGGTCTGTGGCAGAGCTGCTGAACTTTGCAGTGTCACTTCCAATAATGTGAGTGAGACATCATCAGCTTCTGAGTTGTTTGTTCTGAAATATCTGCAGTAACAACTGAGAATTTACTCAGCAACCTGCAGCAAAACAGTCAAGTTTCATCTATTGCACTGACCTGGGCACTGGGAAATCCCTCACACAGAGGCTCCAGACAAACTCTGTCGTATCAGCAGCGTTTTATGATTGATAAAGTACATAAAGAATGTTTGCACTTGAAGGTGGGCTTGATTAGAAAATCTCAGGAATTGTGCAGGAAGCCTTATCCCTGTGTTTTGGTTTCCCAGGAATAAGGCATGTGCAATTCCACAGGCATCACAGGATAACAAAGCATTTTTCTGTTTCCATTTTCAACTTCATTAAGCACATTCATGTCGCGTTACAGCACTGCAAGGATTTTAATACTTCATGAGCAATGAAAGGATTCATTAAAATTTGAGTATCAGACAAATGTTCTTCTTGTCTTTTCTGCAAAGACAATCCAATTCTATTCTCTGGGTAGTGCAGACATGGAGCAGTGGTTTAATGAAATGAGCAGGACTGTTTTTTTCTGGTCTTCAGTCTTTTCTGAATGTCATCTTTCTGAAGTCAGGCTGATCACACCGATGTGTTTACACAGCTTCAGTTTGGGATGGAGGAGTCCAAGAGCTCCCTCTAAGTACCCCTCAAAAGCTCCCAAAAGCCAGAGAGGAAATGGAGCTGCTCAGTGTGATGTCTGAGTGTCTGAAAGTCTCGCCCAGTGGAGCCTTAACAGGGCTTAAAGGAATAAGGCTTTTGTTTTAAAACAGTACTTGAAGGGAAGCCTTTAAAGCTCAATAAACTTGTTCTCTGTTCATTCAGTTCTGTGGATTTTAGGCTCTGGGAATCTGAGCACTGTTCCTGGCAAGGGGAGCCTAGCACACAGGACAGTCTTACCTGGAGACTTAAGGATAAAGTGGTTTATATAGAAACTGGTGCTTTATCTGAAATAACTTCTCACCTCATCAGCATCTCTACAATTATTAAATTAACAAAATAAATGCCATGTGTAGATCTCCTTAGGCTTCTCTTCCACACTCCAATAACCTTATCTCCAGAGCTGCTTAAATAATTCCTGTAGTGTTTGGCTGCTCTCTCAGTGCTAGGATATCGAGTTTCTAGTCCACAAAACCAGTCCATTGGAGCTGGGTATCTGCATGGAACGTCAGTTTTTGTTCTGGGAAATATGCAGTGTTCTGCTTTGAGGCTGTACAGTGTGTGAGTTTGGTGGGTGTGATAAGAAAAACGTCGCCGTGTTTTGCATGGCTGCGGCGGCCAGAGGAGGAGCAGCCTCGTGACGCTCACCAGCACCAGGGAAGAGCTGTTGTTTTTCCACATGCTCTAATCTGTGATAACAAAAAGAACTCCAGATTGTGTTTTTCAGACGTGCTGCGGGTCTCTCGGTGCTCAGATTTGCCAGTGGCTCTCTCAGCTGTGGGAACCTTCCAGCCAGAGCCTGATTTGGAGTGGCTCTGGTTCAAACCCACGCCTTGTTTTGGTGCTGGAGGAGGCTGAGCAGGACTCAGCAATCAGCTGAAACAGGAGTTTTGCTTAGCTCTGGGTGTTCTCAGAGTGCTGGATGTGCATTGGGATGCTGCCAGTCTCTTCCTGGCACTGACAGAGTTTGAGCCCCACTTTGTCACTTCCATAATCTTCAGCTGGTGCAGGAGGTGCTTCGAGGCAAAATTTAACTTTAGGATGGATTTAGACAAACAACCATCAGAAATGTCTTAGGTAGAGTATTGGAGATGGCCTTGGACAGATGGATGGACTGGGTGGCATCTCCAAAACTCCTTGGGCTCCTTTCCATTGGCAGATTCATTCCAGTGCCAGCAGCTCTGAGACTCAAAACTTCCAGAGTTTGGTGAAGAAAAAGACTCTTTGTCCTTGGAGAAACTGATACAGCTTCAGGTTACTTGTAGAGGGGAATCCCATCTCTTTTTCTTGCTATGTAATGCTGATTTGTGTCATTTTTTTCCCCCCAGAGGGCTCTCTCCATTGTAAGGTGATTCCCACCCAGTAGCTGCCCCATGAGGATCTGCAGGTTCGTGGCTGTGGCATCAATTAGAGAGCTCTGAATAATCCTAATTGCTCTGCAGTGGACAATGCTGATGGCAGCTGCTGATTAGACCATATCTGAGTGCTGTGCTGATAAAGTGAAGGTTTTTAGCACCGTGGCACACGCCTGCAGGGGTGGGGGATGTCAGCAGATCCTGTTGGTCCTGATGGCCCAGCCCAGCTTCACCCATGGATAATGGGATTTTTGCTACTCCTGCACTTCCCTGTGACCTCAGTGGCAGTCAGTTTTATTTTAAGAGTGTGAAATAAAGCAGAATTTTCACAATTCTGACCATTGACTGTTGAAGCCATCAGCTATTGTGGAAGGAGGATTGAGAATCCAAGATCTCCCCTGAGTTCAGTGTAACTTTGGATGATTCAGTTCCCCTGGTGTTGGCCTTGCTGAGATGGCACAACTAGTTTGGCATTAAATGCCTTCAGATTACAACTTTCTCTTGCATAATTTACAAGGAGAGATAGATTAATGGCCTCCAAGGGTGGCTTGTGCAATTTAGTTAATGGTTTTTGTACTCATCTCCAGTCGTTTGGTTTTCCTCAGGGTTGTGTTTGTGTGACTTTTGGTCATTTTTATCATTTCTCATTTGGCATCTGGGTTAGAGCAGCAAAGGGATGTAGCACAGTCACAAAAAACTCCAGGGATCAGTGTGTTTGTAAGGAGAAGCTGTTAAGCCAGTGGATATCTGGGAAGAGCCAAGCTGGATAATTTGTGCAGTGCCACATATTCATATACAGTGAATTACTTGAAAATGGGCATTGCTGGTATGCCAAGGATGACGAGGGCGAGTAGTAAATAAAAATACATTGCACATTGCTTGGCTCTGCAGGCAAACAGTATCTATTTCAGTCCTGCTAAGGAAATTCTTTTGCCTCGAAATAAACCGTGGTAAGCGTGCACAGAGCTTTGGGCAAACAGGGGAGGGTGAGCAGAGGAATGGCAGGAGCTGAGGAGGCCACAAGGACTCGAGGAGTTGAGAGAATTTTATACAGGATTGATGGATTTGATGCTGGATAACAAGATACTGCTTCCATTTCTCCTTTCCACATTACTTTGGAAGAAATTACTGTAGGCTCAGAAAAAACTGATACCTGTGAAGTGTATGAAAGCACAGTACAGTGGGGGATGGATCAGTGCTCCTGGATTTGGGCTAAGTGACTGTGCAGTCCATGCACCTTGGTAATTTCAGAAAAAAAAAAAGTGTTTGGTAGAGCCAGTTGGCTCTGCTTCCCAGGAAAATCCACTTTTCTTTGCTGGCCTTCAGATGATTCTTTGCCTTTCTGTCTCTCCCCATCCTCTCTGGGAGGTGAGGCAGGAAGGGGGATCTGGAGCAAGGAAGGAGGATCTGGAACAAGGAAGGAGGATCTGGAGTGAGTCCCCTTCCTTTTCCCTCTCTGTTTGTTCTCAGTCTCGTCACCCACAAGCACAAATTGGGTTTCAGTATCGATGTTTACAATTCATGACTTCGCCATGAAATCTGCCCAGATTAAAATCTTAACCTCTGCCTGACATTTCTGTGTAGATCATTAGTTATCAGCATAATCTCCTTGTGGTTAATCTTATACTTCCGCCCATTCCATTGCCTTTCTCAGTCATGGACAGCTCCATTCCTGCTGCAAACTGTGCCTCTGTTTTGGTGTAGATTTGTTGTTTTCTGTGTCAGGATTATGTTTATATAACGTATCTAAAATTCCATCTTTCCTCGTGCCCACGTGTCAGCATAGCTTTCGTTCTTTCATGCCTTGTTTACTACAACATCCTTCCCCGTGGCCTTGAGGAGAGGAATCTTGTCCCTCCCTTATCTCTGCAGAAAGCAGAGTTGGATGCTTTGCCTCGTGCCTTGATCCTGTCACTGCTCCTTATTTTCAGGATGGGCTTTGTAGGTAAAAGTAATAACCTGTGTTTGGAAAAATCAGATGGGCCTTGGTCTGAAACCATCACCAAGTCCTTGTGTGTATCTCCATTTGTCTGTTTCTCTCTAGAATCATAGAATTGTGGAATGTCCTGAGCTGGGATGGTCCTCAAGGACCATCACTTATTTTCATGATATGCCTGGACCACTTTCCTGTGATTTGGGGTTGCAGTGAGTGAGCAGCTTTGGCAGGAGCAGGTTAAAGTGAACAGGGATGTTTACAAGATGCTGTACATTGGAGAGTAATAAATAGTTAAATATTAACATGAAGCTTTCAGGAGGCTCCCAGGTGGCATCAACCGTTGGATGATAACACCAAATCCTTGGGTTGTAATAAAGATTGAAATTTAACAAACCATAACAACAAAATAACAACTTTATTGTTGTGATTAAAATTACAATCAAAGCTTTACAGGGAAATGCCCCAAATTAATGTTGAAGATTCTGGTCTTGGTAAATTACAAATTGTCTCTTCTTCTGTACAGAATGAAGTACAATGTTTTGCCTAAAGATGTGGTGTCAGTTTTGGGGCTGGCATATTAAAAAAACCCATCTGCCAAGCAGAGGTGGGTGGTTATTTCTGATCCCTTACACTGAGCTGCCATGTAATTTTGAACACAAAGTACAAGGAGCAGGCTTGACCTGCTTGCCAGAGAATGGCACAACAGCACTGTTGTAGGCACTGGGTAAAGTATTTACAGCTCCTGGTCGCTATCCTGGTGTGCCCTTTGTGACACTTGTCCCACCTTTAACAGTTGCTGCTGTGTTTTCAAATCAAACTCTGTGTTTTGGTAGTTTGGTCTCAATGGCCAACAGCTTTGCTTGATTTCTGCAAGTTGTTTTTACCTGCATGGGCAATCAGCTCGACTGAAAGGTGCCAGGAGAATAAAAACAGACCTAGTCTTGAGTTGTAATTTCTTTAGTAATTCAGTTTTTTTTTTTCAGAGTGAGGTGCTTTGCTCTGTAAGTCCTGTTCACGAGGGGTTTGCAGCCGTGGTGTGAACACCACTGCTTAAAATGCAAAAAAGGAAAATGTTTCTTTGATCTTTGTTCTGACTGGGCAATATTAGGGATACTTGGGGGGCAAACATCCAGTTCTCTCTGTGAAGAGTAGAGCAGAAGTGAAAACCTTTAAGGAAAACAGAAAGGTCTAAAAAAATCCAAGAAAATGAGAGCCTGTCCTGAGGGTTCAGTGGAAGATGAGGGCCTTCCATAGCTGAGGTTTGTAGCCCAAGAAGTCCTGTCCCCAAAAACAAGAGATGATACTGGTTTGTCAGACTCCATCCATGGGGTCTGAATTTGCACCCCTGAGCCCTGCCTTGTGCCTTGGTGTGGAGCTGCAGAAGCTCATTTGCAAAGGCTGTCACTTCCTAAGGAGATGAAGAATGAATGACTGAAGGTCAACAGTTGAAGGCTGATGACTCCTCCAGGCTTCACCATGTTGACATGACCTACATATATTTTATATATTCCATGAGTGAAATGTGTCCGTATACGTAAACTCGTCCCACGTTTCCCATATTGCCTGTCACAATTCACATTGGAGTAAATATGTATTTCCAGAAAAATGCCCCACCAGCAGGTGTAGTGCAGAAGATAAAGAATTACTCCTCAGTTTAAACAGCAGAAGGTTGGCACAGAGGAGGCTGTTTCTGGAGAGATCTCCTGTTATCTGCCCCTCTCCTCTGTAAACAGCCGAGCTCAACCTTTCCCGTATCTCCATTCAACAACTCCTTCCACAGAGCTCCACTATCACAGGACAAGGTGGCACATGGCTCCAAACTCTTTTATCTTGTTTGGGCTCACATTTGCTGATCCTCCCAGGTCCAGCATCCCCGTGGGCTCTGTCTGTTCCTGGCGGGAAGCGGCCGAACCCCGGCTCGGAATATCTGAGACGTTCCATGTAGCTCCGGTCGAGCACGTAATTTGTGGAAGGGTTGGGAGGAGAAACAGTTTTTTTCCTTGTCCTTTCTGATAGATGAGATAAGAGGTGTAATGTTGTCCTGAGAAATGTCAATGGGAAGAGTTTCCTTGACGTTGTAGCAAGTGTGTTGTTTTTGGAAGTCACTGTCCATGGGAAGGGAGGCACCTGCAGTTAATTTTATCTGTTCCTGTGTAAATACAGACCTCTTAACGTTCCCAGCTCACAGTTCAGAGGGGTCATGGCATTATGTACTGTAATATCTTATTTTATAAATAACACTTTATTTTAGTGCTGATTGTAAAATCTGGGATTTATTTGGCACTTGCTCCTTCCCGAGCTGGTGCTGAGAACTGCAGCCCTTTGTTGTGGTTTGCAGCACTTGAGTGGATGCCTTTTGGAAGGGCTGTTCCTTGGTTGTCTTTGGGGAAAAGGGAGGGATGAGAGCTGTTAGAGCAGCTGAGCTCTGGGAATAAGTGACATCAAATTTGCTTGAGCATCTTGTGATTATTTCCTGAATTTTGCTTGACCACTGTGGCCAACGCTGGGCGTTGCCAGCAGGATTTTGGTATCACTGTGTTAACTTCTTGGTTTTTTTCCTCTTCTAGTTACTCCATTTATTTTGTAGGCTCAGGAAGGGCTGGGGAGCTGCTGTTGTTTGTCACCAAGGCGATCAAAAGTCCTTGTGCTTTTTACAGTCCACTGGAGCTCTCCAGCCCTGTCCCTCCCAGGCACGTTTCTGCTGCTGGTGGGGTTTGGGGTTTAGGTTTCTGCCTCTTTGGACTCTTGTGACATGAAGGAATAATTGAAGGACTAAGGCACAGTGCAGTGGAGTTTGCAATACGTTGGTTTTCTTGCAGCAATCCTCTCTTTCAGATTTATTTTTTACTTAGTCTTCACCAGATACAGTTTTGCTTAATTTAATGGCTGTTCTCAGCCTTATGATACATTAATGCACTGAGATTAGGTGTTGTCTTGATGTGTTCAGATCAAATAAATGCTCACAAGAAAGTGGATGATCATGAGTGAAAAAATGAAAAATTGGTTTAGGGATAAAAATTACATTTATAGGACAAATGGTACTTAACATCTGCCTGAATTAGGAGTCTTGGCTGGAAGAGAATGAGTGAAAGAACAAAAGCGATCAAGTGAAAAATACTGTGTGTGTACAACAGGATTTCATACATGATTTTATGAGGAATAAGACCCATATGGATTTCCATAGCAGCAGTGCTGCTCAGCACTTGCAGCAGGAAACAAGCCCAGGCTCTGTAGTACTAAATTAAGATCACATGCTTGCAACACACTGAGGAGTTACTGCCGGGGGTGATTAGTCCTTGGGTTTCCTTTTTTTTTTTTCCCTTTCCTTGTTGGTTTTGTTTTTGTTTAGAACCACAAGAACCCATTGCTGCAGAGGTCATTGCACCGTTAGGAAATGAAATTCCAGCTCCCTGTGCAGCCGTGACTCAAGCAGGACTCTGTGTGTGTGTGGGGATAAATTTATATATCACATCTACATGTACAGTAGGAGGGGGAAAAGCCACGAGGACGTGAGGGAGCTGAGATCTTGTTTCTGTGGGGTTCTGGCTTTGGGTTTTGGCATTTGCCATGGTCCCAACCCATGCCAGGGCCACAACGAGCCATTCTCAGCCGTGCCAGCGCCACCTTCCCCTCCACTTACAAACAGCTCAACGCTGCCAAGCCCATGCCAGCCCTTCAGTGCATGAGATGGCATGAGATGGCATTGCAGAGGGTTTGGGTGCTGGTGGAGCTGGCAGGGTTAAGTGTTTGCCTTGTGCAGATAGCGGCGGTTGGGTTGGATGCCTCCCCTGCGCAGGCAGCAAATGCATTGGCTGAGGTTGAGGGCGGTTCTCCTGCCGCAGTTGTTTTGTGTCCTGGACTCCCGTTGGATCTGGAGCCTCCTAATTGCCTTGTCTGTAATCAGAATAGAGTTTGTGTGAGCCAGGGGAGAGGAGCTGGTGTGTGAGGAGACGCCGCTGGACGCTGGACACTCGTGGTGGCCAAAGGGAACCGTGGTGGCCCAGGTTGCCTCCACTGACCCCCCCCCCACACACAGGGCTTGTTATTGCACCCTAAAAATATCACTTTTATTCACAACAAATCAATCCCAAACCCATGTGGTGCCTGGACAGCACGTGTGCAGCATCTTGATGTTTGTATGCATGGTTTAGAATTTGCCCTTAATGTACTGAGTTCCTCTTACTGTATGAACAGCTAGTTCAACTCACCCAGGGTGTTGCTATTTAAACCCACCCAGAGAATCCCAAAGGAACCCAAAGACAATCCCAAAACTGGCAGAGAATCCCAAAGGAACAACAAAATTTATCCTGAGTGGTGTTTTCCCCCTCTTTTTCAGACAAATCACCTTTTTAACAACAGAAAACAAGAAAAAAAGACCTAACACCAAAGTTTTTAACAGCTTAATGCTTAATTGACTTGCCTGTTAAACACCAATCCCCAGGTTACCTGTGCTGGCTCGGAATGTGTTTCCAGCCCCTGTGTTTTGTTTGCACCTGGAGCACGGGAAGTGGAGCAGGGAGCGATCCGAGGTGGAAATTCCTTGGCGCTGACTCTGCAGCCGCCTGTCCCCCCCCAGCTGGGCCTCAGCAGCACGAAGAAATGTCCATTTGAATCTCTAATCAGAAAGCTTTGGAGCAGGCATTGTTTCCTCAGTCCTGGGAGCAGCCAGTTAAATATTTATCCCCCTGGAGCAGCAGGTTGGAGCCTCTGGTGTCGCTGCCTTGCTCGCCGGGTTTTTAGTGTCAGGCTTGGTGGCAGCTCTGGGACAGGGATTTGAGCTCCCAGCTGCTCCAGATGTGCTGAAGGTGTCGTGGCTGTGCTGGGCAGCTTGGCATGGCCCCACAGCAGCTTTTGTGGTGCCTTCTGCCCACAGCAGCTGTTCCTTTGTGCCCTTGCTTGGGTTTGTGGAGTTCCCCTTGGACTTTCTGTGAAGAATGGGGGGAGTCGTTTTTTTTCCGTGTCCAAAACCTCCCACAGCCTTAAGCAGAGGCTGGGGGTTGTGGGTGTCGTGTCTGAGCCTCCCTACATGCCAGAGCTCCCAAAAGGGACACCTTAGAATATCACAGCATGTCCTGAGCTGGGGGGTCCCACAGAGATCACCCCAACAATCCCACCTGAGCATCCCTGGGATCACTGTCCAAACTCTCCTGGAGCTCTGACAGCCTTGGGGCCAAGACCATTCCCTGGGGAACCAAGCTTTTGTGTAAAAAAGCAAATCTCTGTGGTCATGGCAATAATTGGGGTCTACAGACCTTGGTGGAGAAAGGTAACGAGGTGCACAAACCTATTCAGTGTTGAGCAGCAAAAAACCCAAACAAAACCCGTATTTCTGCACCCTCTGAGTCACAGAACCTGGAGTAACAGTTGTGAAAAGCCGTAGTGAAGATACTCTGGAGACGTTTTACACGACTTGAGGTGTTCTCTAGCATGCAGACTTTGATAATGTCATGACATCTGTTCAGGATCTTGGGTAATGAGGATTTGCACAAAATGGTGATTGACAATTTCTGGTCTTGAGTGCTTAGTGGAAAAAGAGCTGTTGCCTTGGGTGCTTTGCTTTCTTTGAGCTGTCTTTGAGACATCAAAAGCTCGTGGAACAGGAAAAAGAGAAACGTTAAGAACAGTTTAAAAATAGTTTAATTGTATCTTCTGAAAACCTTCAGAGTGGAGACTTTAGGCCGTTTCTGCCCTGTGAATACTTGCAGCTGAGTTCAAAATGTGTAAATAAGCACAGGGCTTTGAAGATTAGTTTCCATAACAAATTAAATAAAAATATTGTGTGACAGAATGTTAAGTAGGTGCCATGTGTCACCGGGTGCTTTGCATGGGTGCTGGCTTTTCCCAATTACCTGTCTGCTCCTTGGAAAACAAATCCTGGGTTTTGGATACTTGAGACTTTGTAGTTCTTGGGCATGAAAGAGGCAGGGGAAAACTCCCTTGTGGAGGAAATGCTGGTGAGGAACACTGGGAATTGTGCTGGCAGCTCCCACAAACCATTCCTGCTTTTGCTGCAGTGCTTTGCTTCCCAGCTGGAAGCTGACCCTGCTCCAGGACCAAACAGAACCTGCAGGATTCCCTGCTGGACATCTCTGTCTCAGGGGAATGTGGGAGGAACAGCCCAGCCTTTCCCCCTGTTCATAAACCTTGATATTCCAGGCTGCAGTTAGTAAGTTTGATAGTGTTTTGGACTAAATTCTGGAATTTTCTGTTCTAATAAACTGCAGGACACCTGTTGCTAGACTGTGCTCATTTATGCTCTGGTAAGGAATGTATAACCATTTAAAACATCCATGTAAAATCTGGCTTTAAAACAAGCTTCCCATTTTATATTTAGTCTAATGCAAGGTGTTACCTGCAGGTTGCTGCTATTTGGCTGTTGCATTTCAATCTATTTGTGACAGGTTCACAAAATAAGACCTGTTGCTAGAAAAGGGCATAAAGTTCATCAGCCTGAAAGGAAATAAATTTGAAATACATTCCTGTGCTTTTTGTAATGGGTGAGTAATGCACAGAGAAAATACCTGCAGTGAAGGAGTAAGATATTTAAGATTAAATTGTCCTTGTGTAAAAATTTCAGCTTTATCCATTTCATATTTCTTCAAGGGATTTATCAGACCAGAGGTTTCTCATCTTTACTACCTCATCTACTGCTGCTTATTCCAAGAATGGCATTAACAGCTTTAACACACTTAATTCTGCAATCTCCTAACTTGGGGCAGAGGGGGATTTTCTTCCTAACACAGCTGGGGACTGAACCATCCAAACATGTTGTGCTGTGGATGCCACATGCTGCTCCTTTGGCTGGGTAAACCAGACCATGTTCAGCTGCTGCTCTGCTCAGGTTTAACCAGAAATTAGAGAGAAAATTCACCTCTGGGCATTGCTGTGTCAGGACCTCCCCAAATAAAGTCCCTCCTGCCTGGACACTGAGTATTGGACAGAAAGCTGGGAGCTGCTGAGGCAGATGTGTTAATTCAGGATTTATTGCTGTTTCTCAGGCAAGAGGAGCTGCTCAGGTGTTCCTCAGACAGAACACTGGTTTGGTGAGGACAGGGGGGTGTCTTGATCTTGGCAATTCACAGCTGGATCTCAAAGGCTGTGAGGATAAATCCAGGTCCCTGTCCCCATCTAAAACCTTTCTTCCTGCTGCTGAAGCCCTGCTTGGCATTGGTGTTGCCTCTTGGGGTGCTGATTTCAGCTCTGTTCTCTTTCCTGACATGAAGTTCCATGGTGTGTTCTGGGTCACAGAGTTGGATTTAATAATTTCAGCCTTGTTTGAGCCTCTCAGACTGAGTGTGGAGATGCTGAGGGGCAGGACTGTCCTTCCCCTGGAGCTCCCCTGGCTTTGTTCATCCTGCTCCTCCCCAGGTTAGGTTACTCACCGTGTTTGCTCTGCTTGGTTTCCAGTTCAAAGCCCAAACCACTTGTTAAAGGTGTTGTGGGGCACTAAGTAATGAGTAATTAAATAGAAAACCATAAAAACCTCAAGCAATAACACTTGTGGGTGTCTTTCTTTGTGGACTTGTTGGGAGAGTCACTGAAGAGCTCATCTTGGTACAGGGCTTCCTCCAGGAAAGCAGGGACAGAGTGATAGACACATGGGAAGCAAATCCTGATAAAGCTGAAGGATTGTGTAAAAGTGCTGTTGGACATGTTATTTGCAATATTACTGTAGGAAACTTCAGTTTAAAAAACTGAAAAACAAGAATCTTCTGGCTGAAACTGGCTGAGCCCAGGGTGGGAAGCTCTTGCTGTGGAGTCACATCACTGCTGAGCTTCAGAAATAACATCAGAATCACCAAGGCTCTCCTGGAGCCTCTTAGTGCTGGACAGAGGGAACAGGAAAACTCAGATTTCTTTTCAAGATGAGCATTGATGAGGTGTGAGGATGAGTGATAAGACTCCTCAAAAATGTTCATAAAATGTGGAATTGATAGTGAAAGGTGGAGATGGGGCAGAATTGACAGTGAAAGGTGGAGATGGGGCAGAGTTTACACTGAGAGATGGAGATAGGTCAGATGCCTCTGCTCCATGGTTGCCCCTTGGCAGAGGAAGCTCTGAAGGCAAGCAGGAGCAGGTGTGCCAGCTCTGACCTCAGAGGGTCACCTGTGCCCAGGCTGTCCATGCCCATTCTCTCCATTCCCAGTCTGTCTCCCATGCCCGGTCTCTCCCATGCCCAAGCTCTCTCCATGCCCACAATCCCCATGCCCATGCTCTCCATTCCCATGCTCTCATGCCCACGCTCTCTCCATGCCCACTCTCTCCATGCCCATGCTCTCCTTGCCCAGTCTCTCCCATGCCAAATCTCTCCCGTGCTGTCTCTCCATGCCCAGACTATGCCATTCCCAGTCTCTCCATGCCCACACTCCCCATGCCTATGCTCTAATTCCCAGTCTCTCCATGCCCACACTCTCCATGCCCATTCTCTCATTCCCAGTCTGTCCATGCCCATTCTCTCCATTCCCAGTCTCTCCCCATGCCCATTCTCTCATTCCCAGTCTGTCCATGCCCATTCTCTCCATTCCCAGTCTATCCCCATGCCCATTCTCTCCATTCCCAGTCTCTCCCATTCCCAGTCTCTCCATGCCCATTCTCTCATTCCCAGTCTCTCTCATTCCCAGTCTGTCCATGCCCATTCTCCCATTCCCAGTCTCTCCCCATGCCCATTCTCTCATTCCCAGTCTGTCCATGCCCATTCTCCCATTCCCAGTCTCTCCCCATGCCATTCTCCCATTCCCAGTCTCTCCCCTGACCCTGCCTGTGTTTTCCCCGCAGTCTGCCCCGCTGCCTGCAAGTCCCAGGGCTGCACCCCGGACGGGCAGTGCTGCCACAGCGAGTGCCTGGGTGACTGCACGGCGCCCAACGACGCGAGCCGCTGCGTGGCCTGCCGCAACCTGTACCTGGAGGGGCGCTGCGTGGGCAGCTGTCCCCCCGGGCACTACCGCTTCGAGGGCTGGCGCTGCGTCACCTTCGCCTTCTGCCAGGAGCTGCACAACAAGTGCCGGAGCGCCCGCGAGTCGGGCTGCCACGTCATCCACAACAACGAGTGCGTGCACGAGTGCCCCTCGGGCTACATCATGAACTCCAGCAAGTGAGTACCTGCCCAACCTGGGGCTCTTCCCCCCGCTTTGGACACGGCGTTTGGGTGCTGTGTCAAAGCCAGGAGGAGTTTCTGGCGTTGGAGGGGTTGTGGCCATCACCTGGTTTGCTTTAATATGGTTTACAGAGTAATTCCTTGCTAATTCAAGCTCTCCCTGCCATGGGTTGGTAGTTTATTCTTCGCTTGGCTTCGCTTGCTTCCTCTCAAGTTGGGAGAAAGTGGGAAAGGGAGATGGAGAGAGGACAAGGAAGAGCATCCTCCAGCTGGAAGGCACAGAGGGGCTTTAGCAGCCCTGCTTGCCTCCCCTCTGGAGCAGCCTCGGGCCGGGAGCTGGGCTGGAAAAGCACAGCAGGGAGAGGTCGTGGCTAATGAAGAGAGCACAGCGTCCTCGGAGTGCTCTTTCTCAGAATATCTGTCCCTCATCCCTGTAATTACTTTCATTGAGCAGGTTCAAGCTGTGCCAGACATAAACGCACAATGTAACAAACAAGTGTAGCACGAATCAAAGCAGGGAACAGCCATTCTGTCTATTCCCAGGGTGTTTTGATAAAGGAATTAAATAATTTATGTTGCTGAGCTGTTTATCACTGAAAACTTGGTTGTTTGTCCCTCAATACCATTCTATATTGTGGTGAGTCAGATTTCCTATGAATATTGGTCACTTTGTGCTCGCATGTATTTGCTGCTGCCATAATAATTTCAGGGAATTCACTCTTAACAGGACTTTTTATGCCATTTCCTGTTTTGTTTTTCCAAAGAACAAACAAGCATCCCCCAAAGTAGCTGTGCTGCTTGTGCAACAGCCCCGTGGCCTCTCCTGTGCTGTTCCAGGCTGCTGCCAGTGGGATCTCACAGCTCTGCTCCCTGCTTTTCCTAGAGCTTTTCTTTCTCTGAACTAGTTGGGAACACATTCTTGTGGTGGTGTGACCAGGGCAAGCCATCAGCTCATGCTATTCAAGCAGTATTTCCCCAGAGCACTAAGCACATTCTTGCCTTTTTTAAAGCAGCATTGTGTGCAGTCCTCAATCAGAGGATTCCCAGATGAAAGGCCAGCTCTCCACTCATAAATTGTGTGTTTGGTTAATGATCTTGAGATGAATATTGGGCTGAGGTTTGTCATTTGAAAGCCCTGGGATGGAGAACACTGGGCAGCACTGTGGCCAGCTTCCTCTTCACAATAATTCAGGTCACTTCATTTTATTATGTAGGAAGGGTGAAATGATTTGTGTATGAAGTGTGGAAGTGACAATTTAAGCCCATTTAAATTTATCAGCAGTTATTTTCAAGGCCAGCTTGGATGGGGCTTGGAGCAAGCTGGTCCAGTGGAAGGTGTGTAAAGGGGTGAGCTTTAAGGTCCCTTCCAACCCAAACCATTCCATGACTCTCTTTGGAGTTGCTAATGAGTGAGCCCCATGGTGTATCCTCACTTCAGATTCCTCACTGCTGCTGGCCATTGCTGGGCCCTGCTGGCTCACCCTGCTGTGCTGTTTTGCAGCCTGCACTGCACTCCCTGTGCAGGGCCCTGCCCCAAGGTGTGTGACTTCGGCAAGGAGAAGACCATCGACTCGGTGACATCGGCGCAGGAGCTGCGGGGCTGCACGGTGCTGAACGGGAGCCTGGTCATCAACATCCGCGGGGGAAGTGAGTGGCCAGGGGGGCAAGGGGAGAGCAAAAACTAGCCTTGGCTTTGGCAATAGGCACGGGCATGCAAGACAGTCAACACTGAGTGTCAACACAGAAAATAATTTTCAAAGTGGGTTTCCTTAGATTATTGGTACCCAGAATTCTGAACTAGGTATTCAGTGATTAGGAGAAATTACATGTAGTCCTCCCCCAGCCATGAATTTAGAAATGAAGTATTAACACTTCAGTATCTTCAAAAACAGGATGCTTTTTTTCCCCCTCAGCTAAGTCTCCTGCAGAAAGAGAGAGAGAGAGAGAAAGGAAGAGAGAGAGAGAGAAAGGAAGAGAAAGAGAGGAAGAGAGAGAGAGAGAAAGGAAGAGAAAGAGAGGAAGAGAGAGAGAGAGAGAAAGAAAGGAAGAAAGAGAAAGAGAGAGAAAGAAAGAGAGAGAGACAAAAAGGAAGAGAGAGAGAGAGAAAGAAAGGAAGAGAGAAAGAAAGATCGATCAATTTGAAAAAAACCTGCCCCCAGCTGGGGCTCTGCTTCTCTAGAGGGACCCAGAGAAATCAGCACAAAGCAGAGGTTTTTCTTTCATTTGGTGGTTTTTGTTAATTGGTTTTTGCAGGTTCTCGTGGATTAACATAAAGCAGTTGTTTAATATGTTTGGGCTCTGATGTGGGTGTTTCTCTCTGTGATACCAGAAAACTCTTCCCAATGTTTTCTTCTCTGCAGATAACATAGCAGCTGAGCTGGAAGCAAACCTTGGCTTGATAGAAGAAATCTCAGGTTACCTAAAAATTCGCCGCTCTTATGCCTTGGTTTCTCTCTCTTTTTTTCGGAAACTCCATCTGATTAGAGGAGAGACACTCGAAGCTGGGTGAGTCCTCTCAAATGATGTTTTGTTTGAATGCTTTGAAGTACAAGGAGTGCCAGTTCTATCAGGGTGATTTGTATTGGGAAACAATTCCCAAGTTATTTTTAAATGTTCCGCTGCCCGTGGCTTGTGCCCTGCCAGGGCAGACAATTTACATTCATTTTTCTTTGGTGTCTGGATTAGTGTAAAAAGAGCTTTTCATGCATCCCCTCCCAACCCATGTTTTTATTCTTCTGCTTTCAGGAATTATTCTTTTTATGCCTTGGACAACCAGAATCTCCGCCAGCTTTGGGACTGGAGCAAACACAACCTCACTATTGCACGGGGCAAACTCTTCTTCCATTACAATCCCAAGCTGTGCTTGTCAGAAATCCACAAGATGGAAGAGATCTCTGGGACTAAGGGGCGCCAGGAGAGGAATGACATAGCCCTGAAAACCAACGGGGATCAGGCCTCGTGTAAGAGTCTCAGAACTCAGCCCTGCTTCCCTTTCCTCTCCCTCTGCCTTGCTCTCCTCATACTCCTGTTGCTCCCAGCCCAGCCCAGGATGTTTTTCCATGGCCTGTCCTCATCCCTTTGGTGAAGCAGCAGATGTGCCCCTTGTCACACTGTCACTGTGCCACGGGATCTCCCTCTGGCAGCCTTGGTCCCACACAGCCCTGGGAGGTTCTTGGGGCTGGGAGTGCATTTATTGTGTCTTTTTGAAGAGTTTAGCACAATGTAACCTCGGCCCAGGCTGGGACTTTGTGTTACTGCTGAGTACCTGATTAATAGTCATAATCTGCTTTTCCCATGTCATGAGGCGACAGGGAATAAACACGGGAGAAACGGGATTTCCACCCATCCCTGCGGCCACGTGAGGCAATTGCCATGACAACAGGCAGGGAAAATTTCCCAACAATTTTTGCAGTGTCCCTGAGGTTTTTCATCCAACAGCTTTCTTCAGGAAAATGATCAGACAGTGCCTGTGTCAGCAAACAGCACAGGGTTGGCTTTATGCTCTCGCTGAAGTTGTGCTACTGAGGATGGGGTTCTGCAGACACTTATTTTGGCAGCAATACTGCAATAAATGCAGTCCTTCTGCACCCAGTCCTGCTGTTTGTTCCCTTTCTGTGTCCCTTTCCCTGTTTGTACCAGGGCTGTGTGCTAAACCAGGCTGTGGAAGGAATCAGGGGCAGGAAAAACCCAGCTTTGTTCTGAGCTGGTGGGGTCTCTGCTCTGATTGATTGCTCAGCCCCACTGAGATTCCCCTGCACACAGGAACAGGAGCATGTGCAGGTGCTCATGGGCCCCTTGCAGCTCAGTTTGCTCTGTGGAGGACAGGTGCCATGGGCACAGGGCAGTGACCCATCCCTGCAGTGTTCCAGACTTGTGCTGTGATCTGGAAGATGCTCGGGCAGGGATTGCCACCAAAAATCCCAGCACTGACTGAACTGGGATTTCAGATCCTGGCTCACAACCTGCAGGCAGCTTGGGTCATCCTGTGGCTTCACTGTCCCTCTGCTTTTGGGGACAGCACTGCCAGAAGAGCCCAAGGTCCTTTCCCATCATAAACATTCCAGGGTTCTGTGATCTCTGCTCCAGTCCTCATTGCCCCTCATTGATGTTTGTGAACAGACCTCAAAAGTGAGGATCTTTCAGCTGAAAGTTTCCCACATATCAACACAGCAGCCAGGCCAGCACAGTGGGAGAAGGGAATGCAATGGCTGTGACCTGAAACTGGCAGGACCAGTGAAAAACACACAGGGAGCCTCTGGGGCATCACAGCCCCAGCCTGGGCACAGGGAAGGAGCACAAGGAATCAGCTGTCTGTAAAGTTCATCTCCTCCCATGGGACACTAAAAAACTCTTCCCACATTGGGGATGAACCTGGATTTGGGCAGATGCAGCTCTGCCTGTGGCTGTGAGCAGCTCCTGGGCTGCTGTTTGGTGTGAAGGCAGCTGGAGGAGACAGTTGCATTTCTCTTTGCCAGCTTTACCCTCACCCTGCTGAGCTGGTGTCTGTGCCACCCCCACCTCAAACCACAGCTTGCCAGGTTGTTTGGCTTTTTGTTTGCTTTTACATTTCAAGCCCAGCTTTCACATTGGCAGCATCCTGTTTACTAAAAAAAAATAGGGGAAAAAAAAAAGCCCCTGTTTGTTCTGGATATGGTGCCAGTGAAATGAATGTTCTTCCTCCTGTTGCAGCAGGAATAGCAAATTCAGCCAGAGCCACTTGGGCTGGGGGCACAAAACTTGTTGTACCCTGTCCCTGGAGCTCCATCCTCCTGCAAACACCCTCCTGTTGGCAGAGGGACCTCACTACTCCTGGGCAAGGCTGGAAATTCTTCTGCTTCATTTTTGTGGCCTCTTGCCTTCTGTGCAAACCATATTGCTGGGTTCAGCTGTGCAGATCATAAATTGTGAGATGTGTTGCCTTTAGATTTCCTACTTTTAGAATTTAGTTCAGCTCTTCTACAGAGTAATTTTCATGAAATCATAGAAAAATTTAACCTTACGAGGGCACCAACACCAGCCACTGATTTGAGGTAGGAATGGCTGCCAAGTGAGATAAAGTTTTACTGGACAGCTCTTCTCAGTATTCCTCACATTTATCTTGAACTTCTAAGATAATTAAAAACAGAACATTTTGTTTTTCAGCATTAATGAAACTGTTGTCACTTCTCACTTGTTACAGGTGAAAACGAACTGCTGAAATTTTCTTCCATTAGGACTTCTCATGACAAGATCCTGCTGAAGTGGGAGCCCTACTGGCCCCCAGATTTCCGTGACCTGCTGGGGTTTATGCTGTTCTACAAGGAGGCGTAAGTGACCCTTCCCCAGGTCCCAGAGCCTTGCTGGGCTGCCACTGAAAGGTGCATGTTAAACCTGCTGCAGGCAAAGCTCTTTATTCTCTGATTTTGTGGCTCCTTCACTAAAGTTTCTAATAGTACTCTTCTATAAAAGTGTTCATTAAGATCTCTAACTCATGCACAGTCACAATTCTTTGTTTAAGAGCAATTAAAAAATTTAAAAATTAAAAAAAAAAATTAAAAAACTTCAGTTATTCCTGCTGTTCTAGACACACATACTCAAACCATGGAGTTCCTCATCTCCCCACCATCTCCATGGGATGCTGAGGGTTTTATCCCCTTTGAGGTGAGAAGGATTCTTATAGAATCAAGATAACCAAGCTGATTTTCATAAAGCTGACAATAATCAGTCTGGATTTAGTTGTTGGGGTCATGTGTGGCACAGATCCTGCTCTGTGATGCTGTTGGAGACCTAAGTAACAAAGCTCCCAATGCCTCCATTTCAGAATAAATTCAGTGAGTTAATTTTACTTCTCTGAAGGGTAAAGGGTGATAACTTCCAGTGTGCCTTTAGAAATGTTTTTAAGAGCCTGACTGAGGATTCTGTTGATTCTCTCTCCTCAAGTCCCTACCAGAACGTGACGGAGTTCGACGGCCAGGACGCCTGTGGCTCCAACAGCTGGACAGTCGTGGATGTTGATCCCCCACCACGCTCAAACGAGCCCAAAGCCCAGGCCCAGCCAGGGTGGCTCCTGAGGGGCCTGAAGCCCTGGACACAGTATGCAGTGTTTGTGAAAACCCTGGTCACCTTCTCCGACGAGCGGCGCACGTACGGCGCCAAGAGCGAGATCATCTACGTGCAGACCAACGCCACAGGTCAGTGCAGCTCGGTCCTGGGCTGGGAACAGCCCTGAATCATCCTGTCTGCTCCCATATCCAGGAATTCCCACTGCTTTGGTAGGAAGGAATTCCTAAAGCAGGGCTGTGATTGCAGGTGATGCACATGGGCATCTCTTCTGTGCAGTTGGTGTGGCCTTGTGTAAGAATCATTAAGGCTGGAAGAGACTCCAGGATCATCCAGCCCAGCCTGGAGGAGCCCTCTGGGTGCCGGGAATGCTGGATTCCCAGGGAAATGGGAATTAGCCTGTGCTGTCCTGCTTTGCCAGGCTCTGCAGGGCAGTGCAGTGATCTGTCCCTTCCCCTCCCTCGCAGTTCCGTCGGTCCCGTTGGATCCCATCTCCGTGTCCAACTCCTCATCCCAAATCATCCTCAAGTGGAAGCCGCCCTCGGAGCCCAACGGGAACATCACACACTACCTGGTGTACTGGCAGGAGCAGGCAGAGGACAGTGAGCTCTATGAGCTCGATTACTGCCTGAAAGGTGAGTGGGTGCTTCTCCCTCCAGGCCTTTCCTTCAGCCTCTCCCAGAGCTGCCTGGGGCCCAATTCGGTCCCTCCCTGTTCTGTTACATTAGGTGCTACTGCCAGGGTATGTGCAGAAGGTCTAAAAACGTTTTTTTACAGAGTAATCACATGTTTTTTCCTTTGGGGATCTCCCTTCTGCCCCTCCTCCTTTTAAACTGAATTTTAAGTTAATAGCAGCAATGGAGATAGAAAAGTTAAAAGTTTCAGTGCTGCTGGAGCTCAGGGCAAAGTTCATTTTTGAAGGCAGCTGGTGCCTGGTTTGGAATTCCTTGAGAACACAGAATTTCACCAAGGACTTCCAAAATCTCACCTGCTGCTCTGTGTTACCTGAACTGGGATAAAGCAGCATCCAAGCTCCATTTCAAAAATAACATTTTTGAATTAAAGGCCTGCCAGAAAAGAGGGAACTGCTCAGCCCTGGATGTGAAATACGAGATGCCCAAATGTGCCGTGAATCCTGTGTACACTGGTTTGGGATCTTTTTGTGGGATCAAACATCTTCTGCCAAGATGGGCACGAGTGACACTGAAACTGTTTTGTCCCCAGGATTAAAGCTGCCCTCAAGGACGTGGTCTCCTCCTTTTGAATCTGAAGACCCCCAGAAGTATAATCAGAGTGAAGCTGAGGATGTCAGTGGGGAGTGTTGTTCCTGTCCTAAAACAGACTCCCAGATCCAGAAGGAGCTGGAGGAATCTGCTTTCCGCAAGACCTTCGAGAATTATCTCCACAACGAGGTGTTTGTGCCCAGGTGAGAACATCAAACAGGACTGTTCAGGGGTCAGGGGGAGGGAAATGTAATTGAGGATTAAATAAAAATACCAAGTTGGACACAGTCACACTGCCAGGCTTCCATGAGCCTGTCTAGTCCAGCTGGATATGGGTGTTGGAATGGGGAGAGCTGAGCACCTACCACGGATGTTCCTGCAGATTTGGAAGATCCTGCTTTCATTTTCTGCTCCTGAATTCTCCCCAGCTCAAGAATAAAGTGAGAATCCTTAACAAACAGCCTGCAGCTCATCTGGCATCGGATGATGCCAAAAATAGTGATTTTCTTTTCCTGTCTTGAAATTTTGTGGTCAAGTTTTTCTTTGAGTTGAAAAGAAAGGAAAAGGGCAGTTTACCAGGCCACAGCCTCGTCCTTCAGCATGGTATTTGTGGTCTCCCTTCACTTAGTGTGGGAAATAGCTCCAATACCATGAGGAATGTGAGTGCTGTGGGAGGTGAATGTCCTGTTTTGAGTGGCACACTTGGTGCCACATTAAGTGGTGTTGAATGTCTTCACACTTCATCTGCAGCCTGGGGAGGAAGTGCTGGGGAGCAGGGTAGAATCTCTGCTGATTTACCCTCTTCCCTCTCGTGTGTGTTGTGCTCTGCAGCTGCCTGACAAAAGCTGGGTCACTGCACTGAGCATTTGCCCTGTTAAAGCATCCCTGGTGTTCCTTTCCCTGGTGCCTGCAGTCCTCACCTGAACCTTGGGCAGAGCCCCTTCTTTTGCTGTTCCCTGGCTGTTGGTGCCCATCAGGATGAGCTCCAGTGTGCCAGAGGATGCCAGGACATGACAGATTCCAAAGCAGAGGAGAACCAAGCCTTGTGCAGAAGCCAAACTCCTCCTGATGGAGGCAGACAATTCTTTTCCTTCCCCCCCAGTTCTATTGTGCAGCCAGCCCAGGATGCTGCTCAGGCCAGTTTCTGGTATATGTATTTTTGGAAGAAACCAATCACCAGGATGTGCCACCTTGTCAGCCTGCTGGGGAAGAAATCCCCACATCCCATGGCCAACTAATCCTCTACAACAAGCCAGTGCTGAAGAGACCTCCCTGCTGCCACGTGGCCTGCTTGTCTTCCCTGGCAGGCCCCAGGCTGTCACCACATAAATCAGAATTCTTTTTGCTGTGAATACTGTGCTATCACCTGCTCACAGAGCCTGGCAGAGAGCAGGGAGTGTGGTTTACTTCAGGTGCTTTTTTCGTGGCTTCTGAGTGTTCAGTGACCTCTCCTGAGGTGCTGTGTGGCCTCTCCTGGAGAGAAGGAGCTTGCCAGTCACGGGAGGAATCTCAGGGATGAGGCCAGCAGGGAACATGAGATGCCAGGGGAGCAGAATTACAGCAGTTTCTCCCTGATGTCTCCTTGTTTTCCATGTGCCATTTCTCCCCTCCTGCCCTGTTCCCAGTGATCTGATCCCTGGGCAGGATCCAGCTTCAGTCCAGGGCTGATCTCACCTCTCTGGAAATCACAGTTCCTTCTCCTGGGGCATGATCACCCACTCCAGGAGCCACTGTCACAACTCCTGGGGCTCAGTTTTCTCTGGCAGTGACAAAAAACCAAAGTAGAAGTTCAGGAATGTTCCTGTGCACAGGCAGGGCTGGCAGTGTCCCACACCAGGTCCCCTTTGGAGCTGGACAAAGTGGCCATCAGAAGCTGATCCTGTGTTACTTGCTCTCATTTTGGAGGAGTTCTGCACAGATTGGAGCTCAGGGCTGGTTCACCCTGGCACAGGCTGCCCAGGGAGTCTCCATCCCTGGAGATGACCTGAGATGGTCCAGCTTGGTCCTGAGCCACTGCTCCAGCTGCCCCTGCTTTGGGCCAGACAATCCCCAGAGGTCTCTGGGGAGCAGGAAAAGATTGCAGAAAAGTCCTGAGAGGCAGAGGGGAGCTGAGTGGCTGCTGTGCAGAGTGTCATTCAGGTATTCCCTCCATCACCACTGCAGCAAGAGCAGGAGCAGCCCCAGTTCTCTGTCTCTGTCCTCTGTCACACACATTTGTGCCATTCCCAGTATTCCTGGGGAGCAGGATCTGAGGAATGACTCACTTTAAAAGTAATTGTACAGACAAATCTAAAATGCTTTTGCCAGGCCAGCTGACCTGGGGTGGTTTCAGGGGTGTAGAAAAGCTTGGCCTTAGGTACCAAAGGCAATTTTGGAATCCCCCAGCCCCCTCACACCCCTGGTCACCTGTGAGAGCAGGAGTAACCTGGACCTGAGGGTTTCACAGGGAACTCCCTGGAGCTGCTGAGATGGCCTCAATGCAAATTACACTGGAACAACTCTGAGAAGAATCAGATGTTTGAAAATACAGAAAATTTGGCACAAAAATTGCTGCAAATCCAGGATAATAAATAGGGGAAGATTGGGGATTTACAGCTTCAAAAGCTTTTCTTAACTTGCTGTGACTTGAGAATGAAGGAATTCTTGCATTTTACTCTGTGTTGCAGCAGTGGTCAAAGTACTGTTTTTTACTTGTGAAAAACAAAATTCCCTTGAACACGAGGATCAGCTGAATTCACACTTGATAAACAGAGGGTGTAGCTTTGCTTTTATGCAAACCAGGTCCTGTTTGACCATAAGGAATCCTTCCCAAGGAGGGAGGTGGCATGACCCAGAGCTGGGTCCCTGAACTCTGCCCCATCCTGGGGGGACACTGCTCACACACCACACAGGCAGAGGGAACAGCAGCTCCAAAAGGAGTTAATTAATAATTAAGAAAGAGAAAACTTAAAAACTGGAATGTGCTAGTTGAGCCTTCTGTTTGCCATCCTGCTTTGTCATCAGGTGGGTGAATATTCTGCAGGGAGGAATTGTTCCTGGGAGGGTGGGGAGCCCTGGCACAGGGTGCCCAGAGCAGCTGTGGCTGCCCCTGGATCCCTGGCAGTGTCCCAGGCCAGGCTGGACATTGGGGCTGGAGCAGCCTGGGACAGTGGGAGGTGTCCCTGCCATGGCAGGGGTGGCACTGGGTGGGCTTTGAGGTCCCTTCCCACCCAAACCATTCTGTGATGATGGCAGCTCTGTGAATATTTGTGTTGTGTGCAGCCCAGTGTTAGTTTGAGGACATCTCAAACTCTGCTCTCTGCCTGGTGGCTTCTGCTGCAGGAGGAGAAGCAGCTCCAGGGAAGGTGGCAGAGACCTGTCAGAGCAGTCCCTGCTGGGGCTGGCCATGGCCATGGCCTGGTGGTCAGAGGTGCAGTGGAAAGTTCAGTTCAGCAGCAAAGATTTGCTTCAACAGCTTGTTACATTTTTAGAGCCTGGAGATGCCTCAAGTGTAGGTTCAGATCAGGTCACTCTTTGTACCCTTTAATAGCTGCACACACATGCACACACACACAAAAAGATCATCACCCCCTTAAAATACATGGTCTGGATTTCAAGTGGCATTAATTTCTTTTGTGTAACTGAATACAGTTACTGATTCACCACCTTGGTTAGATCCCGACCTGGAATACCCCGTGGCAAATGTGTGGCAGCACATAAAAGTGTTAGATTGAGCACTTTTGATTTGGTACTGATCCCTTCTTCTTTTTTATTTTTTTATTTTGGCTAAGAAAATGAAATTTTTGAATGCTTCTTAATTCTGTTGAATTTATTCTGTTTCTTTGCTGACAAAACCTGCCATTAAAGCTGGCTGGTGGCACTTAGGGAAGGTGATGTGGTCACACTACAGGTGCTGGTTTTCCAAGTGAAAAAATCAGATTTCCAGACTGAAATGCAATAACTCAATGAGCAACATTTGATTAACAAAACCACAAATGAATATGTAATCAGAATCATGAGTTCTAAATGCATGCCTTGAAAAAAGACTTAATAGATTCAATCTCCTGGGAGAAGGTTAAAATGCTTTGTGCATCCATTGAGGTTCAGCCTTAGGGGTGAGAGTGGCAAATGTATTCCAGAGAGCTGGGACAGTGGCAAATGTATTCCAGAGAGCTGGGACAGTGGCCTTTGGCTTCAGAAATGCAGGTTGGTGACACTTGGGATATGTGGCACTGTGGGGTCACTGAGTGACCATGTGTGCTCGGGGCTGCAGCAGTGGGAGCTGGACTCCAAAGCATTGCAACCCTGCCCCAGGCATCCGTGAGGCAACCTGGTAAAGTTACTCAGCTGAGAGATCCTGGGGAACTTGGATGCTCAAGCAAATACTTGAAGCTTGGATTGGTTTATTTTTATTTTATCTCGCTGTGTGCAGTTGTGTGGGGAGAAGAGTCTGCGGGATACAGAATTTTGTAAAGACATGTGTCTTGGTTAAAAAAAAATAATTTTGAATTTCTTTGTTGCATTGCATAAATCAGGGTTCAATTTGAACCCTGAACTTTCCCATATTACCTCTTCATTTTCAGTTGGATGTGTTGACACTGACTAACGTGGTGACTGTGTTTAACAGGCCATCAAGAAAACGGAGAGACCTGGGCTCTGTGGCAAACTCCACCGTGGTGTTACCCACCATCCCATCCTCCCCCAACAACTCAGCAGCAGCTGAGGGTGCAGAGGAGCAGAAACCTTTTGAGAAAGTGATGTTCAAGGAGTCGCTGGTGATCTCGGGGCTGCGGCACTTCACCGGGTACCGCATCGAGCTGCACGCCTGCAACCACGACGCCCAGGAGTCCCGCTGCAGCGTGGCAGCTTATGTCAGTGCCAGGACCATGCCAGAAGGTGATTCTGTCCCTGACAGGCTCCCTGAGCCCTGCTCTGGCCTGGGGGCTGTTCCCAAAGTGCTGCTTTTCCCGTGGGAGGCAGCTGCAGTGTGTAAGAGCAGGGCTGTCCTTGTGTCCCGGTGGGAAAGGAGGGTGGATGAGGTGTTGGCAGGTGTGAATTTTACTTAAAGATGTGGAACTAAACCTGATCTTGAACTTGGTTCTAGCTAAAGCTGATGACATTGTTGGCCCAGTTTCCCATGAGCTGGTGGAGAAGAACACTGTGCATCTGAAGTGGCAGGAGCCAAAGGAGCCCAACGGGCTCATCGTGCTCTACGAGGTGAACTACGGGCGGCTTGGGGAGGCAGAGGTGAGAGGTTCTGCTTTCACAGCACCTTGCAGAGGTGGCTGCACCTGGGAGCCCAGGGTCTTCAGGGTTTGGCAGTCCCTGTGCATACAGTGCCCTGTCTGGGTGGGCTTCATGGTGCAGAGCTAATGGAATACAAACTTCACTGGTGAATTTGTGTCCTCTGGAAGCCTGGGATAACACCAGGAGATAATCTGCCTCTGGTGCCTGTTTGCTCAGCAAGTTTAGCTGATTTGCCAACTTTCTGCATGGAGCTTTTGTAGAAATGTTATTTCACAGAAGGACAGAAATCCCACATTGCTGTCTCTCAGATGAAAGGCCTTAAATTAGACGGGGGGTTTCAGATTAGACACCAGAAAAAGAAAATTCCTTGCAGGAGTGCTCAGTGGAATAAGTTGAACAATGAGATGGTGGAGTTACCATCTCTGGAAGTGTTCAAGAGATGTCTGAATGTGGCATTTGGGGACTTTTGGGCTGATGGTGGTGCTGGGTTGTTGCTGGGACTTGATTGATGACCTTGAAGGTCTCTTGCAACCTTGGTGTTTCTGTGATTCTGTGAAATTCGTTGCATAGAGGAGTTAGGAAGGCAATGAGCAGCCCATGAGCTCTTGGGGACAGGGCTGGTGTCAGTGCCATGGGGACAGGGCTGGTGGCAGTGGCACTCCCCAGTGCAGGCCCTCTGTCAGTGCTGAGAAGCAGGGCAGCACATGGCACTTGCTCTCTGTAACCTGATCTACTGCCCTGCAAAGCACAAATCCAGCATGAACCACTAACCTGGAGCAGACTGACAGCCCTTGGGGTGTGTTTGCCAGCCAGGGAGGTGCTGCAGGAGCCCCAGGGAGCCTCTGAGTGCTGCAGGAGCCTCAGGAGCTGTCAGGAAGTCCTGGGTGCTGTAGGAGCCTCCAGGAGCTCTCAGGGAGCTCTGGCTGCTGCAGGAGCCTCGAGGAACTCACAGGGAGCCCTGGGTGCTACAGGAATCCTGAGGAATTCACAGGGAGCTGTGGGTGTTGCAGGAGTCCTGAGCAGCTTTCAGGAAGCTCTGGGTGCTGCAGGAGCTGCCAGAAGCTCTCAGGGAGCTCTGGATGCTGCAGGAGCCCCCAGGAGGAGCTGTGGGAGCTGCCAGGGAGCCCTGGGTGTTGTAGGAGCCTCCAGGAACTCAAAGGGAGCTGTGGGTGCTGCAGGAGCCTCAAGGTACTCACAGGGAGCTCTGGGTGCTGCAGGAGCCTCCAGGAGCTCTCAGAATCTCTGGGTGCTGCAGGAGCCCTGGGGAGCTGCCTGGGAGCTCTCAGAAATTTCTGGGTGCTGCAGGAGCTCTGAGGGAGCTCTCAGGGAGTCCTGGGTCCTGCAGGAGTCCCCAGAAGCTCTCAGGGAGCTCTCAAGGAGCCCCCAGGAACTGCCAGGGACCCCTGGATGCTCCAGGAGTCCCCAGGAGCTGTCACAGAGCTCTCAGGAATCTCTGGGTGCTGCAGGAGCCCCCAGGGGCTGCCAGGGAGTTCTCCAGGAGCCCCCGGGAGCTGCCAGGGAGCCCTGGGTGCTGCAGGAGCCCTGGGGAACTGCCTGGGAGCTCTCAGGAACTTCTGGGTGCTGCAGGAGCCTCTGGGCACTGCCAGGAACCCCTGGGTGCTCCAAGAGCCCCCAGGAGCTGCCAGGGAGTTCTCCAGGAGCTGTCAGGGAGCCCGGGTGCTGCAGGAGGAGCCTGGCACTGCCCTGTCCCCACAGGAGGCCCATTTCTGCGTGTCCCGCAAGCACTTTGCGGGCGAGGGCGGCTGCCGGCTGCGGGGGCTGCAGCCCGGCAACTACAGCGTGCGGATCCGAGCCACCTCCCTGGCCGGCAACGGCTCCTGGACAGAGCCCACCTACTTCTACGTGGCTGATTACTGTGAGTTCCTTTCATTTTCAGCATTTAATCCCTGACAGAAACTCGGGTTATTTCTGGAGGATGAGGTGTAGCGAGCAGAGCCACAGAGAGTCATTAAATATTTACCAAATACATCGGTTGTCAAGAACCTGAAATCACTTGGAGACATATGGCTTTTGTTTATTAGTCCTCATTCTGACCAGCCCCACATTTTGATCTGAAATAGCCTCAAGTTTTGTATTTATTCCAATATATTGAAGGGGGAGATTTTGTTGAGGAAAAAAATTGTATTTTGGACCTGTGTAATACCTGCAACTCTCTCTTTCTCTCCTAGTGAATGCTCAGCCAAATATTGCTGTTATCATTGTACCAATTATTTTTGCCATAATAATTGCTGGAATTATTGGAGCTGCTTATGTGCTTGTGAAAAAGAGGTGAGTGCAATTTTGTCTTGTTTTCACCAGAAACTTAAATCTAAAACTTCATCCAAAAGTTTTGCTGCTTTGTTGGGAGTCGGTTTTTGTTTAGTTTCTAATTTCCATAGTGATTGCAGCATTAATTTTAAGTGCAGGAAATCGTTTGAGCCATATGGGGAGAGTTTATTTGCTGCATGCTTTGGGGATTAATCAAAGTGCCCTCACCTCAGAGGCTGCAGAGTGGAATTTGTGTGTCTTGCAGACAAACCGAGGGACCAACGGGACCCCTGTATGCATCCTCCAACCCCGAGTACATCAGTGCCAGTGATGGTGAGAGCAACCAGGGCTTGTTTCTGGTGTGGTCGTGCAGTGAGTGCAGCAGGATGGGGTTGGAGTTGTGTTTGTGGAGTTTCCTGGTGCTTTTGTAGAATTCTCGCCCTGTAGCGTGGCAGGGAAGATGCTCAGCTCAGAGCTGCTCCCCTGTGCCCAACAGTTTATGTCCCTGACGAATGGGAGGTGCCACGGGACAAGATCACGCTGCTGAGGGAGCTGGGCCAGGGCTCCTTCGGGATGGTGTACGAGGGCATCGCCAAGGACATCGTCAAGGGCGAGCCCGAGACGCGCGTGGCCGTGAAGACGGTGAACGAGTCGGCCAGCCTGCGCGAGCGCATCGAGTTCCTCAACGAGGCCTCGGTCATGAAAGGCTTCAGCTGCCATCATGTGGTAAGTGCTGGCTGCCTCAGCACACAGCTCAGCTCTGCAGTGCCTTCAGAGCCCAAAGCAGCCGGGCACGATCCGTCAGGGCTGGGATCTTTCCCTGCTGGGTTCCACAGAACCCCTTCTGCCCAAATCGTTTTCACTGCTGCTTTTTCTAAAGCTCATTTAGTAGGTACCAGCAAGTCACTTGTCCATAAGGTAACCAGCAACGATAGAACACCTAAACTACCACAGGCTCTAGCACTTGCATGTATGGCATCTTTACAATCCCTGCCTGCCTGCCTGCCATTTATAATCTCTAAATATCTCTCTAAATATCCCTGACAAGGCCTTGTGGGGCTGTTCTCAGCTCTGGTTCAGGGGTGCTGGCTTTGCCTGTTCTGTTTGGACACAGCCTGGAGGGAATTTCTCACTCGTTTTCCAGGTTCGCCTCCTCGGAGTGGTGTCCAAGGGACAGCCCACGCTGGTGGTCATGGAGCTGATGGCACACGGGGATCTCAAGAGTTACCTGCGCTCCTTGAGACCTGAAGCTGAGGTAAGGCAGGAGAGAGGCAGTCTGTTGTGGAACAGAGTGACTTCATTTGGGGTTTCATACTTACCTAATGGCTTTAAGCTGAAAGAGGGTAGATTTGATTTGATATTGGGAAGACGTTCTTGGCTGTGAGGGCTGGAGTTGCTCAGAGAAGCTGGAAGTGTCCAGGGCCAGGTTGGAAGGTGCCAGTGCTCATGGCAGGGAGCTGGCTGGTCTTTTGGGTCACATCTAAGCCAAACCTTTCTGTGGCTGTGGTTGCTGCTTGCAGAACAACCCGGGGCGGCCGCCGCCGACGCTGAGGGAGATGATCCAGATGGCGGCCGAGATCGCGGACGGCATGGCCTACCTGAACGCCAAGAAGTTCGTGCACAGGGACCTGGCAGCTCGCAACTGCATGGTGGCAGAGGACTTCACTGTGAAAATCGGGGGTGGGTACTGCTGGGCCCTGCAGCCAGGCCATTCTGTGAGCAGGAGATGGTTCTGTCACACATTGTGTTTGTGCTAAAAGCAGATTGATAAAATTTCATTCTCACTGTCTGCCTTTGGGAAATTCAGCACTTCCCTTTGCTTCTTCCCTGTGACAGAATTGTGTGGACTTCAGTAAGAACAACATCTATAGAATCAGAGCAGCTTTTCTAACTTCTCTATTCCCAAACCTCTGTCCTAAAAGTTCATTACCTTTCCAGCCTGGGTTTGTCTCACTGGTCTTTGCTTCCATGAGAATTAAGACAAAGAAGGAGTTAGGTACAACAAACCCAGTGCTGATAATCCTGTCATTGGGTCAGGTGGCTTTTAAAAGTAATTTAACCCAATTTTTAAGCCAAACCCTTTTAGAAATAAGTAACTACAACATTCAAAAATAACCTGGAACTCCACTGTGAGGTGATTTTTCAGAGCTCTCTGGAGTTAAAGCCAGGGCAGTGGGATTTCAGGCAAAGGGAGCTCTGTTTTACTTACAGAGGATGAATAAAATAATGTTTAGAATAGAAGCTGTCACCAAAAAATTTAACTCTGGAGTCTCTGTTGTGACTCTGTAGTAAAAAATGCAGGAAAAGGGAAATGTTTTGAATATTAATCACGAGGTGACAGATAACTGCAGGCTGGGCTTTGGCAGTGGGGGGAAGGCAACATCCATCTGGAGATGGAAAAGCAGGATGGAGGGAGAGGCATTTACCACACGCCCATTTCTCCTCTCAGACTTTGGGATGACCAGGGACATCTACGAGACGGATTATTACCGCAAGGGAGGCAAGGGGCTGCTGCCCGTGCGCTGGATGGCCCCCGAGTCGCTGAAGGATGGCGTGTTCACCACCTACTCTGATGTGTGGTAAGTTGTCCTCTGCAATCCCAGATGGATTCCAGCTCAGCAGCTCCTTGTTGTAGCACTCATAGTTTAAACCGACTTGCTCAGAGCACAGACAAAACAAAGCTGTTGTTTTGAAACACTCCCATAAAAATACAGCCATGTTCTTCTGAAGTGTGCATTTTCCAAAATAACTCTGTCACTGGGAGGGCTCCAGGATGTTTTGTTCTCAGCAGGAGCCTTCTCTCTCCCTTAGGTCATTTGGTGTTGTCCTTTGGGAAATCAGCAGCTTGGCAGAGCAGCCGTACCAGGGTCTCTCCAACGAGCAGGTGCTGAAGTTTGTCATGGATGGAGGATACCTGGATCAGCCAGACAACTGCCCAGAGAGGCTGTAAGTGAGCAAGCAGGGCCAGCCAGCCCAGCTGCACTCTGCCTGAAGTGTGGCCAACAAAGATGGGGCACCTCTTAACCCCTCCTCAGCTGGGGAGCAGCATAACAGATTTTAGTGAGGCACCTCCCACAGAAATAACACCAGAGCATCCTTAGTGACCAAGGGAAGGGGCTGCTCAGGGAGGTTGGGAGTCCCCATCCCTGGAGGTGTCCAAGGAATGACTGGACGTGGCACTCAGTGCTCTGGGCTGGGTGACAAGGTGGAAGTGGGTCAAAGGTTGGACTCCATGATCTTGGGAGGTCTTTTCCAACCTCAGTAATCCTGGGATTCTGTGCGAGGAGTCAGACTGGAGCAGTTGTAAGGGAAAGCCGCTCTGGCTGGAAAAGGAGCACAGATGGTAACTCTCTGGTTCTGGTAGCCTTTTCCCCCAGCTGCTTCTGGCCAAAACAGCACTTCCAGAGTCAGAAAATAAACATGTTTTGTGAGTATCCCTATGAAAGAAGCCTGCTGTGCTGGACATTTGTCTGATGGCCAGTTACAAACTCCAGTTTGAAACTCTATTTGTATTTGTGAGTTCTTTCTCCATGGTGTCTGATAACATGTGACCTCTTGCTGCAGCCTTTCTTTTGGGTGGGATGTTTACAGGACCTCTGTCCTTTGCCCTGCCTCTCATTTTCCTTGAAGTTTTGGGAGCTTAGTTATCTTTCAGGCTGAGTTAAAATTAAAAGGGAATTAATTAGAAAAGGATGACCTGGCTGTAAGTGCATGTGCACACACACACAGAGTCTGTGAACCACAGCCCTGTTTCCTTCAGCAGCCAAGTTAAGAACAATTGAAGGAATCGGAAGGAATTTTTAATCTAGGCAGAAATAGAGAAAAAGGAATGTCAGGATCTACAGGCAGATGTGGAGGCTGGAGAGAGAACAAGCAGCCTGGGGTGTCAGAGGTGTAGTGTGGGTGGTGGGGGGTCTGCCAGGGGTGCCAGCCTTGGGATTGTGTCTGTTTGCCCTGACTGTGCTCTGTGCTGCTGCAGGCACAGCCTGATGCAGATGTGCTGGCAGTACAACCCCAAGATGCGCCCCACCTTCATTGAGATCATCGAGATGCTGAAGGAGGACTTGCACCCCAGCTTCCAGGAGGTCTCCTTCTTCTACAGCGAGGAGAACAAACCCCTGGAGACGGAGGAGTACGAGATGGACTTTGAGAACATGGAGAGCATTCCCCTGGACCCCTCCTCGTACTCACAGAGGGACAAAGTGCTGGGCAGGGACAATGGACCCTCCATGGCCCTCAAGGGCAACTACGAGGAGCACATCCCTTACACTCACATGAACGGTGGCAAGAAAAACGGGCGGATTCTCTCCATGCCCAGGTCAAGTCCTTCCTAACACTTCCTGTTTGGCCCAAGGGTTGTGTCTGCTTTTTTCCCCCCTCCACAAATCTCAGGACTCTTGTTATTGCTGCCACAGTGTATGACACACATCTACAAACTCTTCAGATTTTTAATCATCTTACGATTAATTTTTTTTTTTTTTTTTTTTTTTTTTTTTTTTTTTTTTTTTGCCAAGTTGACTGGTTGTCAGTGGACTTATCTGTGAACATAAATGGAAGAGGTTTCCATGGCTGCTGTCCCTTCTGTAACCATGGTTTCACAACAGGAAGCGACCGTGTGAGCTCAGCTGAAGGAGAAGCATCCGCCTTTGCCAGCAGAAGACGTGAAGTTCTCTGGTGCCTGAGCTCCAGCCCAGCAGAGCATTTCCAGTAGAATTCCAGGCTTTCAGGAAGCCTCTCCACTACAGCTGAAGGATTCAGCACATCAGTCGCCAGATCCTCACATTGACCAATAGCTGCTGCTTTCATACTTTGTTTTCGAGGGGTGGAACCCCCGGGTGCGTGCGTGGGCGTGTGTGTGTGTGTGTGCAGTATCTACATGTGGGGTACCCTAGAGCAAAAGAGACATTTCTGGTTTTGTACACAACTTACAGCGCCTTCAGGCACATGGTGGGATTCTCGGGGTGTCCTGCACAGGGCCAGGAGTTGGATGATCCTGGTGGGTCCTGTCCAACTCAGCATACTCTATGATTCTCTGTTCTCACAGGAGCTTTCCTCTTCTTGGAAGTGTGTACTTATCTTTTTTCCCCATTTCCCTGGAGGGACTGAATCCTAAACAGATTATTTTTATACTGAGGACTCTTGGGAGCAGGTTTTCTCTCATTAACAAATGAAGAAAACGTGCTGGGAGCTAAATGAGCAGAACTCTGAGATTTGTGGGTACTTTCAAGACCAAACGAAGTAGGAGTCCCCTGACCTGAGACACGGAGTTTTCTGTCCTTACAGCATTGAGTATATATATTGTTTGTTGTAACATATTTAAAGATGTCTTTAGTTTAAATTTTAACTTCATATAAATTATTGACTGTTTATGATCCTTTTGGGGCGGGGAGAGTTTTGGGGGATTGTTTGGTCTTAAAGTGGTCCAAAGATTTCAGAACGAACTAATTTTAGCCTTGCAGGAGCGATGAAGCACATGTTCAGTTCATACTTGACAAGGCTTTGTAATAGTTTCATGATTTATACAACACAGTCAGCTGGCTCCAGTCGAAGCCCCATCTTGGGTGTTGGGAGCTGAAGGACACAGAACATCCTGAAGGACACAGCAGGACACGAGTCCTGCTCCTGCTCTGCCCCCGTGTCCCTCGCTTTGCCTTCCCTGCCAGAGAGGACGAGCACGAACTGGAGCTGAGGAAGGGACACTGAAGGGGGAGCACAAAGCTCTGGGCTCTGCACACCAGAGGTGCTGTGGTTTGCTGCCTCTCTGCTGCTCCCAGGCCTCCAGCCTTGTGTTCCCTGGGATTCCTGCTGCAGAATTCCTGGGATGTCAGCGCTCACTGTCAGGACTGTGCTTTGTTGTGCTGCTGTTTGCAAGGACAGAGCTGATGGGCACCTGATGTTGGAGAGAAATGGTGAAACTCCAGCGGGGCTGGTAGCACGGAGCTGGCGGGAGCAGCACGGGAGCAGGAAGGAAGATGATGGATGCTGCAGGCCTGTGTCGTGCAGGAGGTGCTTGAAGAGCAGGGAGAGATGCTCAGTTCTTCACTTGCTCCTGGAGAAGTCCAAGATGTGTTCTGTGCTCTCTGCCAGGAGAAGGCCCTGGCTGGCAGAGCTGGGCTGGGCTGTGGCTCCAGCCTGGGCAGAGCTGCTGGGAGGAGGCACAGGGGCTGCAGTCCCTAAGGAAGAGCTCTCCACCCACGCCCGGGGTGCAGCTGGTGCTGGGAGCCTCTGCCCCCAGCTGCTTCTGGCCAAAACAGCACTGCCAGAGTCACAAAAGGGGGCAACAGACTCTGGGCAGCACCGGGAGCTGTTGGGCCCTTTGCTGCTGGAGGGATTGGTTCAGCCCAGGTTGCTCCACAGATTTGGGTGGAAAACACAGTCCAGACATAGGTGAGAACCTTTGGATTTCAAAAGGCCTCGTTTACATTTCTTCTGCTTTACAAAGTTGTAACTGTTTAGCAGCTCTATACTACACTGCAGGAAAGAAGACATATTCTCACACTTTTCTAAGGAAGAGAAGTTTTTCTTATTAGAATTTTTTTATTTATTTTAATATATAAAACACTGTAAAAAAAAAAAAGCAACAAACAATTTGTTTTCTTAAACACACAGAACATGTAAATTTGTATCCGCAAAATCTTGGCAGGTGGATGTGGTGGGATTATTTTTGTCCTGTTCTGGTGCAGTCTACCTCAGTGTTTCTTAAGGATATTTTTTAATACTACGCACCTCTAAACCTGTTTAAATATTCTGGTCTGGACCTATTGTGGATCAGGGAAAATCAGTATCAGCTGATTCCAATACCAGGGACCATTCATGAAGGGAATGGGAAGGAGAATGGCTCGTCACTGTTGATCCCTAATCTGAACAGTAGTGGCCAATGAACCCATTTACAAATTTGGATCTGATCTCATCCCTTAGTTCTGTTGTGATTTAAAAGAAAAACAAAAACAAAAGAGCCATTTAAATGTTTGGACTTCAGTGAACTCATGACCTAAAAGGAGAGGCTGCTTCCTCCTGGATCAGCATGTGCCAGTGTGGAGCAGAGACTGGGACCAGCCCTGGGGTTGCATTGACTTGGTCACTGCTCCTCCTGCTGTGCACAGGTGACCCAAGGTCCTGGCAGTGACCTCCTGAAACAAACCTTTCCCAGCACACCCTTGCTTTGATAACATTTCCAATGGCAGTGATCATAACTGTGGGAATAGAAGATCTTTTACCTGAAGGAACATTGGAACCTTGTATTGGGTCTGGCTTTTCCACGTGGTTGATACTGGTTGGCCCTGTGAGTACACATGGTTTGAACACTCGGATGGCCGAGCCAGGGAGCTGCTGCATGGACAGGCAGTCCCCTCCTGGCTCAGTGTCACCTTCACCCTGCACCAAACGGAGCAGTTGTTTGTCCCCAGCACTGTGTGAAGGTTTTTCATCCTTCCTACCTTGTGCCCAGGGGGAGGGAAGGCTTGTGGTACCAGTGGGGAGGGTATTGTGTTTCTCCTCTGTAAAATAACACTAGTGGTTGCTGCTCGTGGCTGTTATAGATCACACTCAGCTGTAGAATTAGGAAGAATAAATGAGCATCACCCACAAAGCCCAGCTCTCACTGCAGGAAAATCCTTCCTTGGCTCACAGCCGACACTTTGGTCTCTGCTGCTGGAAGATCCTCGCCTGGGGATGCCCGAATGCCTCACTCGGATCTCGCTGATTCCTGCTCAGAGAATTCCTGCAAGTGGGGACTCAAGTGCTATTGAAACCTCTGGGGTGCTGCCAGGGACCCCAGCCCGGGCAGGGCTGCTGTGCTGAGCCTTCCTTGGGGGAGCTGCTGCTCTTTGCTCTGGCCACATCCTTATGGGGCAGAATTCCCCAGCTGCAGTGGAAGCACAAAACTTGCTGCTGCTGCTTAGGAGGAACCAAACACTGGTGCAGGAGAGCAGGTGGGATGGCTGGAGGAGGGCAGCCAGCAGTGGGAAGTTCTTTCTTTCCTTGCATTACTGTTTGTTGGAGGGTTGGCTCCTGCCCTTGCTGGGCAGAGAGTGTCCTGCTCGCAGCACAAGGCAGCAGGACAGACCCTCAGCCTGCCCAGGAGCAGCTGGAGCCTCCTGGGCACAGCCTGGCACCAGCAACAGCCAGAAATCACTCTGGTGCATCAGGAGGAGTAAGAATCTGATCTCTGCTGAGCTTTCACAGAGAAAATGTCTGAAGTGTGAGGCTGGAGAGGTTTCTCAGAAAGGTTTCCACATTAAACTCGATTGCCACTTCCTGAACGGCTCTTGCCAATCTGGAACTTCTCTGGAGGGCCAGCGCAGCGCTGCAAAGCTTGGCTGCTGGGTTAGGAACGTGTCTGACTTGGCTGCTTGTAAATACTCTATTGTGTTGTAAAATAGAAGAGCTCAGACATAAATTCTGTGCCAGCACTGGGTTGGGAAAGGTGATGGGAACTAGACCATGCTGCAGCGATGATGGTAAAGCAGCTGTGTGGAAATGAAGAGGCTGCTTTTAGGTTGCTAAAGGGTACTCTTAATTTATGGGTAGTATATCTCTTTCCTCCTAAATTTGTATTATAGTGATGGGACACTTTGCTTAATTTTAGTCTGTTGGCTGTAGTGTTGGTATCTCTTTGGAAAAAAAAATCTCTAAGTCGCTTCTTGTGTTACTGAGCTGACTGTGCTGAAGGCAAATAGGAAATGACAGGAGTGAGAAGGGTGCTGAGCCTCTGCTTTAGAGGAGGGAGGGAGGGAGGCAGACGAGTTCCCTCTCAAAGCCACTGTGACACGAAGACGGACCTGAGGTGTCCTGGGCCCTTCCTGCTACCAAGACTGGAACCTTGTTTTTACAAGCCAGAATGTAAAATATCTTTGTGCCATAAAACCTTACTGTCAAGGCTGTGCCAGGTGCTCCTGTGATCCGTGTGGGATGGGCTCAGAGCCTGGAGGGAGCTCGGAGCTGCAGCTGGACCCTGTGATCCTCTGGGAGCCGGGGACTCGCAGGAGCCCGGCCCAAAGAGCCGCCACCCCTCGGAGTGTCCTGTGGTCCAGGGAAAGGAACTGCTGAGTGGGTTGGAATCAAGAAATAGTTACTTTGTGAAATTCAACATAAGATTAGTTTGGTATTTGTATGAACTTAATGGAATTTGGTCTTTTTATTACCTTCTGCTTGGCTCTGTGTTCCCTCTGCTTGAATTCTGTCCGTGAGTGTTGGTGTAAAGCCTCGACGTGTTCAGCCTTGTTAGGAGCATCACAAGAGTGAAGCCAATCATCCAGCTGACTTTTGGAGGAACCTGACTGTTGAAAAGCAACTCTAAAGTTACCATTTTTAGCAAATCTGCTGTCATTAAATGTGTATTTCTTTTTAAAATGAATTTGCTTGTCCTTCTTGAAAGGAAGCACTTATTCTTGCAGTTTGGGCAAATTCACTGCAGCACAATGCAAGCTGTAAGGGGACAGGTAGAGAAATGACTTTTTAAATATTGTATAATAAAGTTAGTATTAACTCCTATGGTGTTGTTATTTTTTTGCCAACAGATTTGCAATCAGACAGAAATTCTGTTCCTGGTAGTGGTTTTGTTCCCACTCCAGTGTTCCAACTGGTGGTGTTAAATAGTTTCCTTTCTCAGAAAGATCCCTTGAGAACAGGGTCTGGTGGCTGGGAGGACCTGGGATAGTCCTGGCAGCTAAAGAGGAGCCATCAGTGGAGGTTAAATGTGGGCTCTTGCTTAGCTGAGCCCCAGCCCCTGGTCAGTCCCAGCAGCACCAGTAAATCTTGAGCTGAGGGCTCTTTAGCTCGACACCAAAGCTCTGGAAATCCAGACTCTCCCAGCAGCATTCCAATGCTTCCACCATCCCCACCTCCAAGTCTTTTCTGTAATCAAGTCCCATGGAAACTGATGGAGAATTTTAGAAAGGCCACTTCTAAATCTGCAGAGTGTTATTTAAGCAGGAGAAGCATTACCTTTTGCTTTAGTTAGGGGAATGATTTTATTCTTGGAGTATCAAAACTGGTTTGCATTTGAGGACACTCATGGATGGGGGAACTGCACATCAGCTTCATCCAACACAGCCCAAAGCAAACACTCTCTGCTTCATTTAAATAAACCACAGATAGTTTCAGTTACATGTTAGGTGATGTTCTGTGAAGTCTTGGGTTTTTGGTTTGTTTTTTTCCCAGTTCATACTTGCTGCTCCCACTTTTCCCTCTGCGTATCTAAGGTTCCAGAATTCAAATAGTACTGCAGATACCTCTTGTTTGAAATAAAGGATCAAATGTGCCATGATTTTTTTTTTTTTTTAAAGGAAGAAAAAGGAGAAAAACCTTCCCCTTTGATTTATTTTTTCAGTGTTTTCATATCTAGGAGCCAAGCAGTGACATGTATAGAAAATCTTTGAATAGTAAAAAAATATTCTTGCTGTGTGTCAGAATATTGAACAATTAACTGTTTATATTAAAATTCTGAATAAATTATCCAAGAATAACTGTCATTTTGTGTCTGCTGTCTGTGCAGCACTAAAGGCTGCTTTGCCATGGAGAAAGCACTAAATTCATACCTTGGAATAAATTGCAAAATAAATGGTGTTAAGGAAAAAACCAAAACCCACAGCTCAACCAACTGTAGGCTTGTAGTGTGAAGCCAGTGGAATTCCTCTACCTGATGGCTCTGGTGATGCCTGTCCTCACCTCAGGGCTCTGGGGTGATGCTTCTGATGCCATCAGGTGAACTTTGGTGCCAGGATTCCTTCTGGGGCATCAACAGCTGTGGCTCTGTGATGTAATTCTGTTATTTCCTGTGCATTTTCTGTAATTCTGTAATTTCCTGGGTGTGGACCAGGTGTTCCCTTCTCAGTGCCAGTTTTAAAGCATCAAAGGCAGAGGATCAGCCCCAGCCCTGTCCTGTGGTGGAGCTGCTGTCCAGGTGTGCATCAGGAGCCTCCTGTCCTGCCCAGGCCCCTCTGGGGGTGTTTCTATCTTAAACCTGGTTTTGTTTCCCCAGAGCCAAGATTTCCCTCCTGATCAGCTGCACCAGTGAGGTGAGGGCTGTCCCCTGCTGTCAGGGAGTTGTGCAGAGCCCAAAGATCCCCCTGAGCCTCCTTTTCTCCAGGCTGAGCCCCTTCCCCAGCTCTGTTCTTTCTCTGGACACCCTCCAGCCCCTCTGGATTTCTGCAGTGAGAGGCCCAGAACTGGACACAGCACTCAAGGCCCCACCAGTTCTACTTTTTTCTAAGCCCATCCAGAATTCTCTCACTGTGAGAATGATCATAAACAAACTGGTATTTTAAGATGTTTTGGAGTTGTTTCTCGCATAGGCTTGTTCTCTGGGGATCCTAAAATGCAAAAATAAGCAAAGCCAGAAAACTTGACCTTGCTGTCCCAGGAGGTTTGCTTCCCACTGGGCTCTCTGGGATGCTGTGGGGAGGCTGCTGAGGCTGGGATAGTGCTCGTGCCATTATCCCTCATCACTCTTCCAGGCTGCCTGCACAGCTCAGCCTCGGCACCCCCTGAGCCGTGTCAGACACGTGGCAGGAGGAAAAGAGCTCATCCTTGTCTGAGCCAAGGACAACTCACCATCCCATCAGCCTGAGCAGCTGCCTGGTGTTTAGGAGCTGCCCTGATCTCTGATGCTAATCGAGCTCTTGTGGACTTCAGAGAAATTAAAACTTTAATTCCTCTTTGCTCTTGTGGTTTCCTGGAGCACAGGGTAATTGCTACTCTAAGTGCTGCCAAAGCTGCGGTCTCTGAGTAATTGGAGTGTGAGTGGTTCTTGTTCTGATTAAGGTTTGGCTGGGGCTGGTGAGTGCTCGGGGCTCTGGGATGAGGAGCATGTGTGCCTCAGCCCACGGGGCTTGGGAAGGAGGCAATGGCTGTGCCAACAAACCCGAGCTGGGCCGTGCCAGGGGCTCTGCCTGCTGGCCAAGGGCAGGGCAGGAGCTGAAGTCTTTGTCTCTCTCCTGTACAGGTGAATATGGTCAGTTCAGGCATCTCTGTGCTGTGCTATCACTTCACCCTGCCCAAGACAGACCTGCTGGGCTTTGTGGTCCCTGTTGCTGCACAAGTCAAGCCATGACAGCGAAGGCCAGGGGCTGGTTGTGAGGAGCCGTGTGCAGGAGGCTGATGAGCCGCTGAGGAGCCTACGGGCCGGGCCGGGCTGGGCGTGCAGGGCTCTCGGGGCACACACAGCGGGTTTTCTCCGAAGGGAACAGGAAGCAGTTGCAGCAATAGCTGCACCTCGCAGCCATCCTGACTTCAGGGCTGCCAGGGCCCTGCATGGCTGCCTCGGGCTGCAGAGCCCTCCTGGAGGCTTTGCTGGAGCCTCCCCGAGCGCAGAGCCGGTGAGGGTGGCAGCGAGCAGCGGCGGGGCCGAGCGGCGGGGCTGCAGCACGGGAGGGCCGCGCTTGTTTGCGCCCCAGGAAAGGGGAAGCGGTGAGAGGGCAGAGCTGCGGCCCCCGAGCAAACCGCCCTCACGGCCGCTGCCTCCCCGCCCGGGCTCCGCTCCTCGCTCTGCCCCGGCAGCGGCACAAGGAGCCTGATCTGAACCCAGCACAGAGATGCCTCCAGCCCGCGGGGTAAGTCGCTCTCTGCACAGGCTCCATCCCGCAGCAGCGGGGTTGTCACTCACCTTCCTCAAGGCCTTGTGAGGAAGCAGCTTGTCTTGAAGCCAAAAGTTCCCAGCGCTGGGTTTGGTGCAGCCTCCCTCCTGCATGGGCTGGGGAGGCTCAGCCTGCAGGGGGTTTTGCTCTGCTGGGAGTGAAAGGAGAAGATGAGGTCAGGATTTAACCCCCAGGAGTCATCGTGGTGGGCTCTGGGGCAGGGCTGGGCTGGCTGGGCACCCTTTGGGTGCTGCTCTTGGCTCCTGCTGCTCCTGTGCCACTGCTGAATGTTTGCAAAGACACCCTGGCACTGCCCACAGCTGGGTTTGGGCTGTGCACAAGAGGGGTCCATGCCTGGAACCCCCAAATTCCACTCTGGACTGCCCAGTCCAGGGCTGGTCCCCAGTGTTATCAGGAAGAGGGGATGTAGACAGGGCTGTACTGGGCAGGTGACACTTTGGGGTTTGTGGCCAGGCAGGAAAAATGCTTTTTGACTCCTGCTTTTGTGTATGGCCTGCCCAGCCTGGGCTTCAAGCTGTTAAGGTACCTGTGGTCATTCCCAAACTGGCTGGGCTCTGCTCAGCAAGGCCAGGGCATCAGCTGAACAGCAGGGACGAGTTTTGGTCTGGCCCCAGAGCCCAGCGGCTGCCCTGGGGTAAAACCTGGTTTCTTCAGCCTAACTGAGGGGCTGGGAGTGAAGTTTGGAGCCTGTCTGGGCTGTGGGGCTGGTGCCAGCTGGGAAGAGTGGGCTTGGAGGGTAGGGAGCTGGGTCTCTTGGGGGAGTTTGAGGTTGCTCCCACCTGCCTCCCTGTGTGGGAGAGCTGAGGAGGGCTTGGAGAAACGCCCTTGCCGGAGGACTGGGACTTGCTGTGAGCTGCAGGATGATGCTGATGTTGTGGGTGGATGAGGTCTCTTGCAGTCCTTTGCAGAGGCTCTGCCACAGCACTTGAACTTGAAAAAAAAAGTGTAAATAGTGAGCTTTCATAAATGTCTTGTAAAGACATCAAGCCTTGACAGTATCAACTCTCACCCTTCACTGAGGGTGGAGGTGACTCAGCCAGGTGACAAGAAGTGCCTGAAAGGTGATGGTGTGTCATGCTCACAGCCATGAACGGAGCAGGGAAGCTTTGGCAGAGGGCCGGGGGCTGTGGTGTGTTAACAGCTTGGTTTCTGTTTCTGTCTGCAAGCCTCGAGCAGCACTCAGGGGCTGTGTGTGCTCCGAGGCCACTAATCCCCAGGCCCAGCTGTAGGAAGTCACTGACCTGCCACACAGGTGGGAACGCCAGGGACCAGGAATTTCTCTCTGGCTACAGCTTCCATCAGCTGATACTTCTGACAAAACACTTGGCTTCTCCACTCCCCCCTTGGCAGCCCCTGGGCTGCAGCCTGCAGCGCTGCCTTAGAGCGCGCTGAGCTCTGCCGTGCGTCTCCTGCTCGGGGCTCAGCTCGCACGGGGCTCCCAAATGTCAGACTCGCTGCTCAACCACTCCTGGCCATCGTTTTCCAAGCGCTGGAAGAAGAGATGGTCCTTTAAGCGAGGTAATGGCCTGTGGGGATGGGGGCTGAGCGTGTGGTGGGAGCTGGGCTGTGGCAGGGACAGCTTGTCCTGGACTGGGCAGGTACCAGAGAACCCGGGGCTGGGGCAGAGCCGGTTTTGAGGTGCCCTCCGCTCCTCCCTGCAGGGAACACTGCCTTAAGTGGTGGTAAACACTTTTCTTTCCATTTAGTCTTCTTTTCAAGGCATGTAATTGCCTCCAGGAGCTGGGTAATGGGTTAAATATCAGCCTTTTGGTTTTGTAATAAGTTTGTTTCGTGGCTGGCAGTGAGCTGGAGGTCCCGGTGCTTGCAGACAGCTGTCTCTGCACGCTGCCTGGCCAGAGTTTGGTGTTTGAGCAGATGTGGGGGAAAAGATTCCTTCAGTGTTTCAGTGAGGGCTGACGAGCAGAGCCCCCGTGCCCGAGCCCTGGCGGTCTGGGTGGCCCTGGCTGGGCTTCACTGTGTCCAGCAGCAGGGGTGGGAAATGGCAGTGACTGGTGTGAACTGGCCTCGTTTGTGCATGCGGTGCCGTGACTTGGAAAGAGGGAAGTGAGAGCCCCGGGAAGCAGGACACTTGCAGTCCTGGAGGAGCCAGACACTTGTTGTGCCCTTGGGAGCAAACACTGCCTTCAGGCTGATGCTTCTGGGTACCTTTAACTGCAGCATCAGAGCTCCTGCTCCTCTTTCTCCTTCATTACTCCACTCCCAGTTCTCTTCTACTGTGGATGTGCAGACCAAGATCCAAACTGAACAGTTGAGGGAAGGTTAATTCAGAGCAGGAGGCAGGGGGGTCCTGCAGGATTTAATGTGTGGTGAGCCCCAAGCAGCTCCCCCAAGCCCCACCCTGCTCCAGCTGTGCCATGCCAGCTGGGGGGATATGGGCTGGCTGGGAAGGCTCAGGTGGGCTCATTTCTCTAACAAATGAATCAGCCTCACTGTGCTCCCAAGCACTGACTGCTTTGGAGGGGGCCTGGGTACAGCCAGCTCCCTTCAGCAGCACCTGCAGAGCAGTTTGTGCTCTTGGGGATTGTGCTTGGGCACAAAATGCTCAGGTGTCACTCAGCTCCTCTCCCACACTGATATGCTGCAGTGTGACATTCACTGGTCCACATGGGCCCTTCCCTCAGTGCCCCCCAGAGCCACTGCAGGAACCTGCACAGTGACTTGGAGGGAATCAGAGGGGCTGCAAACCCCCCTGAGCCCTGCTGAGACCCTTCAGCTGAGAGAACAGTCCCAGCTCCCTTCTCCTCTGCCCTCTGTGCCCAGGAGCCCGGCCCCAGCACAGTGATAAGGCAGCAGCTCTGTACAGAGTGTCACACTGTGGGACAGCTTATCTTCCCCTGTCCTGCCAGAGCCAATCCCCACTGCTGCCAGGGCTGGCCACGAGGGGCCCACGCCAGGCGAGGGACGGCACTTCAGCCCGTCCTGGCACAGGGAGTTCAGCACTTGCTTCCCAGAGGTTTTTCCCTATAGCTCTGGATACCCTGCAACAGGATAAGTGAAGGGCAGCTGGTATGGGGCCAGGAGGGCAGGGGTGGGTCAGGGGAAGATGGAATTATTTTTATTTCTTGTCCGTGATGCTCTCCATGGTTTCCCAACAGTCTCTATCCCTGGCTGCTGGGAAATGCCCAGACATTCTTGTCTTTCCTTCCTCCTGGGATTGTTTCATGGAGCAGAACTGCCCAGTGCCTTTGTCCATTTAGTGTGGTCTTTCCCCAGTGGGAATGCAGACAGTGTTTGATGTTGGAGGATGTGACTGGTGTGGCCAGAACTCACATCCATGTTTTCCTCTGATGTGTCCCCTCCCAGCGCCAGCCTGGCTGCAGGGTCACTTGGGGACATGCAGCATCCTGCACCAAGCCAAGGGACAGGCAGGTGAGGATGGGACACTGCTGGCAGGGCTTGTTCCAGTGCTGGCTGCTCTGGTGCTGTCACCTCCTGTGACACTTGTGGCTGCAGCTCCAGTGACCAGCCTGTCCACGGGAAATCAGCACAGCCAGTGACTGGGGGGAGAGTTTGACTGGAGGTCTGAACTGGAATCTTGAAAATCTCTGTTGGGATCCCAGTGGCCTTGGGCATGGTTAGAAGAGCACGAAGGCTTCTTCCTTGAGCCAGAGCAGCTCAGCCAGCTGATCCTGCTCTCCCCACAGCATCAAACCCCCTGAGACTATCCCAGACTGTCACATGCCATGGATGCCTGTCACTGCTTCCTTCCTCCCCACGCAGCAGCCCAGAGTCATCATGTTTCACCCGTGGGAAGCTCTGGCAAAGTGCAGGAACCATCCCAGCCCAGCGAGGGATGCTTCCTCTCCAGCTCTGCACTGGGAATTCCTCTGAGGAGGCTGCTCCCTGCAGCAATAACCTTTTATGGTTTCCAGCCAGAGACGAATTAAGCAACTGCAATACCTAATCTGCTTAATGTTCTTCTAAAGCAAACAGCATTTGTTCTTGAAAGTGTCATTTTGTTATCCCGTCTCCAGCTTCAGCTGAGGAAAGGTGACTGCTGCTGTCTGCCAGAGCCTGGGGGGCCAAGATTCCCTGTCCCCTTGCCACCATGCTGGAGCCTGGGTCCTTCCAGACAGGCTTGAGGGCAGAGCATGGGAGACTCAAGGTGCTCCAGAGTTTGCCACACTTGCTGACACATTGGCAACCACCTTGATCACAAATATGGGAATGCTCACAGCCCCCAGACCTGCCTCCTTGCTATGTGTGCTCCATGCTCCAACTTCCTTGCCCATCATCCCACAGCCTGGCACCTGAAGGTGTTTTCCCCATGAGCTCCTCCATCAGCCCCTTGCCCAAGCACCTGCTCCATGCAGGGTGCCAGCCCAGCCTGAGCAGTGGCTGGTGCTCACACATTGCCTAAAATGGTGCCCCAGGGCTGCGCCCGCGCGCCGCTGCCCCGACCCCGCTGATTTATCGCGTGTTGAACCGAGTGTCTGAAACCTCTGAGGAGGATTTAAGTCCTTTGGTGGGTCTGGACTGGGTCTGTTGACTGCAGCCTATGCCTTGGCCAAATCCTGAGCCCTGCATGGCACAGGCAGAGCACAGGGAATATTTTCCAGGCCTCCAAGGAGCTGACTCTGTTCCAGGGATCCACTTTAGGGCTGCATGGAGCTTGGTGCAGGGCTGGAGTAGCCTTGGCGGGATGGCTGGACACTGCTTGGGAGGAAAAAACTCCTTGTTTTAGTTAAACCTTCAGTCCAGGGCTCTGGCCTCTGTCAGGCCACAGCCCTTGGCAGCTCCTGCTGCCTCCCAGGGCTTTGCTGCTTTCCCTGTGGGTAGTTCATTGCTGAAGGGATGGCGAGAGCAGGGAATCTCCTTTTTCTTCCTTCCTTGGATTTGTATGAGGGGAAGCACCATCTGTCTGGCCTCCCTGGGATGCTCCCCACCTCCTGGTTGTTCCTGTGGGTCCATTCTACCTTAGCCATCATCCCAGCCTTTTTGGGGGCTTCAGTTGTTTTCACTGCCCACCAAGAGCTTTGGCTGCTGTTTCCAAGTTCATGCCAAAATCTGCACTGGTTCAAGGGTGTATTCACTTCAAAATGCTGATTTTTGATTGTAAGCTGAATCCAGGTGCACTGAGGAAAGCAAAAGGTGATGTTTAATAGCTCACTAAATCTCTGCCAGTTGCAGATGCAGCTCAGGGACATCCTGGGCAAGAATTGGTCTATTCATTAAAAATGTCATGTGAAGTAAATTTTACAGCCTTGCTAGAAAGCCTGTTTCAAATTTTCCCTGGTCTAAGAAACCCCTTAATTAAAATAGTGCCTTCAGAAGTGTTTTCTTTCTATATTATTTATAGTCCTTCACTTAAAACCATCACAGACATTCGAACACACCAAATGCTCCTTAAAACAGAAAATCTGGCATCTGCAGTGTGCAGCAGGTTCCAAGGAACAAACCTCCAAACTCTCCCTCACGTTTGCTGCCTTTTTTTAGTTGGCACCACACAATTCCTGGCTGAATTGTGTAGCTTTATAATCCACAGCAGGATGCAAGCTTTCCAAGAGTGCATTTTTAAACAATGTCTTCCTTGCATTAATGTTTTTGTGCTTGATTTTCCTGGAGTGTGATGGGTTTCTAGCAGTTTCCTGCTGGTTTTTCCCATTGGATAGGTACGGCTGCTTACAGTCTCTTGCTGTTGATCTCTGCATCTTCAGAGATCCACCACAGTGCTTCAGCCAACAGCCTGGCTTTTTTCCCTTTGCCTCAACTGTGTGTGTCTCGAAGGAATAAAAAGCCTCCATGAGTCATGGGATGGTTCAGGGATTGTGGCTAAGGTTTACAGCATGTCTCGCTCCACAGGAATGTGCTTCAGTCAGCTGGACCATCCATTGTGCCACAGAACACATCCAGACCTTTGGTTTCTCAATGACTTATCAGATGGTATGCACACACTCAGGTTCACACTCCTGCCTAGGGAAAATCCAGAGGAGTGATCTGGAGCCAGGAGAATTATGTGCTCCTGGTATTGCTCTGCATATTGCTCTGCATATTCAGTGTTGTCTGGAGCCATCAATTTGCCTCCCAATAACCTTTATTACCCACCCACCCAGGTGTCATTTATTCCTTATGGATGAAAATAAAACCACCGTCAGTACTTTTATTCCTGGATTTCTGATTCAAAGGTCCATAATGTAAATAACAGACATAAAAACATGCTTAATTCTTGTACTGTGGAAAAAGCCTCGGCAGCATAGAACACCCTGAGAGGGTCTGACTGGAACAGTGCAAACCTGGTCTGTCCCTTTGCTCATCCTGCGGGATGAGGTTTCTGTTGAGGGATGAGGTTTCTGCTGGCAGGAAACCCCAGCACCAGATTTCTACAGGAGCAAGGCTGCTGTGGTCAGGAGATTGCCTGGCACTGCCTGTCTGTGAAGGAGCAGAGGGCATGAGGAGCATTTCAGCACTGCCTGATGTCACCTGTGGGTGTGCAGCTGGTTTCCCATCCCTCCCAGATGTCTGGTTACCTGCTGAGACCTTCTCTGTCTTGCAGGGTCTGACTGCAAGCCGTGCTTACGGGAGTTCACTGACCACCACAGCCCTGCCTTGGAGTATCCCACCCCCAAAAGCTTCCTCCCATCCCTGATCGCTGAGGATGATTCCTTCTGCACCAGCATGGCTGAAGAGAAGGCAAGTGTCCTCTTTCCTGCTGCTACCACTATGCAAGGCAGAGGCCAGGGACAGCAAACTGGGGGGTCAGCACCATATCCAGAGGGGTTTGTGGTGGAGTAGGAATGGGGGAAGGTGGTACTGACCCAGCTTGTCAAGGAATACAAGGTTATGTTGCTGTGAGAGACAACAGGGGAGGGTGAGTATTAGAAAGCCACTTGCAAGTCTGGCCCTGCTCTGCACCCCAATTTCTGCATAGGTGGTGTCCCCTTGCAGGGTGGGTGTGAGGCTCTCAGACAGGATTTGTGCTGCCTTTGCAGGAGGACTCGTCTTCCACAGAGCTGGATGTGCCAGCAGCAGACTTGCACAGCAGCACGGAGGATCTCCTCTCAGACTCTGCTCTCCATGGCACAGAGTATTACAAAGATCTGGGACTCCTGAGCCTGCCATCTGCCAAAACAGCACCAGACATGGCAGCACAGCCAGAACAAGGATCCCAGACTGTGTCTGCCCTTCGCTCACTGGAAGAGAGACCAAGGGCTCTGAGCAAACTGTCTGTGGATGTTGCTTTTTCCAATCCCATTTCCTGCTCGGTACATTACGGCCAGGCTGACTGTCGTTCTCTGAACAAAGGCCACCTGTGCTCCTGTGCAGCTGTGCCAGATGATGGTAGCAGCACTTCTGAGCATCCTGCAGAGTCAGACAATGAGCTGGACCTGCAGGAGGCCCAGGATTCCTTCCCCACGCTGGTGAGATCTATGTCCACGTCCCGGAGGCACAGCTGGGAGAGCCCTCTGTCACCCGTGGAGTGCAGGCGCAGGTATGGCAGGACTGTGAGTGATATTTGATGTACACAAGGCAGTGGAGGTGTGAGGCTGAACATCACACTGCCTGCAGCTCCAGATGCTGCTGGGTGGTCTCCCTCGCCTGTCAGCATCTGCCAGAGCAGCTGGACACCCACTGCTCATGTTGGGTGGGATGTGGAAGTGCTAGAGCAGCAAGAGGCTTTAATGTCTCCTTGGAAGTAGGAAGATCCTCTTTTCCTGGTGTTGGGGCCAGGAAGAGGATCTCTCTTTTCTGTCTGGAGGGAATCTTAAACAGCATCAGTTGCCCCAATGACCTCTACCTTCTGGCTCAAAGGGAATTTTTTTCCATCAAAGGGGGATTAAGAGAGCTCTGTCAAATCCTTTTTCTTCTTGTCTGTGAGTTGGCTTGGTGGGGCGTGTGCCTGCAAGCACTGTGCTTTCCTCCAGCCCTCTGCCGTCCACATGGCTGCAGAGGGGTTGTGTTTGTAGCATGGTGCTGAGCTCTTCCTGGGAGCAGAGTCAGGCCTGGCATTCCTGCCATCCTCTGCCACATGAATGCCTTGAGCTCCAGGTTCCTCCAGGAATGCTTTCCCTGCTGACAAATGTATTGATCTCCCAGCTGACTGGGATTTAGGTGCAAGCCAGCAAGGACTATTTTTATCTCTCCTCCTTATACGGTACCCTAAAATTATCTTAGCCTGAAATCTTGGCAGTCCTCTATTGAGCTCAGACTTTGGTTCTCAGACCTATTGTTGTCCCATGTGCCATGGATCATTGACAGTTTATGCTGTAACAGGCACATGAGTAGCAGTGGCATGGAGTGGCTGTGGGTGTCAGGGACACGTTCTGTACCCTCACTGGGTGATGAAGCACGTGTGAGCAGGAGGCCAGGGAAGGGGAATACACCTCACTGTTCCCTAAGCAAATGCTTCCTGAAGCCTGCCTGTGGCAGCAGGAATGAAGTGACAGTGATCTGCAGACAGAACCCATGCAGACACTAAGACTTTCCACTGAGCTTTATCCATCATTTTGCTCCTGTGTTGTTGTCACTGCAGCAGTGCTCAATGTGCAGGACACTGTGAGGCACTGGGGGAGCTGGTCCACCCCTCATTTCTTAGAAAATAATTTTTTTCCTTCCTCAAATCTGGGCCCTGGTGAGAGCATGATGCCACAGTGGTGATGCGATAAACAACATCATCTGCCACTTGCAAACGCCCAGAGGGACTTTCCTGGATGGCAGCTGACAGGGCAGCAGCTCTGGGGCAGGCAGGACGGGCTGCTGCCAGGGTGGCTGCACAATCTCAGGGGTTGCTAAGAGATCAGTGTGAGCCATCCAGCACTAAACATCCCGGGTGACCAGGGAGCTGGGGACTCTGGTGGCAGCCAGAGCAGCTGTTTTTAACAGGCTCAGGACTTGCTGTCCAGGCTGATGCTTCCTGTCATTTTCTTTCCCATGTGTCTGCTGTGGGAGCATCCTTGTCCCAGTTGCATGAGCTTGTTAGGACCACCCAGGCAGGGACATTGCAGGGGCTGCCATGCTGGGCAGGTCTGCTCAGGTCTGCTCTGAGGCCTCTTCCTGTCCCCTGCTTAGGTTCAGCCTGGATGTCACAGAGCTGGGCAGTGACCCAGAGCAGGATGATGTGGAGAAGAGGAGCCAGTCCTGCCTCCAGCCTCACGTGTCCCTTCAGCTGCCCAAAGGGGAACAGGGAGCCTGGAGCAGCAGCCGGCATGGCACAGTGATCAAAGTGGAGATAGAGCCACTGCACCCAGACCTTGTGGCCAGCCCCAGCTTGCAGGAGGTGGTGAGTGTGGAGGGCTGGGCATGGGGGCAGCAGGGCAAGCTGGGGGTGCAGAAAGCAGCATACACAGGTGTCAACTGCAGGCTGGACTCCTTCAATGCCAGCAAGGAACCAGGAGGTCTGCAGGAATCTCAGCAAGGATGGGCTTTTTCAGATAAACTGCCCCATCTTGTGGGATAAAGGCTCTGGGAGCTGCCTGAAGTACAGCCCTATTTTCCCATATATTTAGCTGGAATTTCCCTGCCCTTATGCCTGTTCCTCTTGTCCTGTCACTGCAGCTCTAAGAAGAGTCTGGCCCTATATTCTCTCTAATCCTCTGTCAGGTAGTGAAAGTGTCACACACACACCCCTTACACACTGCTTTGCTCTGAGGAACACCTTTAGATACAATTAATATTAAAAGGACAATTGCATCACAGTGCTACATGTCCAGTAAAAGTGTCACTTGCTCCAGCCTTCCTGAAGCCAACAAACAGCTGGGCCTAATGGTGTCCTGCATCATAACCCTGACAAAACAAGAGGGAAAGGGTGAGGGATCAGCCATGGTGGAGGCTCCCTTGGTGCACAAAGCACCAAAGATTTATGTGACTTTTTACTTCTCCAGAAATGTGTCAGCAATGGGAAGAGATTGAGGTCCAAGTCTGTCCCATCAGCCTGTGAGACCATTGCCTCCCCCCAGATACCTCACAGTTTCAACACTTCTCTTCCAGCTGTGGAAGGTTGGTATAGACTTTATGCCACTAAATGGGTTCAAGATGCAATTAAGAAGATAAAAAACTGGAGCTATAGCCTCCAGAAGTGTGGACAGCCTCTGCTTTCCCCTCCACATGGTCCCAGGAGCTCCTGAAATACAAAGCCAGGCTGGTTCTGAGTCTGGCCCTGGCTAGCAGAGCAGTGTCAGCTCATACATGTCCATCCCCAGTAGCACATTGCCACATAACCTCCCTGTGGCTGTTGCATTGGTCACTCCCTACTCAAGTCCCACCTGTGAGGATTGCCCTGGAGAAAAATGTAGTGATTTCAGAGGCTGGGAAGGGGAGAGGAGGCTGGCTGTCATGGGGAGGGGCTCTGGGTGGTACCAGCTCCTGCCATACTGCAAGCAGGACCCTCAGCAGCAAATATAATACAGGCTGGGGAGGGGACGGGTAACACAGAAAGATGATGTAGCCTTCACTTCCCTCATAGAAATGTAGAGCAGAATCTCCTTCCCTTACTGCTCCTGGTATTTCTTCCTTGCCAATTAAGACAGAGTGGGAGTCTAGCAAGATTAACAGGGTCCAGTTGCATAGATTGCAAGGTGATGCTCTGCAAAGGCAAGTCAGGATCCCTGCTGAGAGTGTTCTGTGTTCCAGGTGTTGAACCCCCTGCTCTGGAGATGCTGGAGAAGGACCATGTGTCCCCAGACCACGTGTAAGTGTTGTCAGTCCTGGCTGGTTTGAGGTGAGGGAGATTTTTGAGTGTATCTGAGCTACTGGAGATGCAACAGCAAAGGAGATCCCATTTGTGCTGGGGCACAGCTGAGCAGTTGGTTATTAACCAGCACCTGAGGCCTTGTGGGATGCAGAATGTCTGAGCAATGATATTTTCTAATCCCTTGCTTTTCTCTTGCCCCATCCTTGGTAGGTTAATTGTCCAGAAGGTACTTCAGGAGCTGAAACATTACCATGGGTAAGTGTGTCTGGCACAGGGATGTGTGGGGAGCTCACAGGTCTGCCTAAGACACACCTGGCAAAGGACATTTGGTCTCTTGAGGGGCAAATTCCCCAGGGTACCAGAATCACTGATTTATTCCAGTGAAACCAGGGTAGAATTGCAAGGAGAGGGGGCATTTCATGTGCCTCCTTGGTAACTCTAAAAATGTTCCTGTCCCATCTAGAAAATGAGAATTTCAGCTGACCCAGAAATTCTGTTTTTGTGTTCTTTACTGTGCCTGATGCCTTTTCCCTGCCCAGGGTGAAGCAGAGAGCTTGTGTGCAAGAAGGCAGCGATTCTTCCCAGCAGAACCTCACTTGGTTTGAGTTCCTGTCTAATGAGTAAGTGAGACAGCAGGTGACACACACTTTGTGTTCTGAGAGCAGACTGATTTTGACTCCCCTCCACCAAAGCTCTACTGCCCCACTAATAATGTGTGCAGGACACTGGTATCTGCAGGGGTTCAGCCAGGAGTGTGGCACAGAACAAAACCTGCACACATGAAAGTTCAGCTCCTTATTTCCAAGTGCCTCATTAATAAATGACAAGGCTGATGCCAAACCAGATCCTCCAGGAGATGGAAAGCTCACACTTGGGGTCCTAAAGTAATGCATTTCCCTTTTTTAAGATATTTTGGTCTCCTTTCAGAAATGAGGACAGTGGCAAGAGCGATAAAGCAGAGAAAGGCACAAAGGTGATGCGACGCCTGAGTTCCCTGCGGAGCCGAGTCACTGGATCCTGGAAGGATAAGGTGAGAGAGACATGTTGAATTTGTGGAAGGAATTGTTAAATTCTTCAAGTAGAAAAGGGGATCAGTAGGGAACATTTAGCTGGATTGCTTTTGGGTGGAAGAGGCCTCTATGCTGATCAGTAGATACACTGTGACCCCTAAAGCAGTACTAGTGTGTGGGACTGAGTAATCCCTGAATTCCAACCCTCCTTGCTCCAGGGCACATTCTGGATGCTCTTATGCTGCCTTGGCACTTTTGTGCACAGCAAGAAGAGTGCCTTGGCTGGGTGACTGCCTGGATGACTCTTTATGGCAGGAGGAGCCTGCAGAGGGACAGCCAAGTGTGTCCTGCCCTTCACCACAAATGGACCTAGACTAGAGAGACTGGCCCAAGCCTTGGGAAGGCATCTGGGAAAAGCACTGCCATCCCACTGTACCTGCTGCCCAGCAGCTCTCTGCTCGTTTGTCCCAGTGGGGAAAGGAATGTCTGAGCAGTGCAAGGTTGTGACTGAGCTGTGTTCTTCTCTCCTTCCAGGGTAAGAACAAAGAGCAAGTCAAGGAGAGAGAGAAGGAGAAAGAGACAAAGGAGACAAAAGAGAGGTGTAAAGATATCAATGGGCACCAGCTCGTGCCAGGAGTTTTCTCCAGTTGCACCAGCTGCTCACTGTGTGCCAAACCTCTTGGGAATAAAAGTGGTCTGCAGTGCCTGAGTGAGTATGGCTGTCACTGCCTGGCTCTGCCCCAGCCTGTGCTCCCTGCCTGCCCTCCAGCCCAGGCTGTTCTCCTGCCTAAACCAGCCCCCTGGATTGCTTCACTTCTCTGCCTGGCTTGACTCTACCCCACCACTCTGCTTGGTTTGGCTTGGATGTTTCTCCAAATAGTCTAAATGATCTCTGAATCCTGCTTGGCAATAATTCATCCTTATTTTCTCTGGCCACTTGACCATTTCCTGCCCCTTTCCCCCAAGGAGGGTTCTAGATCAACCTCTGTTTTACTAATTTTTTTTTTTAAACCATGTAGTTCTGCTTTGCCTGAACAAATATCCCAACTGCCTGAGTGTAGCTGGACCTTTTAGGCTGTTTTTCACAGCTGCAGTGATGTCTCAGCTCAGTTCTGTGCATGGGCATTTCTAGGGATTTCTAGAGCATCAAAAACTTTATTAACTAACAAAAGGTCAAATGCTGCCTTCCAGGACATGCATGGGTGAGCCTGCTGCTTTTCAGCTCTAAGTAGTGCCAGCATGCATGGGCCTATGTGCTCCCACTGCATCCACTGTGGCATGGCTTTGGCTGACAAACCCTGTCCCTCCTCTTTGGGGCAGGTACTCAGGGCACTGAAGAATGTTTTAATTCCCAAGGGATTGTCTGTGGGCAGAGAAAATTTTCTGGAAATGAAAGGATTGCTCTCTTTCTCCACCCTGTACCCTCAAGCAATGCTCGATCTCTCAGAGGCTCTTAAGGTCAGTAAAACCTTTCTGGGGCATAAAGGGACTGATTGCCCTCGGACATGTGTGATGAGAAATACATTTTCCCTTCAGGGCAGCTGGAGGGAAATTGAAAAGGGGCACAGAGCTGGCTATTAGTGAGTATTTTTCAGACATCACAGCAAAAGGTAGGAAGCAGGGAGCTGAATAAGAGCTTTGCAGATATTTAGAGAGAACCAAAATAATATGGGAGGAGGCAGAGCTGTGCCTTGTCATTCCTGTGGGAGGACTCTCCCAGCCAGAGGCTCTGTTTGCAGTCCTGCACGCTGCTTTACAAAAATACCTTAACCTGGGAGGATACAGACAGTCCTTGATAGCCATGAGCATGGAGGCATGCTCCATATGGTCTTGGGAACTCTGAGGGCATTTAGTGTGAGTGATTCTCCTCTGGACAGCCCTATGGAGATCTGTGATCTGGAGCTGGAATGAGAGTGTGGCTCAGCATGGTTTGTCCATTATAAATACACAGGGACTGGACATGAGTTATGGCAACTTTCACCTTCCCAGCCCTCTCACTTGTTCTGTCTTGTGAACGTTTAGGAGAAAAACTCCAAGGTGGCTGAGGCACTGGTTTGTGTTTGGGACTCTGTCACATCTCCTTTGGCTCTTGGCTGCCCAGGCTAACACAGACAGCAGAGCAGTACAGCTTGTTTTGTAATGTTCCCTTTGCAGAGGCTTGAAGTGAGGCTGAACAATCGAGCAAGGTTCTGAGATGTCCATTAAAATTAATGGCTGTCTGTGGTGAGAGCTGGGCTGGGACTTGTGGTGTGACAGCTGATGGCCTGAGAGTGCCTATATTTGGATGATGCTGGGCGGAAATCTTTGTGAGCTGCTGCTGAGCTGGTAGTTGATATCAGCAGCTTCCATTACTGCAGCTCAGAGCAGTGTGTGGTCTCCTGACCAGTCCCTGATAGAGCTCTGGAGCAGCAAGCTCCGGGGCCACCGGGAAGCCAGAGCAGCAGGCCTGCTTTTCAGAAGTGTGAGCAGCTCTGTCAGGCTCGGCCTGAGCCGTGGCTGCTGCCAGGTTGTGAGGAGATTTGGCTGCACCTCTTGTTTTCTCCTGGTGAACTCTCATTTGACCATCCCCTCGCCTTGGCCCCCGGCCAGCCCTCGCCCATCGCTGGTCAGGTGCTGCTGCTGCTGTTGTCTCCGTGGTATTTTTAACTGCAGCACCACCACGTGGTCCAAGACAAAACGGGCTAGTGCAAAACACAGGAAAAGATTGTGGTTAAAGAAAGGGATAGGCTGAAGGCGGAGAAGGATGGAAGAATGATTGCAAGCCTGAGGTCTTTTCACTGTCCAGTCGACACAAAAGGTCTGGTGACTTCCATGGCTGTGATAAGCTGCAGGAGCAGAGCTCTTCTTATTAGCGATGCTAACAGCAGGAGGAATTCTGCATTTAAGTCAGAACAAAAAACCATTGTTCTGCTAGAAACATGTGTGTGAGCTGTGAAGAAAGTGGGCAGCTTGGATAGCCTGGTACATGGTAACTTGTTTCTCTCTCCCACTGAGTCCTCCCATCTATCCTCACCCCACACCACACAGAGTCTCCCAGGAGAAGAAGGCTGTGCTGTGTGGCGAGAGCAGAGATTCAGGAGAGACTCTGCAGCTCAGGATGTGCAGTCAGGAGCCTGGTAGGGATGAAAAACAAAGAGGAATGATTGCAGTCACAGGGATCTCGACAACAGTGGCCACCCAAACTCTGCCATTACGTAAACTATGAGCCGTGAGTCTCTGGGTTTATTGTTCACCTGGAAATGAGAAAGCTCCTCTTGAGCCTTTGCTATCACGGGTGGAGAAGGTTCTGTGCCTAAATTAATCCTCTCTTATAAACATGCTTCCAGAGTTTATGCAACAAGAGTTAGATGAGTCCCAGGGAAGCCCTGACAGGAGGAGAGCTCTCCAAGTAGGCTGTGCCATGGAGGCGAGCCAGGGCTATGCTGTGGAATACAGATGGAAGGAGGATTGCTTCCCTTGAGCTTGAGCACTGGGGTAGAGGTGGGTCTTCCACATTTAGCTGACAGTCAATCTCTATTACTTCATGGGAAAGACAGAGCCCAAGCCCCCACAGGGGTGTCAGACTGATCATCCTCTTCTAAGGAAACCTATAGCTGCAACCAAAGTTTAGCAGGCTCCTCTTCTTTAAGAGAAGGGGCTCAGTTTAATGAATCTTCCTGAACAATACAGGCTGTGCTGGACTGTCCACCTGTCCTAGGCTGACCCTTGCTGGCTGCTTCAGTGCACTGGCTGATCTCTAACTGTAACAACTGGTCTCCAGGATTTATTTAAGGCGCATTGTGAAAGAGGTTTGGAAAACCATTTCCTTTCTCACAACAAAAAAGGGAGAGGATGTAGATTTCTGCAGTTTGTGAGGCAAACATCCTCCACCCATGGCCAAGGAGAGGCCAGAAGAGCTTTTGCTTTAGACCTGAAATTTGGTGTGAAATTCACCTTTCACTCAGTACTTGTACGTGCAGGGTTTTGCTTTTGGATTCCCAGTGCAGTACCAATAAGCTTATAGGTGAAGGATAATTTTGGTTCATGATAAGGAGAATTACTTGATTTTCTATCCTGAAATTTCTGTTCACAGCTCACACAGAGTACTAAGAAATCTGAAAAGCAGCAGGCAACCTGGAACTTTGCATTTCCGTAGAGAGGCACAGCTGCCAAAAATCTTCTGTTTTGGGGGGGAAAAGGAGATTTGGGTGCTGTAACATGATGACAGTGATAAATGGACTAGGAGTCCCACTTGGAATAAACTATTACTGACAGGAGTCCAAATAAACAGAGGCAAAACCAGAGCAGCTGAGTCGGGCTGTGGGTTGAGACGGTTCTGAGCCAATGGAGCAGGATCTGAAGCAAATGTGAAAGCGGCTGCAGAGCTGATTGCAGAGAAAACACTGACTGAGCTGAGTGTCTGACACAGAGCTGGCTCAGCCAGCTCGAGAGGGCTTAGAAAAGGAAACCAAAGTACATCCTATTCTTAGTGCTTCTCTTTTTCTGCTTTTTACTTTCTTTTTGTGTCTGGGCAGTACTACCTTGATCTGGAGCATCTCCAAATGCTGCTCCTTCCTTTCCCTGATAAAACCTCGAGATCTTGCACACTTGGGCTGACAAATGCATGAGGACAGTAATCAACCCGAGACATTCAGCAAGAAATCTTTTGCTATTACAGAATTACACAGGATTAGACAGCTGGTACTCTTCTCTTTGCAATCCAAGCCTTAGCTCTAAGCTATGGAGTCTTGGAGCTGGCTGCTGTGCCAGATTTTGCACTGATTTTGTGGCGATGCCCTGAGGCTGCACAAGCACGGCACGTTCTCTCCATGAGCTGCAGTTGGGCAATCTGCAATGCTTTACTTTTATATTACAGCAAAGCACGAAGTTTGAAGTCTCTAAGGATTAATCAGTCACCAAGTGACAGCCAGCTGTTTACCCCCAAACTGCTTTATGTAATGATCATTTCTCTGTAGTGCTGACAGGCCCCAATAAACAACTGGGACCTCAGTGTACTCAGTCGTGTAGAGAAGCAGCACAAAAGGGAACATTTTGGAAAAGCTTGCAACTATGAGATGAAGATAAAAATAAAATCGATTAAACAGGTGGCAGTGTGAAAACTAGAGATCACATTGGCCCCATGGCAGGATTTCATCATATCTCCAGCCCAAAGAGTGGCAAGGTGGATTTTGAGAGGGAAGTTTGTTTTGTAATCACATATGTTGTGTTTTCAAGTTCAACAGGCAAGTAGGATATGTGTGTTTTAAAAATTTAAAATATGACAAACTTTCGATCAGTATTCTAAATCCTCAGAGTGAAATCAGGAGGGGAAGTTGGGTGGTGAGCTCTTCCAAGTTTTCATGCCTACACTGAGTACTCCAGCAGCCTCCTGCTAGTACATCAAATTGTATTGGTATCAGGGAAAAGGTGTTTTTTCCAGCAAGCAGTTTGGTTCTGTGAGTCAGTGCATGGATCTCCTGCTAGGGAAGATAATTCCCCCTTGCTCTCGTTTGTCTGTGCAGGGGTCACTGACAGAGGCCTGGGCAGGCACTCGCTGTTGAGCGGCAGATAGGGAAGGCAGCACCTGCCAACCCTCCAGGCACTGCAGCCTTGCCTTGGCAGGCTGTTCATAAACACTCCAGCACGTTGGGTTGGCAAGTCCCACCAGGCTTTTAATAACAAATTATGTATTTCAAGGCACAGGCAATGTGCAAACACACATGAAGTGCCATGCTGAAGATGCCACTGGGGTGCCACATCCCATCTGTTAGAGTCCTCTTTAGTCTGGGAGGAACTGTGAGGCTGCCCTGAGGGAAAAGTGTGGCCTAACGGTGACCATGTGCCCTCCCTGAGGGGAAAAACATGGGCTGGGACGCCATGTGTCTTCCCTTAGAGAAGTCATGGGTTCTGGGCAGCCGGGTATCCTCCCTGAGGGGAAAGTGCAGGCTGAGGATGCTCATGGTGTCCCTGAGGGGGGACATGCAGGCTGGGGGCCCTGTGCCCTTCCTGAGGGAAAGTTCAGGCTATGGGTGGCTCTGCCCTCCTTGCAGGAGGAAGCAGCAGGCAATGGATGGTGGTGTGCCCTCCATGAGGATGAAGCAGAGGCTGAGGATGCTCCCTCTGTGAGGGAGATGTGTGTTGGGGGCCCTGTGCTCTCCCTGCAGAAGAAAGGAACAGGCCATGGGTGGCCATGAAGGAAAGTGAGGGTTGTGAGTGGCTCTGCTTTCCCTGATGGAAAGCACAGAGCTGGAAGGACAGTGTGCCCTCCCTGAAGGAAAATGGGAGGTCAGGGGAGACTCTCTGAGGGGAAAGCAAGAGCTGTGAAAGGCTCTGCCCTCCCTGAGGGGCAGGAGCAGCTGGAGTGGCAGTCTCCTCCATGAGGGGAACGAGGGTGTCAAAGGATGATATGGAGGGCGCTGCTCCACCCTGAGGAACGCCCTCGCTCAAAGGGAGAGGCTGTGGGTAGTTGTACCCTTCCTGAAGGAGAACGCAGGCTAAGGTGGCCATGTGTCCGCTTTGAGGGGAAAGTGTGGGCTATAGGTGCTTGTGCCCTCCCTGAGGGGAAACCGTCAGGGCTGCATGTGCTCTTCCCGAGGGAAGGAGCAGGATAAGGGTGGCCGTGTGCTCTCCATGGCCGTGTGCTCTCCATGGGGAGCGGGCACGGGCTGCAGGTACTGATGGCATCCCTGAGGGGAAAACACGGGCTATGGGGTGTCCGTGTGCCTTCCCTGAGGGGAAAACAGGGGCTATGGGTGTCCATGTGCCTTTCCTGAGGGGAAAACACGGGCTAAGGATGTCCGTGTGCCTTCCCTGAGGGGAAAACACGGGCTATGGGTGTCCGTGTGCCTTCCCTGAGGGGAAAACACGGGCTATGGGTGTCCGTGTGCCTTCCCTGAGGGGAAAACACGGGCTATGGGTGTCCGTGTGCCTTCCCTGAGGGGAAAACACGGGTTAAGGGTGTCCGCGTGCCCTCCCTCAGGCCGCCGGCTGTCCCCGAGGGGCCGGGACCCTGCCCGGCCGTGCCGCGGCGCGCACGCGCACCCCGCTCCCCGTTTTTCCTTCCGGGACACGGGGGCGTTTCCTGTTGCTGTGGCGGCGGCTCCCGGGACCGAGAGGGAACCGGCGGCTCCCCGGGGAGTCCGGTAAGAGACCGGGCTGTCAGCTCCGCTCCCCCCGGCCCTAGCGAGCCCCCGGGCACCGGCACCCCCTCCCCGGGGCCGCGGCGCGGGGTCCGCCCTGCCCCAGTCCCTGTGCGGGCAGCGAGGGCTCCGAGGGGTCCCGGCGTTTGGCCGGGACAGCGGGTTGATTTTCGCTTTGCACCGATCCCGCAGGTTTGCAGCCGTCCCGACGTTTGCAGCTCAGGGCTTCAGCTGCGGGACGGGACGCAGCTTGAAAGATGCAGTGTTTACAATAGAAAGCTCTTTCATGGGCTGCGCAAGGAGTGGTAAATGTTGCTGTGTGCGGTAGGGAGGCGAGCGGCTGTAGCCTGTGTGAAACCAGCTCTGTTTATGCCGCAGCTTGAGTCTGAGCATCCTTGTGTTCATTAAATCCCGCACCTCGGTCATTACACATTGTATGTACTGGTGCTGCAGCAGCGAGAAAAGTCTGGGATGTGCGTGAAGGGACCTTAAATGCCTTAGGGAAAAAGTGGTGAAAACTTTTGTCCACAGTTGCGAAGACTGACCCATTTTAAATATTCCACGGCTCTGGCTCCTTGGGGAGAGGAGCGGGAGATGGTATCAGCATAGCTTGTGTGTGCTGAAAGGAGACGCCAGCAGGAGCTAGGAGTGGTGATGGATTTTGGAGGAGGAGCAGGGAAACAGGCAGTGATTCGAACAGCTTTCTGAATGTTTCTGGTACTATATTTAGTTTTGCTGCTCTAATAAATAAGCATAATTTCTGATTATTTGAAGATTTGGTGTGTCACCAAGATAAAAAAGGCTGCTTCTTAGTTCTTTTACACTCCCTCATAAGAGAGTTTTATGGGAGGCTTTTTTATTTGGCCTTTCTTGTTTAAAGTTATGAAGGTAATAGTTTCTTTTTGGCACGGTAAAATAAAAGAAACCCATGAGCCATGAAACATGGCTCTCAAACAGGAGCCATCAGACATTGTGTGTTGTAGTTCCACCTACTGTTTACCTATGAAATATTTTAAATACCTTTTATGATTGTCATAGTTGCTGCTTCAGTTCTGTAGCGTAGACTGGGGGAAGGGTTCAGCGTGAGGGAATTGAATTGGGACTCTGATTTCTTTCAGGATAACATGCAGATTTTACTTGGCATTGTTTAAAAAACAGAACTATTGGTTGTTAATGTATTTCTGTGCCTAAAGATAACCCTGTGGCTGTTGGAATTTGCACTGTTGGGAATCACACAACCCCTCTGCTTCCTCCAACTGATATTTTGACAAAAGAATCAGATATAGTTAGCAAGTAATTATAGGTTGTTCTGGAGACAAAGAGGAATGCTCTAACAGGGAGGCTGAAACTTGATAATTTGGTGCTGTTGCTCTCTGGCGTGGACTGTCTCTATTTCAGAATGTGAAGTATCTCCTCTCCCTGCACCCTTCCAGTTTTAGTTTCTGCCTCTGCGTAATTAGACAAGTGAGAAAACAAGTAAACACCGACCACTGGAGCCACTAGGACAAAGTTAAATCTGCTCCGAGTTCCTCAAGATACCTGACCTGGATTTACCCAATACAAAAACTTCCTCGTGTTCCACTGAAACTCCTCCTCTTTCCTGAGAAGTTTTATTGCAGTCACTCTGCTTTTTCTGGAATGCTGTGGTGGTTTGAAATGTTTCTTGGCTGTTGTGTTGTGCATCTCTGTATAAATGCAAAGTTTATGTTCAGTGTTAATCATTCATATGAGGGTTGTTTCCTTTGTCAGTTCAAGAGGGAGGAGTTCCTTGTGTGCTGTAAGGGTAAGGAGGGAGGGAAGAGATTCTCTTTGATCCCTGAAGCATTGGACAGTTGAAAACAGGAAAAAAATATTAAAATTACTAATTTCACAAGGAAGCTATTTTGTCCTTGGCTCTCTTCAGCTGGTTGGATTTCATAGGTGGTGAATATATCCTTGAACTCCTTGTATCATTAGAGCCACTGTTAAAATCTGTCCCTGTTTGAACTTAGCTGCTCTAAAGTGTTGGGTATTTCTAATCTGTCATTTAAAAAATAAACAAAAAATCTTTGAGATAAAGAAAGTCAATAGTTGAATTTTATATTAATCACAGCATTTTTGTCTGTGAATTGTTGTTTGCAAATGGTCTTTTAAGAGTTATTTTATTTGGCAGCACCGTTCCAGACCAAAGGTCAGGGTCATAGTGCTCATAATGTCTGGTGAGTCATAGATTTGTCCTGAAATCCAATTCTGGAAGACATTTATAGGACATTGGCAGTGTCTGATCCCCTGGAAGGTATTCCAGCTGGGAAAAAAAATGTCTTTGCCTGCCCCTTTCCAGCCAGGTTTGTTGCCCTCTCATACTGTGAACAGGGTGATGCTTTTGGGTGTTGTAATGTGCTGTCCAGTAAAATCCTCCTAGGTTGTAAATTACTTTCTGGGAGCTATTGGGAAAACATCTCATTAGTAAGGGAAGGTTTTTTCTTATACCAGGTAGTAAATTCATTACCCTCAGTCATGAATAGGATCTTTTCTGATATTTATGAGGCTTTTAAATCTTTCATTGCTGGTTGAGGTCCTTGCTTCAGTCACTCATTAGCTCATCTTTGGCACAGACCCCTGCAAAATGCTTCAAGTGAGTGACAGTCCCTGATCTGGGATAATGTGATGCTCCCAAGATTCTCAGCCTGAATTCCAAACCTGTTGATGAAAGCCCAGGAGCAGCCCTGGTGGGTTTGCTCTGTTTCCACGCTGTGTGGCTCAGTTGCTCTGGTACCCTCAGCTGTAGTAGTGGTGCTCCTGTTCCCATCCAGTCAAGGTGACCCAAACCCTGGGACCCTCTCAGTGTGTTGGCACTTTGTCTGACATTGTCAGCACTGGCCAGAGCTGCAGCCCTTCTGCATAGTCTGCATCAAGATGACATCCTTTGGAGGGTCTGTTTTTAATATTCTTGCTGTTCAGTGAGTGGTTGAGAGAGGAGGAGACAAGGAAGAGCCTGGCTGCAGTCCTTTGAGTTTTTATCTCTGCCTTTCTCAGGAATATCTTCTCTCCTCTGCAGTTTGGGAAGAGCTTGCTGATGGAACTGTCTTTTTTTTTTTTTTTCTTCCCCCCTCCCACCGAATTCTTGATCTGAATAAGACCAAATTCTACTGATGGTAAATGCAAAATTGATTTTTTGTCATTTTGAGTTTACTGATGCTGCTTTACTCTGGATGACTGGAAGAGGTAGAAATCTGGTATTTCTATACACCTTTTAAAGATCTGTTTTATTTCTCTACACCTGCAAACAACCCTGCATGTGTATCTCTGCTCTTAAACATCAGCCTTCATGTGTGCAGAGTCCTGTCCCTCATGTCCCTCATTTTCTCTTTGCTGTTTTTTCCACCCCTGCAGTTCTCTGATACCATTTTTAGAGAAGCTTAACAAGAATGCAGAGTAATAGGAATAAATGCAGAAATCTGTATAAATGCATAAAAAGCATAAAATGCATAAAAAGGAAACCACAGTCACTAGTATTCAAAAGCTCCTTCTCATCCTGAATTAGAGTGGCCTTCCTTCAGCACTGCAAAAGTGTTGAATAGAGGAAGCTGGAGCATGTTTTATAAAATGAAGCATGCTTATAAAACAGTCTTCTGGCAGGTTTCAGATTTCTCTTATGTGGGCAAAAATAATGCCACTTTGAAATCATTAAATGAATGCATTTCAGATAGTCTGTGGAGAATCAGATCCTTGGATTCAGCTTCAGTTTCCTGCAGCTTTTCTGTAGCATTTTCCTGTTTTCTAGCATGTTCTCTGTGTTGTGTAAAGAACCTTTCAGCAGTGGAGGGAAGTCATACACAGCACTATTAGATATGTCAGCTGATTAAGTGAAGAATGCCTACTGAGAGTGCCACAAGCTGTTATCTTTAACAGAGCAAGGGCATGATTTTAAAATTGAAATATCTTTTTAAGTGAAATCCCTTTTACAGTTACCTTAACAAGGAAACCAAGCTTTTCAAGTAGAATTGGTCCTACTAATCATTGATAGAATTACTGAATGTAATCACTGAAAATGGGTACATATCAGGAAATATGAATATCTAATTGAAATTTGATGTTGCTAGATGACTATATCACAGAATTCTAGATGATTTCCATGGATTTCAGGACTGTGTGGGAAGGCAGTGGCTGTAGGAACATGGGGCATCCATTGGGCTGCTGTTCTGCCCCTAAGGGAACCCATCTGTGAGCAGGACTTGAAGCCAACCCAGCGTGACATCATGGAGAATTTTCTCTATTTCCTTTTGTGTGGTGATTTTTGTCCTACAGTTTGTTTCTTTGTCTCAGGAGAAAAGGGATTTCTATTGTCAACTATTTGTTTGTTGTTGAGGCATGTCTTTTAATAAGCTCTTCATTCCCTTGTGGTAGGTGGAGGCCTTCTCATTGCTGAAATAATGAATATATTTATTATCCTCTACACAGTTTTAATAAGTGATAATTTTGCTACATTTTTCTCGTGCATTTGCAGAGGCACATACATCTGAAATTAGATGTGATGCCTTTTGGTTTGTGGCATGGGGTAGTGGCAAGAATATCCCAAATAAGAGAAGTTGTGGGAGGTGATAGTTTTTGTGGAGGGTTTTTTTTTTTTGTGTTTGTGGCATGCACTTGGGAGCAGAGCTCTGCACTTCATGTCCCACACTTGGGGAAGTTGTATGACATGTGAGCATCTTGCAGGTCTGTGCACTCAGTCTTTCAGTCTTGTTTTTAAATATCTTTATTAATTTATTTGTGTTTAAAGCCAAGTAAGTATTTTGGTCCTGTTCTCTGGTTTTTGCTGAAAATATGGAAAACACAAGTGAGCATCTCTAGGTTATCCAGGAGCCTTAAAGCAGATCCCCAGTCCTGGCACCAGGTGGGGGTGGTTCTGAAGAGACCTTAAATAGTTTTTCCTCTGTGCTTTAAACATAAATTGGCTTTTCTCTGGCAGATATAGTATTCTTCTTTCCAGTTTTGTTCTATTTCTCTTTTAACAGGCATGTCTGGCAAAAGGCAAATAAATTCTGATGTCCTTTACTGAGTTGTGGGTGTCCTGCTTTGCTTTTGATGAAAGATCTTATTTTATAGATGGGCAGAAAGGTTGCAGAAAAATTTTGGTACTGTCAGTTCCCCTCCTGTTTTCTTAATAAATAGTTATCAGGAGGGGAATAAAAGAGATTGGATTTTATTATACTGTTAATTGTTTTATGGCTTTTGGGTGAGAGGGCTGCTTGGTTCCTGTATCTGGGAATAATTCCTTTGTGCAGCTGGAAGGGTGGTAATGCTGTGGTGCTGGTAATGCTCTGATGATTCTGGAGAGTGTTTTGATCTTTAATTTACTGTAGTTACTGCAGCTCCCAGCAATAGCCCGTGAGGAAAGGCAGCTATTCCTGTGGAGCCAAAGAATTGCTGCCCTCTTGATTGGTGTCAGTTTTGGATGGAGAGACATGGAAATGGCCTTTGCAAAGATGAGGAAAGCTGTGCTCCACTGAGTGGAGGTTGGGCAGAAATCTGCTGGTGCATTCCAGAGTGGCTCTTGGCTCTTCCATGTGTGAATTGCACTCAGTGGTGCAGTCTTGCTGAAAGGGTTTGGTGTAAAATCAAGACCAGAACATGCACAGCCAGGATGCTTGCCACAACATCTGAGCTTACTCTGCACCTCTTTCAAAATTAAGATCCTTTGTGTGCCATTATTCCTTTCCCTAGACAGGAAAGAAGAATAATTAAGACTTTTTTGTGTGCGTGCATTTCAGATTGTGCAGTGAATGTCCACAAGAACTGCAAGAGTTTGCTGACTGAATGCAGCAGCATCAGACCCAAGGTGGGCTTTAACATTTGTTCTTCTTTTATAATAACAAGGCTTGACATAATAAGTTTAATTTATGCAAGTGGTTTAGTTTACATCAGCACAGAATCTTGCCCTACATCTTCAAGGCATCGAGTAGTTATTAACTTGTTATTACAGTAATTAATGATAATGTATGGAGGGAAAATAAAGTGAAATATTTTACTGCTGTACTGTGAACTAGTTAGCCTGTGTCCCAGAACTGTGACTAGCACTAGTCCTCAAACCTATCACTTTTTTGGGGAATATAATTGAATTATGTGGTACCTTTGAATGTTGTACCATCTCAAAGCTGATGGCAGAGCATGAGGGGTGGAGGAGAATTTGGCTGTTGAATATGATTGCTAAACTGGAAAATGCAGAATAAGTGATTTCATTTGGGACCTATGATGAACTTGGTCTTGCTATGCTTATGTTTATTTTTTATCTCTGTCACCCTGGTGCCTGTGATTGCATGTAAGGTCACAGGTTGTTTCACATAGATGTCTATCTGTTGGGGCTTTTTGTTCTGGTATTGGTTTTGAAAATCATTTCCTTCTCCTTATAACTAATAATACTTGAGGGAGTTTTAGTTTGTTTTAACCTGCAAGTGCTGATGGTTTCAGAGACTGATAGGAGATTAGGGAGTACTGTGAGGGGGAAAAGAGAGAGCAGAGCAGCTCAAACCTGAGCAATTAGAGGTTAGAGGAAGTGTGTTCAGGCATTGGTGATATAGAATGGAACTCTTCTGAGGGCAGAAATGATCTTGTGGGGGATTTGATATATAATTTTAAACATCTCAGGGCATTGTGAATTTTCCTTTTAAACCAAGAAATTCACTTGCTCTGATGCTTTCATTTCCACTCTTTAGCACCACATGACAAACCACTCCTGAAGAGAGCAGAGAAGGATTGGGGGCACAAAATGGGGTGAAGAATTCAGTCAGAAATGGGAACCCCAAAGGTTCCCCAAAAGCCATTTGTTACAGCCTGTATTATTAATTTAATTTCTTTGCATCTTTGATAACTTGTATCTCAATGGTTTTTAATACCCTAGTGTTGCAAGAAGGATGAAGTTTAGCAGAGATTACCAAAGATGCAATTTGAAATGGACAGTCTGAATTTTGGTTGAAAGTGGCTGGATTAGTTTAGTCAGTATTGCTGGAACTAAACAACAGCAAAGTGTCAGTGAAGACTGTGAACATGAAGGGGTTGCTTTCTTCTCATAAATTAATTATCAATAGCTTTAATTCAGCTGTAGTTTAAATTTTGGTTCTATTTCAGCCTGATTTATACTTTGTGGAATTTAATACAAAGTGTTAATGTCTATATGTCATTTGTCTGGCACATGAAAGAATCAAAGCTGTTATTGTGTTAAATCTTTTATATTCTCAGTGAACATCTTCACTTACAGTAAATGCTATAGGATAGGAAAAATCTGATTCATTTTGGACTGAAAGTTTGGTCTGGATGTATAAGAATATTGTATTTTTTTCCTGTAGCAGAAAGATTTGCAGCACAGACCTTCTGGATCTCCACAAAGTTCGCCCCAGTGCATTTCCCCAGGTTTGTACTAAAGAATGATTTCTGTGCTCAAGGCTTATCTGTTCTATTGCATTTTTTTTCTTTAATATGTTTTAAAGGCTATACACTGTGTGTTATTGAAGTATAGAGAAGGTCTCTTTTAATAAGATGGTTTCATTTTTTTTTTCTATTGGGAATGGCTTAGAGGCTCCTAGCAATCTCCTGTGTGTTTTTATCTTTTTATCTTTTTATCTTTTTATTTTTCTTTATACCTTCTTGCTGTGTAACCTCAAAATATCATGGTGAAAAGGGATCAATAAGCTCGTTTTTCATTGATTGTCTATTCTCTGGCCTCTGAAAAGACTAGAACTGTGAACTTTGTTTTACATCAGATTTTCATAATTGTCTATTTAAAACTTGCCTGCAGCTAGTGGTTGCTAGAAATCTCTAAGACAAGCTAGCACTAATGGTCTGAACATAAATCTTTGTTGAAACAAAGTGAGGAAAAAAGGATCTGGGAGGGGAAAAAAGCAAGAAGAAAGAACATCTGTATTTCAGCATAGGCTTTGAAATATCTTTTTGCTCCTGGAAAAGACCATCCCAGTCAGAGGTGTATTAAATAACATTTTAATTTTACAAGATGTTACAAGGTGTGCATTAACAGGACAGGTGAGTGTCAAACACAGCTGATTTGAATGTCTGAGCATCACTCTGGGTGTTTCAGGTGCTTTCAGGTACCATTTGCATTGCAGGGTGTCCTCTTCATTAAATGATCCTTCCCAAGAGGCAGCACAGGGGATAATTGTTATAAGGAGATAAGTGGCTGTTTGTGTTACCCAGAATGGGTCTGTGCATTTAGGAGAAAGTGCAGAGACTAAAATAGGAAGCAAGGGCTGATGCAGATGGGAGCAGCAGTCAGTAGGGCTGGTTGGTGAGGAGCTCTGTGGTACCTGGTGTGTGTGAGGGGAGCAGCGATCGATGTGGGGCTCAGCAGTGTGCAGACAGTGCTAATTGAACTCAGAAAATGGCTTGTGGGCCATGCAGGCTCTGCTAGGCACACAGTACTCATTTTCCTTAGTCAAAAGCAGGAGCTGGAAATTAAAGGAACAGCTAATAGCCTGGGCATTGTATGTTGTTAGCCACAGCATAATCCTGCAGACTGCAGTGCCCAGCAAAATAACCCAAAGATATTGTCTCAATGTAAAAGAAAAATTCATTTTAAGAGAGGTATAAACTGTGTTGTGTGTCCCCATCCCTCTCCCCTTGTTTTGCCTCTGGAGATTTTTAGGTCTGGCCTATCCTTGTGTAAGAGAACTTTATGTTCCTGGCTTGTGGAGCACAAAAAGACAACTTGATGGCCAGTAATTGCAATACTTCACCAAATGGAAACACAGGGACATTGGTTATTAAGCCTTTGTTTAAGAAATCTGACTGGGCAAATCTTTCAGATATTTGTCTCCTTTTGGGGCTTGGAGGGGATGGAAAGGACTCAGTTTACCCAGTTTGCTGTAGACTGACAGTATACTGTGTGTGTAGCCAGGAGATTTCAAACCCAAACAGGTTTTGGGAAAGGTATTTCCAGCAGGAAAAGATGTGGTGGTATAATTTCTATTAAATGTCCTTGATGAAACCTCCCCTGCAGCCCCAAAACAATTCTTCTGTCAATGAAGATGAAATGAGAGACAAGCAGGTATAGAGCACGGGATATGAAAAAATGTGGAAAAACCTGTTTCATGACAGGAACCACAAATACCTTGATTTAACTGTGCTTCACTGAGCAAGGCAGAAGTGGGAGAGAGAATTATTAGTGAAGGTACACTAAGGAAGGCAGGCTGAAAAAGGGGAGCTTTTAGGTCTGGGTGGACACCAGTGTTTTTACTAGAAAAGTGATACATGAGCCTTATCTGGGAGCTGGAGACCCCCTTGAGCTGCTACAGCAGCAGCAGCAGCCCCCTGGTCCTGGAGCAGCCTCCTGGACGTGGGACTGGGAGAGGAGCTGGGTCTCTCCCTGTAGTGACAGAGCCCTGGGCTCAGGGATCTGTGAGATCCCACTCCCATGTCCTTAAAAGCTCTTTGAAAAAGGGCAGCTACAGACCTTGTCAGAGATCAATGCTAAAGATTGTCTGGCTGAGTCTTCGTCTTTGACTTCCCTGAAGTTCCTTTTTTAAAAGGATGTATTTTGTCTCCTGTTCCTTATCATTTATTACAGACATTAGTACTAAATAATTGTATCCATTTTTTATAAGTCTATTACAGGCTTCCACGTATTGTGTAATAGTGATTAAAGTTTCAAATATCTTTCCAGTTCACAGTCTGTCTAGATTTAAAAAGCATTAAAAAGCTGTAGTATTAAAATTAAATTTAGCTCTGGTATCTATTATGTGCAGTGTGTGTGCATGCAGATACAAATCGCTGTGAGCAATAAGCATTGCAAAGAACTTGTGGGGTTTTTTCTGTGATCTCTGATTTTTCTTGTTTGCCATGAAATGTTCTGTGCCCTTATACGGTGGGGTGTGAATAATTGTGTGTAGGTTCTGGTGTTTTACTAAAGGAGAAGATACTTTGCAATTTCCACACTAAATGGGCACAGTAGGGACCAATTTCCTGCACTTCAGACCTGCTGATTTAGCCAATACAGTAAGTTAAGTGGCAGCTTTACATTTCTAGAAGGATCACAGGTAGTATAAAAACAGAGCATCTCTGGGGCCACTTTACTGTGCCAGGTCTGAGGGCAGCCAGTGCTGAGCATGGGGAATACAAATTCAAAAAGCAGCGGCAGAAGCAATGCGATTCCAGCTCACCCCGAGCTGTCTTTTTGTGGTTCCTTTTCAAGAAAATGGAATGAGAATGTTTTTTTGGACAACGAGCTCCTGACATCCAAGATCCTGTCAGTTCTCCGTCCGCATTCCGAGCGAGGGCTGAGAGCAGGCGAGCTGCAGTGCACGCCTCATTTTCTGAGTACCAATTCCATTTTTGCCTCTTTAGCCACCTCTCTGAAGGAGCAGCCCCGCAGCCTCCTCCTGGGAGCGGATGGCACCCCAGCCCTGTCCCGCAACCTCGGCATGACTATCGCCCAAAGAGGACATTCCCAGCCTTCACTCAACGCTGCTGGAGCTGTGAATAAATTTGGGTGAGTAAAATGCTTCTCTTCTAATCCACTGGCTTCAGATGCCCCCCGCCTCCCCAGTGTGGAAAGAAAAATGAGAATTCATGTCTTATTTTCAAGCTCAAGAGTTTTAATTCTGAAAGTTGTTTCCCTGAACAATGCTCTTTTTTTTTTCTCCTTTTTTTGTGTCTTTACTCCCTCTGTCCTATGTCACGAAAGTTATTGTATAAAGTAGTGCAGTATTTTAATGTTTCTGTCTAGATTACGGTTTTCATGGGTGTATTTGTCTTGAGAGCTGCTGTGAAATTCTCATCTGAGTTCAGCTATTCTAGGTTGGGCTGGTGCTGACTGGTGTAGGAGGCAGCAGTGTTTTAAATTGCTGAATACCTTCATTAAAATACTAGGCAAACTCAAGGCTATCTACTGTTTTAAGTAGCTATTTACTTTTGATGTGCCCCAGTTATCCTCCCTTCCTAGAGAAAGTGCCCTTTGTACTCTGAACTGGCTGTGGCTTGTCACCAGGTGATGTCCTTGTAAACTGTCATACCAGAAGTTACAAGCTTTGCTCATGCTGCTCTAATTAAACTGCAGGATTTCAGTGTTGGAGTTGCTAATTTGATTTAACTGTTTAAAGAGCACAGTGATATCTTATTTATTTATTGTAAGATAATTGCACTATAGTTTAGGAAAGATGCTTGTTAAAGAAGTTGGATTTTTTTTTTTAAATTTTAATTGTTCTGGTGTAATTTCTTTGGCCATTTAGGATAATTTCAGGAGACATGGATGAAGGGGATTCAGGCTTTATAAAATTTAAGCAGACTTCAGATGACGTTGTCTCGCTTGCACCTTCAACAGCAGACTCCATTTTTCTGGAAGGTATGGAATTTCTGTGCTTTTCAGGATTGTTATGCAACATCTCCCACGGGTTTGAAAGCAGCATTGAGGTGGTTTTGCTCTTGTTTTTCCTGATGGTAAAGAGGGATATGGTGTTTAATAATAAGTGAAATTGTGCTTTTGGTCTAGATGCATATTCTGTGTCCCTCCGGAGTGAAATAGAAACAGATGCTCATGAGTTTGAGGCAGAATCTTGGAGTGTTGCAGTGGAACAGCCTTATGCAAAGAGGCAAAGGAAAGATGTTATAAAAAGGCAAGATGTCATTTATGGTAAGAGTATTTGTTATTCTTAAAACTTTTTCTGTTTCATGGTGCCACTGTTGTGAAACAAAGCAGAAAACATTTTTGTTGGTTCCCATTTTGACTTGTGCTTGAAAACTAAAAGTGGGTGAAGGTTTTTGAGTCTGTTACCTGCATTTATGTGTGTAATTCCTTGTGTGAATGCCTTTAAACAGCCCATGGGTTTCAGTGGGGCTCTGTAAGCAGCAAAGCCCAGCTGTACAATTAGGGAGCAGCTCAAGTGCCACTGGGAGATGTCCTTAAATGAGTAGGGTCAGTCACTGCTGGGTTGGGACATTAGCAAGGCAAATTTAAGAGCTTCACATGAGTGATGCAAAGACTGCAGTGAAGAAGATAATGATGGCTTTCAGAGCCTGCTCTTATGTCTCACTGCTCACTGCACAGCATAGAAATGACTTTTGATTTTATTTCTGTATTTCGCCTCTCCCAGAACTAATGCAGACTGAAATGCACCATGTTAGGACACTGAAAATAATGCTGAAGGTGTACTCCAAAGCCATGAGAGAGGAGCTGCAGTTCTCAAATGCAGTCATCAACAAGCTCTTTCCCTGTGTGGATGAGCTGCTGGAGATGCATGGGCAATTCCTGCTCCAGCTGAAGGAGAGAAGAAAGGAATCCTTGGAAGAAGGCAGTGACCGAAATTATATAATCCAGAACATTGGAGACCTCTTGGTAAAACAGGTGGGAATTAAATCCTACCAATGATGTCAACACTATAAAGCTTCTAAGAAGCTACCTGTGAGGGTAAAGTTATGTAGTACAGAGATTGATTTCATCCTGGGTTTATGGTTCTCTTCCCAGGTAATGTGGGAGCATGACTCCCAGGAATATATCTAATTACAAATACCATGAAATGGTCATTAAATGTTCTTTGGGCATGCACATACATGTTGTGGGATTTGTGACTTGTTTGATTCTACTTTTCATCTATTCCAAGAGTAAAGTAACATATTCCCAGTGTCCATTCCAAGCTTGGCTCTCCTTCAGATAAAGCCAAACTTCTTCATTCTGCTCTTTTAAAAATACAGTCAGGATACTTTAAACTCATGGCAGCTTTAGCACTATTCTGGCATGGAGTGGATGCAACAATTTCTATCATACATCATGACCATTTATTTTGGCCCTTCAGCTTTTACAGCTCACAGACTTTTTGAGTGCAGAGGTCCAGAAATCCTTTTTAAAAATTACAACCATCATTTAATATTTGGTTATCTTGTGGTATTCCAAGCCCTCACATGTCACACTGCATAAATCTCTCATTTCTGGTACAGAAGAAATTGAAACACAGGAAAAATGTCTCAGAAACTATGTTAAACCTGGGGTTTATGGTGGAGGTAGGCTTACTCTGAATGATTAATTTCTTTCTTCTTCATTCTTCTGTTTCCAATTAGTTTTCAGGTGAAAATGGGGAGAGAATGAGAGAAAAATATGGTGTGTTCTGTTGTGGACACAATGAAGCTGTTAGCCATTACAAAGACCTGCTCCAAAGCAATAAGAAGTTCCAAAACTTAATAAAGGTAAACAGTAACCAGAAGTCTCCTATTCTGACTATGCAAAATATATTTCACTGCTTTGAGTTTTGTTTTGTACTTGAAGATCCCTCAGATGTTAATGGGCAGGGTTACAGACATATTCTCATTATTTGGTGGATTGTGAGCTTTTGTATTTTAGATCTTTTGAGTTACTTGGAGACAAAACCACAATTAGCAAGTGTTACATTTGAGTCAGGCTCTTGAGAGCACCTAGGACTGGGGAATAGAATATTTGTTCTGTTCAGAGCTCTGTCCTGCTGTGAGGCCATCAGGGTAGATTGGTTTGTTAATAAATTAAATCAATGATAAATGCTGTTGATGAGCTGCTGTAGAAAAGCAGGGACTCTTAGATTTTGCTCACACCATCATCTTTCCAAACCCAGAAGATTTGCTCCAGGGTGGTTTGCTGCACACTCTAATGTGCAGTTAACAGGAAGGGCTGAAGAGAGACAGCCCAAGTGGAAGCTGTAACCTGAATCTCAGATGGCTTTGTAGAGGCCTAAATATTCTCATTTTCCAGTCACCAGTAAGTGATACTGTGTGAACTTTCCAGCATAGCTCTGTATTTATAGCTCGTCTTAGCCAGGTGCCTTTAAAGTGAGAGTCCTTCACTTCCAAAGAGTTAAATAAGTGACCAGAGTATTAAAACATGTAATTTCAGTCCTTGTAGAGAAAGATCTTGGTACTGTGTTTTTCTGCTGCCAGGTGTGTGCAGTACCTGCTGTCAGATTAACTGGTGCTTTACAGTCCTCCCTTTCTAAACAGGAATGTGTTTCTGTAGGTCAGGCTATTGGTAAGCACACAGTGGTAAAATAAACATAGATTTCTTCATTATTGATCTAATTTGACTGGTAGGTGTTTGGGTCTAGTTTTAAAACCACAGAACTTTTCTATGTATGAAAGGTCTGACCCTGTTATAGGGGGTGATCAGTTAGCAGCAGGCAGTCAGTTCAGATTTGGAAGTTTCCCTGGTTGACTCCACATTTAGTTAACAGTATTTGAAGACAATACCTAAGCTATTTTCCAGTAATAAAGGCAATTTTTGGAATGCTGTCAGGAGTTTTGCTTCAGTAGAAGACTGCAGCTAATTTCAAGGTGCTGTGTCTAATGTGCAGAAGTGTTTTGGGGCAGAAGGCATGTGAGTGGGGAGGGAGTTAGAAGAGCACCATGCACAGTGGGTGTGACAAGTTTGTCTTGTTTTGTAGAAAATTGGGAACTGTTCCATTGTGAGGAGGCTGGGTGTTCAGGAGTGCATCCTCCTGGTCACCCAGCGCATCACCAAGTACCCGGTGCTGCTGGAGCGCATCATTCAGAACACTGAAGGTGGGATGCTTCCTGGGAGCCTCACACTTCTCTGTTGGCCCTTTTTCTGCCATGTTTTGCATGTTCTTATCTCAGACAGCCTGTTAGCTGCTTTCTCACTTCTGTGTTGGCTGATGATGCCAGATCAGTCTCACCTCAGAGGGTCAAGAGAATCCCAGAATGGTTTGGGTTGGAAGGGACCTTAAAGTTCCTCTCATTCCACCCCCTGCCATGGCAGGGACACCTCCCACTGTCCCAGGCTGCTCCAAGCCCCAATGTCCAGCCTGGCCTTGGAACTGCCAGGCATCCAGGGGCAGCCACAGCTGCTCTGGGCACCCTGTGCCAGGGCCTGCCCACCCACACAGTGGGGAATTTCTTCCCAATATCCCATCAAACTCTGCCCTTCTTCAGCTTAAAGCCATTCCCTGTGTCCTGTCACTCCAGGCCCTTGTTAAATAGTCTCTCTCCATCTTTCCTATGGGTTCCCTTCAGGCCACACTTACTTCTGAAATTTCTCCAGGCTGAACAATTCCAATTCTCCCAGCCTCTCCTCAGAGGAGAAGAACAGCATTTAAAGTCTGCAACCACAAACCCACAGTAGTTAAACCTGTTGATTTATTAGCTTTTCAGAGCTTTAGGTTATTATATTTTATTTTTAAACTTAAGCTCTTAGAAAGTACTGTTAGATGTCCAGTATGGAGCCCTTATGCTAAAATGCATTTGAATGGCTCATGTCTTGTATTCCAGAGTTGAAAGTGTGCCTGACTGCTTTTCTTTTCCCTCAGTTGGAACTAGAGATTATGAAGAGCTGACCCAGGCCCTTGGTTTAATTAAGGACACCATCACCCATGTAGATGCCATGGTAAATGAGTGTGAGAAGGGACAGCGACTCAAGGAGATCATGCACAAAATGGAGCTGAAATCATCAGGGAAATGCAAGAATGGGCTTTTGTTCCGGAAGGATGACATGGGCCAGAGGCGGCTGCTCCTGGATGGGATGCTCTACTGGAAAGCTGCATCAGGGAGACTCAAAGGTACAGCACCAGCAAGGGGAAAAACACAACTGGGAAGCAAGATTTATGTTGGATTTTTTTTTTTTTTAGTAACTGTTTATTACTGATCGATTGCGTATAAAATAAGATGACAATAACCTGCTTGTTTAATAGGATATTGGAGGAAATAGCACTTGTTCTATTCTTGGCTTGTCCAATAAGCATCTCTGTAATGGTGCATGATAAGTTCCTTATGCTGTTTGCTTATTATCTGCCTGATCTGCTTCCCAATTCAAGAGGGAAGTCTTCAGATGGATGACAAAGCTTTGAGTCATCCTGACTTAGTCTCCTGTGGAAAGGCATTATCTTGTGCGAGCTCTGCTTCACACTTTGCAAAACCTGTGTCATGTCAGCCTCACGACTCTTAATTCTGCATTGCCAGGAAATCAAAGCAATGGCCATCAGGGAATATTTGAGCAGCTTCATTGCTCAAGTGTTCAAGGAGAAGTTTTAGTGGCACAGAAAGTGCAGCCAGGAGTAGGTGGGATCCTGAATGGCTGCAGTTCCAGAAGAATCTGCTTTTGGGAGGGATGTGTTCCCTCTGTAGCCCATGTGTGGGATGTGTGTGGGGGTGTTCTCAGGCTTTAAATGAGCTCTGTTTAAATCAGCTGATTCTGTATGGTACAGCCTGGCTGGGGGCAGCCCAAGTGGAAGGCAGTTACAGACCTAGTATTGCAAATGGTGACATGCTATTCCCTGGCTTGCAGGAAATATAAGTTAAGTAATTTTTTGAGTCTAGACTCATCTTTCTGCTTTAAAATACAACTCTCTTTTCCTTTTTTTCTGTCTCTTTTGTTACTGTAGATATTCTGGCAGTCCTGCTCACTGATGTACTGTTGCTCTTACAAGAAAAGGACCAAAAATACACATTTGCATCTGTGGTAGGTATTGTTTTCTTTATTTAATACATGCACTTAGAGGATTTATGAATGACAGTAACTACAGAAGAAACACAATTAGGGATGTTAGATACTTGTTGTAGGAGGTTCAGTAAGAAAATTAAGTGAATAAACCAGCCAAGTATTGAATCCTTTCCCCATTCTCCCAGTGCAAACCAGTGTTTTGTTTCATTGACAAGTTGTAGCTGCCACGTCTCCCTCCCATGATTTTCACTGTTTCTCTTCTTGTGCTGTGACTTTCCCTTACACTGAATTTTGTTAGGCTGAGATTTTGTACAAGTCATGGACATTGCACATGCCAGAAGTGTGCTTTGAAAAACACTTGCAAATAAATCCTGCTTCTGTTTAGTGTGCAGGGAAACAATCTGCCATCTCAGTTAGGGACATGGTAACTGTGGTCACAGTGCTCTGAGATTTGCTAGGGGCAGAGAAGTTTCCTTAAATACATGGAGTAAGCACTAATGCAGATGTTATTACTGCAGCACTCCAGAACATTCAGTGAATTCACTTGCTTTTCCAGGGCACTTCCACAGGTGTCCTCAGAGAAGTTAATTTGTACATTTTGTCCTGATCTAGTTCACTGATGGCTGTTGTCAAACCTGTAACAGAGAAACTCTTTTATGTAATTGTTTTCTTGGATGTATTTTTTTTTCAGGACATTAACATTAGAGCTGAATTCTAATGGCAAAAGCTATTTAGGTGACCTCAGGGCTGTACAAACAACTGCTTTTCAAATTACCCTTCTCTGAATGCACAGAACAGGGTGCTGTGTGGTGGATTTTTTTTCCCTCTGGAAACGTGCTCTACACTTAGTCTGACCAATTTTTTTGCATCTTTGTATGCATGCAGTTCATTTGAAATTTAATATCGCTTCTCCATAAATAAATCAAGTGAGGGAGCAAATGGATCTGCTCAGTGATTCTGTTTTTCCAGTGACCTCTGTTCATGGCTGGAATTGCAGTACAGCTGCTCAGAGAAGCTGGCAGAAGCTTCCTGGTGTTCCTGGTGTTTGCTTCACATCTCTCTTGTCATGGCTCTAGATTATTCTGTGGAGATTCAGCAGTCACAAAGAGCTGCTTTCTCCTGGGAAGGAACTTTCTAGGCTGCATATGTTGAAGCTATGCTGTAGGAAGCCTAGACAGGTTTTTAGTAACTAATATCCCTCCTGTAAATGTTTTCACTGCAAAGGCTGACAGCTAATCCAGTTAATCCTCATTATACAATACACTACCTGTCACCTGGTGTCATTTTTATCAGGGCCTGACACCCTCTAACACCTCTGTTTTATTTCTTTTGTAGCCAACTTAACACCTCTAATACTTCCTCTTGTTCTCTCCTTTCACTTCACATTGTGTCAATTTTGCTTTCTTTTTCAAATTTTGGGTTTGCCTCCTTTTGAGCAAAAATTTTTGAGCCTGTTCTTGACTTCTGGGACTCAGTGGGAATCTTTAAATTGACACAGGCTTTGATGTTCAATCAGGTATCAAGACCTCTTGTTTTTGACATGTACATTCTTCATCCCGTGTTTTCATTGACGGTAAAAAAATTACAATATCAAAAGTGTCATTGTGAAAAGGTCAAAGTTATCTCATGATGTTACAGCTCCTGGTGGCTCTGGATAAATAGGAAGAGGGGGCAGCTAGGAAACACAATTCCTAAAGAACACATCTAATGTACTGCAATTTGTACTGTATTTTATTTTACAGGACTCTAAGCCACCGGTTATCTCACTGCAAAAATTGATTGTGAGAGAGGTAGCTAATGAGGAAAAGGCAATGTTCTTAATTAGTGCTTCCTTAAAAGGACCAGAAATGTATGAAATTCACACCAGCTCCAAAGAGGAGAGGAATTCCTGGATGGCACACATCCGCAGGGCTGTGGAGAGGTAAGGGAGGAGGGAAAGCAGGAGGGCTCAATTTCTTGCTAGTTTCTTCTCACAGCACTCACAGGTGTAAATTTATCTTTAAAATCCATTTGACTCGCCCTAAACTTTCTTTGTAAAAGAAAGTGTGCAGTTCTTCAGTGTGCAGTTCTGTTTGTGTTCATTGGGAAGAAACCACTGGTAAAGATGAAATAAAAAGTAGTCAAAGACTTCATCCTGCTTTTATTTAAAAAGGAAAAAAAAAAAAGCTCACTGATGTCAAATGCAACAGGGCTTTGGAAAAAGGAGGAAGATTGACACCCAGGATAAACCACAACTGAGGCAAAAGCTTCAACTTGGAGTCCTGAGATAGTTTTAAATTATCTCACATGCAGATCAAATATAAATCTGTCTTTCCCTTTGGACAGCTGTCCTGATGAGGAAGGAGGAACATTTAATGAACCTGAAGCAGAGAGGAGGCAGGCTGAAGCAAGAGCTGCAAAGTTAAAGGATTTTCAAGGTAATGACTTAGTTATATATTCCACAAGCTGCTTCTCAGCATTATTTGTGATTTATGGCTGTCTAATTCTTTATCAGGATATGATCAAGTTTCTCCTTTGTAAGTCTTTCAAGGTGGTGTAAGATTCTGTAGAAATAGTGGCTAAAGAAGTCTAATAAGCTTTGTCTGCTGCATAAGTTTTCTCCTTAACTGTTAATTAAATCTCTGCATTTGATGCTCTGGCCATAAAATGAACTATAATCTCCCAAATTGAACATGGTTCTGTGACAGTGACAAGGAAGGCAGGACTGAATTTGTTTCATCCTTCAGAGCGTTTGAACATGAAAGATGACCTGATTCTGCAAAGTCTCACTGAGAAGCAACAGATTTATCTGGAAATGTCTGAGGTGATTGGCTTTGAAGACCATTCCCAAGGATCCCGGGCCAGGCTGCTTCTTCGGGGGGATATCTCAGAGAATCTGCAAGGAGAGGCCATTCTGAAGTCTGCAGTGACTGAAGGTGACTGGAATGTGGGAATGTATGGGCATTCACTCAGGTGCTGGTGTGGGGATCAGCACCCAGGATCTAAGTACAGGCTCTGAAAATCATCCTGTAATAACATAATGCTTTTATGTAACACAGTTCAGACTTCCTCGTTCTCAGAACCCATCTGCAAGAAAGGTGAAGTGCATTTGTGGGTTTAGGCAGAAGACCTGCACAGCTTGGATTGTTTTATTTTTAAGGATCAACCAGTGGAATCTTAGAACTAGTCTGTTCAGAAAGGGTAACAGAGTGCTCTAATAATACAAAGTCCTGAAGTGTAATATTATAGGAGGGTTATCTATTAAAAACAGCCTGTCTAAATATAGTATGTTTAGAAAGAAAATAAACCCAAACATAGTTTCTATTAAAAAAAAAAAAAAAAACAAAAAACAAAAAACAAACACTCAAGGTTTGATAATCTTAACTTGCAATTAAGGAAGAGCTCATCTTCATATGAAGAGCCTGTCATGCAGAGCTACTCACAAGGGAAAATTCATCTGCCCTGCAGGACATCTCAGACTGGCTGAACTTTTAGTGGATTTGATGGTTGAAATGGTTTGTTAGACTCATTATCATGATAACTTGTATTGCTGCATAACCATGGCTGTTTACATGATGTGTTCTCCTGTTCCCCAGCTGAAAATCTCCAGGACTTTATCTTCACTCACTTTGGCAGTGCATCCAGTCAGCCTGAGGATGGCTCAGGACTGCCCCGGAGAGCAGAGACCTTTGGAGGATATGACAGTAGTCCCTCAGTTTTAAATAAAAGTAAGAAAGGGAACATTCACCGTTTTTCTTTTACTGTGATTACTGTACAGAGAATAAGAACAAGGAATTGAGGCTCTCATATAAGGAAGCTTCACCAGGCTCTAAAAGGAAGATCAGAGCAAATCTCCAGCATGTTGGATCTTTTACTCCTGATACCAACACTAGAGAGCAGAGTAGGGCTCTCAGTGTTATGCTAAGGGCATTACTTTAACCTATTCTTTATAATCACCACTATTCCACACAAGACTTTAATTTTGTTAAAAAAAAATAAGCTTGACTTAGTAACCTAGAAAATTTGAATTCAGCTGTCTGCTTTCATTATGTCATGAACACTTTTTTCCACTTTGTATCTGCACAGTCACTAGAGGTTTGCTGAATCCTTAGATAATATTAATTGTCCTTTTGGCACAGATGATTTATCAGTTAATTAATGAAATAAGAGGAAAGACCAGATACTATTTATCTCCATTTTTGCTTCATGCATTAAGTGAAAATGCGAATGGCCCTTATTTCACTGGCAGTTAATCTCTGGGACAGTTTCTGGTGTCTCTGGAAGGCTCCATACATCTGTCATGTACTTTTTACAAGAGGGTTCCATCTCCCCTTACCTCCTTCCACATTCACAGTGGTGCTGCTGTGACTGCAGTATTCCTGCTGACCAGTATTCCATGTCATGAACTTGCAATTTTGGGAGTTGTGTATTTTCATGCAGACATTGTGTTTTCATTCTTCACTTAAAATAGTGTAATGTAATTTGAACTTACCCTCCCTATTTATCTTAACCTGGTCTTCTCAAGTTTTAAACTTTTTTCAACAGCCCTGTGTGTCACTGTTGCCTGATTTTCCACTTGGGATCAGCATGGAGAAGCCATGCAGTTGCATTTTTTCAAAGTCACCATATTTTTCTTGCTTTGGCACTCACTAAGTTATCCCAGGCCCTGTGCTGGTGTGAGCTCCTCATCCTCCTCTCCTCTTTCAGGTGGCAGGAAGAACAGTGGTGGTGACCAGAGGCAGTGGGACTGGAAAGGCCCTGCACTGAGTTCAGATGTGCAACTCCATGAGCTCTCTTCTGATGCAGAAGAAGGATCTCAAACTGTATGTTGAGCTTATGAGGGATTTAAATGCTTTTCCTTGTGTTCCTCATCATGATAGTGGTGCAGAACAAATCACACAAAGTTGAAAGTTGTCATAGCTGGCAGGGCTGGACTGGAACAGCTTTGTCTGTAAATTTATTTGACTCTATTAAGGATGTTTTGTGGGGCCTCTTGGTAGCTCAGCACTTGAGAGGCAAGATAGTTCCATTTTCCATTTACTCATTTGATGCTGTGCCATTAACACAGGCTTTAATTACCACACTGCTGTTTCAGCTTGGCTTATGAATTCAGTATTTTTGATGTATGTCCTTCAGTGCATGGGAGCAATCCCAGCTTTTTCTGGCAGCACTGCCAGTGCCCAACAAGTGTCTCTAGCACAAATGTTGGTTTTGTCTCCCTTACAGAGTGATGGGACGAGGCTGGATGACAGCAGTGGTTTTCAGCCCACCATAGAGTCTCAGGTATGATATTTCTGCTGTTAAGAAATCCAGTGGCAAATAGACATAGTATAATAATAGCATGTAAAATCAAACCAAACTACCTCCAAAACTCAGTGTTTGTAATGTCTGTGGAACCCAGCACATTAACAGCTCACTGGCCAAACTTGCCCTGTGAGGTCTGGACCTGTGCAATGATTCAGTGCTGGGGCATGTGAGGAAGTGATGGTTAAATAACTCAGGTGAAGAGAAGATGATGAGGACTTCTCCATGGAATCCCAGGGAGATTTGCTGGGCACTGATTCACATCTGCACAAGGATAATAAACTGAAATTCTTTGTGCCTGGATGTTGGCCTTTGCTATGCTAGAGTACTCTGGTGGCCTTGCTTCCATTGTGTGTGTTTTTGTACTGATACCATGGATTATTCTCACTGCTTAAAAATAAAAAAAAAATGTAAAGTATAAAAAAGTATGAAGCTCAAGTGCCTAATTTTTTTTCCTCCTCTTCAGCTTGTCCAGAGGATACAGACACTGTTACAGCTGCTCTTCAGTCTTCAGGTAAACCACTCTTTACTATCCAAGAGATCTGTTAGGCACTAAATATAATAAAATTTATGCAGGTGTGGAGAGGAGCTACCTTGAAAATACCCCCTGCAGCTGGAGTGAAGTGCAGAATTTAGACCTGAGATTCAAGGAAGCTGTGCCTCATATTTTGGAGGAAGTGTTAGAGTGTTGTCTTAAGTAATTATTTCCTTTTTCCTGCTCACTTAATTCTTTACCTGCTTTGGGTTCTGTCTGCTCTCTGTGCTCATTATTCATACACGTGTGTATGGATTAGTTGTTTTTACTGTTACCTTGTAATCAACAATATTTTGACTGTTTTGATTCAGGGTAACAATTCTAAGTACAAGAAATGTCCAATTTAACACACATAAGCATAATTTATTTACCTGGCCATCTTCAGTGTCGTGTCAGTCACCATGGGCTGTAAGAGCTGGAATTAAGATACACTCTGGAAGAAAAAGTTTCTGTGACCTCACCTGGCAGATGCTGTTGTCTCCTGCTTACCTGGGCATGTTTTTGAATCTGGATGCCTCATGCTGGACTTTTATCCCCTCCAGGCTGTGATATCTCAGCAGGACAGCTGCATCGAGGTGCAGCGAGCCACCATGGCAGACAGGGAGAAGCAGTACCGGCTGCAGTCCACCCGAGGGAACCTGCTGCTGGAGCAGGAGAAGCAGAGGAACTTTGAGAAGCAGAGGGAGGAACTGATGAACGTGCAGAAGCTCCAGAGCCAGCTGAAGCTGGAGCAGCAGCGGCTGGAGCGGGAGCGCAGCCGGCAGCAGAGGGAATTTGAGCTGACGGAAGCGCGGCAGCAGGAGCGCGCGGAGGATCTGCGGCAGCTGCAGGAGAGGCTGAGCCAGGACAGGGAAGAGCTGGAGAGGCAGAGGGAGGCCTATCAGCACGACCTGGAGAGGCTGCGGGAGGCCCAGAGAGCTGTCGAGAAGGAGAGGGAGCGCCTGGACCAGCTGAAGAAGCTGAAGAAGCAGAACACGGTGTCAGGCACCTTCTCCCCAGAAATGGGCCAGGTGAGGGGTTGGTTTTCCCAGTTTTATTCCTATTAACCCACTTGCTGTACCACCAACCTGTTCTTGCCTTTCACTGGCCTCCTGGGACCATCACCTGAAGTAGCTGGTGATGGCTACACAGAGAGATCAGAGCTTGGCAGTTTCCCAGTGTGTCTGTGAAGTTCCACCCAGATGCCTGGCAATGAGAATATTTTTTAAAAAGATAGAAATGAGTTAAAATGATAGAAATAAGTTATTTTCAATTGTGGCTGACAGTAGTTTTCAAATTCAGGAGCTATCCTATTGCAGGCAAGTGATTGCAGAAACTGTGCTACATCAACAGCATTTTGTACAGTTGATTTCTTAAAACATTTCTTGTGTTTTAAATAGAAATTTGGAGGTCTGATTAAGTTGGTTCATTGAAGCTTTCTGAAAGTCCTGTTTTCTCCACTCTGTCATCACCCTGTGCAGTCTGCTCTTTCCTAGGTGCACTGTTAAGCAGTTTGGAGCTGCTGAGGTTCTTTTCAGTGTCCAAGGACTTCCACTCTTGCTCTTCTTTCTGTTCCCCAGGAACCTTTAGGCTTTGTCTACCCTGCTCTGCTTTGCACTAGGAAGCACTTCATGCTCTCAGGACTGGGGATGGTCTCTCCTCCTTGTGCTGGAGAGGGTGGAAATCCCAGTTTGACTTAGAATGCGTTTTTCCTCTTGCAGAGCCAGATGATCAGCCATTCCATCAGCTTCAATGGAGAAGGGGTGGAACCCTCAGCAGCTGGCTCCAAATCCTCAGTGAGAGTGAGCTCGGTGGCCGGGCTGGAGTTCCTGGAGCGGCCGGAGCTGGTGCGCAGGGACAGCACCAGCCTGGAGAGCCGCGCCTCCCTCAAGAACGAAGTGCCAATACATCTCCTGAGTGCAACCAACCAGATCCAGAAACCTGCTGCAGTCCAGCAGCAGATCCCCACCAAGCTGGCCACCTTCACAAAAGGAAGCAAGGAAAAAGGTGGCAAGAACAAAGCATCTCATAGGACAGACAGTTCAGGTATGTGTGATTTTAAGTCTGTTTAAATGCGTTTCTGATCTCCAGCAGGATCACAGGGAGATAGAACCCTGCACTTAGACCTCTCTATGAAACCCAGAAATTAATAAGCTGCAAGTTATTAGTGTGTTTGCTGCAGTTAAAATCTCTTAACCTCCTAAAATCCTGTTAGGAGTTCCATGTCTGTGCTATTGGAATTGGAATTATAACCCAAAGGGATAATGTTGAAAATGGAGTTATGTATTCCAACACAGCAGAATGGTGGTAAGAGGTTGTAAACGTGGATGTAAAATCTTCTTGTCTAACTGTAGTGTTAAAGAAAAAGAGCAAAACCAAAAAAAAAAAAAAAAAAAAAAAAAAAAAAAAAAAAGGCTGTTGTGCATGAGTAGAATGTTTTGAGGCTGGCTTAGCCTTTTTTTTGCTGTCTGTCCAGAGTTGTAGTGACATTGAATGCAGTGCTTTTCTTAGCACGAGTCCGTCATTAAATACAGATCTCCAGGCCAAAATTGAGATGCTGTGTGTGTTGTAGAGTTGAAAGGGGCTAATTTTGTCACAAATAGAAGCAAGAATGCAGTCACCCTGTTCTGGTGTAATTTCTGTTTCTAAGTGCTGGGTTCTGGAGTAGTGATCTTTGCCAATGACAGACACACTAAAAACCATTTTATCTTTACCACTTAAAGTTGCCCCACTGCCAGCTTAGGGGAATAGCCTGTAATTTTAAATTACAAAATTGTCTTCTTAGCATTGTGCTGGATTCAGACTTGGCAAACTTGTCCATCACTCTGCACTGCTACAGAGGACTCAAGCCAAACCTGAGAGAGAGAGCAGAGGGAGGGGCTTTGGCACATTGCACAAACATCTGTCTCTGTCGTGCATAAAGTTTAGTGCCTTTGCAAACTTGCTTGTGGTTTTTGCACATAAATGAAGCATGTATCCTCTTAGTCTGCATGCCAAATGCTGATAATATAAAGTTCTAATGCCACATCTCCCCTGTTTATTTTTAATAGCTCTTACATAATGGTCTCTGCAGTGGAAATGGACTTAATGGTGTTTTTCTGTAATTTATATGAAAGGTATAAACCACAAATATATTGGTCTCTATTCTCTTGTGAGCATTAGTGGGCTTCATGCTTGCTATGCCCATGTGTAGATCTTAGAATAAAATGGAACAAAACTTTCTGTACCAGAGGCAAAATGCTGTGTATTGAATTTGGGTTTTGTGACATGTAAGGAATGTGTACTGAAAGAGAGAGGTTCTTTAGATCCAGAATAGTCATTTCATGAACTGCTTTCATTGTTGAAACTAAGAAAGTGGGAGGGTGTTATGCCAGAATCAGTGGGCTGTGCTGCTGAGCAGCTGTGAGACAGATGGAGAGCAGAGACAAAAGTTCATCACAGCTCTGCGTGTTAGAAGTAGCACAAATGGCCATTTGCTGTTTGAATTCTACAGACAAAGATTTTTTTCTCTCTCTCTCTGCTGTGCTTGATAATACTGGGTTTTAAATCTGAGATTGTCAGGGTCTGCCAGTAACTGAACTAAAAGTCTCAAGGAAAAGTTTTGAGTGTCATAGTTTAAACAGCTGAAGAGAAAATTTAAGTAGGACCAGCTCTTTGTGGTTTTACAGCTTTCTTGGGTGTGTAAAGGTGTCAGTCCAGTGGTGCCAGCATGAAGTAGTGACATTTGCAAAGTGCTGCTCGCCTCAAATGCTAATTTATGAAATATTTTCTTCAGCCTCTGTTGATCAGAAGCAGCTGCTTCCCTCCAGGCTCGTTGGGCGAGAGGAGGCTGTCCTGAGAGGCCGGCGCTCAGCCAGCCCGTCCCTCCCGAGCAGCCAGACCACTGCATTCCAGCCAGGTATGCCTTGCCCACTCTGCCTGTCCTTGGATGTGCCTCAGGCTCTCTCTGCAGTGCCATCAATGTGTCTTCTTCCATTTTTTCCACTCCAGAACTGTATGGCCCTACAGATGCTCAGCCAGAAGCACTTTCATCTGCCTCAGCGACTCTCTTCAAGCCTAATAACGTTCAGGTTCAGCCCCTGGTGCCCTCTCAGCCCAGCCTGTTGAATGTGCAAGATGATACCAGCAAAGAAGATGTCATTTTCTTCTAATTGTTTCCATTTGAAGATGAATCACCTGACACACTGTTTCAAGAACTCAGGCCCCAGTGTACACCGTGATGGAGACCCAACATGGATGTCTTCTGATCCCTGCCCAGTTACTACAAGCAAGGACCAAACCAGGATTCCTGTCCTGCTTTGTTGGCTTCTCTGCCAGCAGCTCAGAATGAGGGCACAGTAGTAACAATTTGCTTTTAAATTCTCCAGTGTATTGACACAAGGCATGGCTATATCAATTCAGAGCATGTTAAAATTCTGACATTTATTATAATGTGCTCTTTTTGGAGAATGTAACTGTTCATGGGCACCATCTTGTAAATTGTTGTCGTTGATGTTGAACCATCCTGATTTTTATGTAAAAAGTTTTAGTAGTAGGCCCCAAAATGGCTGCAAATTTTTAAATCTGTTTTCCCAGGTCCAGGTCAGTAATGGGTTGTGTGTTGGTAACCAGGTGACAGCAAGCCAGTCCCCTCCCAGCCAGGTGTGCCAGGCACCGTGAACCCAGTGGCACAAACCCCATGGCCAGGTACAGTGGAAGAGAAGGTAAGGTGAGCTTCTGACAGCATCTTCAAGGGGCAGGAGCTCCACCTGTTTGTGTTTGGACTTGTGAGAAGTCACAGTAATGATGAAGAGTTGGACTGAATGCACATTTCATTGGCCACCAGCGTCACTGGGATCCTTTGTCCCTGTTGGGGACAGCAGGACAGGTTCCCAGACAAACTCGTGGGTTGGTTCAGAATGAACTTAGAGATTTGGATTTTGTTCTTTGCTGAAGACATGTCTAAGAAGTGTTCAAATGCAGTAATTTATTGTCTTGTTTAATCCTGTTTTCTGCATCCTTTGTTTGTCTGTTAATTTGTTGGGACTTTACTCCCAGTACCAGAAGATATCAAAGCTGCTGTTACTGCAGAGACTGCTCTGCAGCATCGTGTTAGGAATGAAGGGAATAAGAGGTATTTGGTTTTAGAATTAAAAATAATTATAATAAAAAAGTACTCTGAGCTAAACCTGTGTTTAGCTGCTTTCAGCTAAACCAGCTTTGATACCTCTTGTGAAATGGGTCAGTTCTTGATCATGAAATGGTGGTGACATTAAGTGTTCTGCTGAAAAGGCATTATTTCCCTTTGTAGTAATTTGCACAGTCATTTTGTATTGTTTTTCATTCTGTCTCAGATTCCTTTCCCTCCCTCACCCAAGGATGTGTGTTCTGGTGTGTGTTGAATGTGCCTGGTCAGATAATGATGCACAGGAGAGATTGTTTAGGGGTATTGTTACAGAATTAAAGGAATCAGGATCTCAAAGCTTAAAATCTTGGATTAATACCTTTCAGGACATGATTGATAATAGCTTTTTTTAATATCTTTAACTGATTTAAAGTGATTTTAGCAGCAGTGAATGGAAGGCCTGGTCAGCTCCATCTAGTCTCATGGCAATGGATCCAGTGTGTTTGCCAGTCTCCTCAAATCACTGATCTGTCCCTGTGATTAAGCCCTGTGTGATGTTAGTGATGACTTTAAGGCCATAACTTCTCTTTTCTTGAGAGTTTTAAAATTATTTCAGTAGTTAAAGTGCAAGAAAGTTTATCAATTTTCAGCAGAAAACAACAGCAGTTTATATTTTTAAGTGGTGATAATTTGGGTTATTGCCTTCAGATGAGAAATTGAAAAACCCAAATTTACTGGTCAGGGGAAAGATAAGCTACAAAATACTAAACAGGTCTTAGGGACAAGCACTCCTGCTGGAACAGTTCTTGGGTTTAAGGGTCTTTTTCTTAGCTGAGTGGTGCTATACAAACCTGGCACTGAGTTCAGTGAGAGGAAACTCCAAACTGGCTCCTCACCACATGGGGATGCTCCCCCAGCCCCAACAAGTGAAATTGGACACACTTGGCTTTATAACAAAGAACTGCTTGGTAAATCAGCAGCATTGCAGAGCCTGGAATGATTGTCAGCAGGAAACAGAGTGGGACTGTTCCACTGATGATTTGGTGGTGTTGGGATACCATTTCTTTGGTGATTAGAACAGAGTTCCATTCCACATTCAGTTTTTGCATTCCAAAAAGTTAGTTTGGAATGGAGGGGAATTCTTAAAATCAGTGTAACTCCTGATCCATGCAGCAGTGTGGGATCTAGCAGCTCTGTAGGACTGGCACTGATTTTTCCACTGGATGATGTGCAGCTTCCAGTCACCTCTGGTCCCCTGTAATTTCCCCTGGAAGCACACAGGGAAGCAGTAGGAATGCACAGGATGATCTCTCCTTCATGCTGTGGTTTGGGCCACTCCTAGTGAAAACTCAGTGTCCCTGCTGCCTTAAATTGCCAGGTTTTTAGGAGTTTTAGCCTAAAGCTGTTGCATCAGTGCAGTAAATCACCTCAGCCAAAAAGGGATGTCAGTTTGGGTGCTTGGAAGCAATTTTTGGAAACATTTATTTAGGTTTATTTTGTGCCTGTCCCAAAGTATGGAAGGGAGTGTTGGAAGGGCTGGAGCAGCTCATTGGCTGCTTTCTTCTCCTGTGCAATGGATGAATTCGAATATAGAACAGTCACATGTGGAAAATGAAGTCTGCAGTGAGGTCCCATTTATTTTAATGTTTTAACTGAAATGTAACTTTTTTAATACTTCTTGTCAGCAGTGCTTGAAATAAGTTTTGGCTGATAATAAATGGACCCAGGCCTGTGACAGGCCAGGCTGTTGGTTCAAACTCCAAAAGCTCCTTGGAATATGGGTCTTCAATCTGTAACTGAGAAATTAACTTAGAAATCATTCTCTGTCCTCAGTGTCTGGCTGCAGCTGCCTTTATGGAACCTGTCTGCACCCTGAGCAGAGGCAGTGCCCTCTGTCACTGGGGTCAGCCTGGAGGAGGTTTTGGAATTAGCAGGTGCTGTGATACCTCAATGCTACCAGAGCGTGGGCAGGGGATCTGTAGAAGGCTGAGGGAAGCAAGTGAATTGTTTTCTTTTAATGAATATGACTTTCTTTAAATGAATCATGGGTCTCTTCACTTGTGCAAAACTGAATCTGTGAAATTGTTAACAAATCACTCCAGTTGAGTGAACTGGTTTTGGACTCTTCACTCAGATCTTGTTCCTAGAAAAATAACTCTTCGAGGTGAATTAATTTGCAAAGTACTGCTGTGTCCTGGGCTAAGTAACCTGCTATTGATTCTGAGTCATATCCTTCTATTGGACTTTTTGATCACTTCAGATAAAAAACTTTCCTTTTAAGTGATTTCTGAGGATTAGACAGTTCAAAATTCTGTGCCTCCAGGTGCCTTTTGGCTTCTTTCTGAGCTGGGGTGTGGAGGAAATGCCAGCACGAGCTTTGAACTGCCACCATGCTTGCTTGGTGTCACAGCCTTAAAATTATCAGCTTGTTTGTGCTTCAGTATTGTGATGTTGCAGTGTAGAGGCTGTTTCTATGGTTCTGATTTCAATTTGAACTCTGGTGTTAAGGAGGCTTCCTCTTTCTCTTCCCATCTGGAGTGTGGAGGTTCCATGTTCCAGGCTGAGGATGCCTCCATGGCCACTAGTGCTGAGCACAGCTGCCCTGTGTGTGTTGTGGGTGCTTCCCTAGTTTTTAACTGTGCTGTCTGTGGATTGTAGCTGTGGCATGTCCCACGAGTTGAGGTCGCTGATCATCCCCCAGCGTGAGGCAGAATTGGTGTTCCTAGAGACGCTCGCCTTCCTGCACAGCTAGCAGTCATCCTAAATAATTTGCAGGCAGTTTTGTCTTTCTGAGTAGTGGTCAGATGATTCTGCATACATGGAGCTTGGTGTTTGTCATTTGCATTTACAATGAGAGTCGAAACTTAAACTAGGAAAGGGTTAAAAATACTTATTTCATTTTACTTCTAACTCTGCGGAATGGGAGCCGAGGCTCCCCGGTGCTGCTCAGTGGAGTCCCTGTGTGTTGTGCCCCCCATGCAAGGGAGTTTGGAGATTTTGTTGTCTTCCCCAGCAGTTCTCACATTTACCAGGAAACAGATCTGCATGCCAGGTTACACAAGTGCTGTAGGCAAAGCAAAGCCTTCCCCCTGCTCTCTCTTCGAGACCAGACCCAACATCTTCGTAACCACTGGCGACTTCCTCATCCACCATCCTCCACAGACAGCATCTGTGCGAGCTCTGGTTCATACATTTGTGCCATGTTTATAAATCAGTTTTTTATATTTTTGTACTGAAAGAAATTGGAGCACTTTAGAAAAGTTGATTTCAAATTCCATTTCTGTCTGTAGCCAGAAGGAGATCTCTCATGGGTGTAGATCCTGTTGGCATAACTTTGTGCATCTCACTCAGAGCTGTGAACTCTCTTGACGCTCTTTAGTCTTAGGTCTGGTTTCTAGGGCCACCTTGCACTGTAAAGATTTAATAAATAATCATGGTCCATGGTTAAATTGACCATTTTGTTGGGGAAGAGTTTGGTTTTGTTTTTTTCGTTAGGGTGTAAACATTGTAAATATTTCCTTTACTGTTGATACTGCAGTAGCAACATCTCTGTAGTCTTTATTTTATTTGTAAAGTTGATGGTTAAATGTTAATATTCTGTTGAATTGTGCACTCTTGATTAATTGTAAACATGATCTTAGCACACCAAATGATGATTTTTACAATGATTGCAATGTTTCTCCACTGAAGGATTTCAGAGCTGCAATAGGACTGAAACCAACTTCTAGCAATAAAAAAAAAGAACATTTAAAAATTGTCTGCCTTTATATCTGTATAATTATTCATTGTTTTCTATTTGAATGAAGATCAAAGCAGCTGCCACTTCTCACGTGCTTCTCATTTTCTATCCTGGACAGAAATTATGTGCCACAGGAGCAAATCTGTGACATTTTCCTGAAGGAGAGTACAGAGCATAGGAGGAGTTCAGTGCAGAATACAAATAGCTGCAGCCCTTGGCAGTGAGGTGAACACCTGAGGGAAAGATCAGCTGCTCCCAAACATCTGAACTCTGCTGGTGAGAGAGAGAGAGCTTGGTTAAGCTGCTTACATTAGCATGGAGGTGCTTTGCATGGTGCCAGCCTGAGACATGCCTGGCTCTGTCCCAGGCAGTATCGGTTCCCACTTGGAACAAGGATAACAAAAATAGAAACTTTCTCCCTAGTGCTCGTGCCAGTTTGGCAGCCCTTGCTGCCAGCACCATCCCATAGCCTCTGGCTGGGGCTGCTCTTCCCAGAGCTGCAGCAGGCTGAGCTTCCTGGTGAAATCCCCACCCGTGGCACAGCTGGCAAGCAAATGCAAGAGCTGTAACCTCCAATCATTGCTAGAGAGGAGAACATGCAAAACCAGGGAGACAGTGGGAGAACTGGGCCTTGGATTGGTGCTTCAAGGAAGAGGGAGGGGTTGATCATGGAATCCTGGCTGCAGCCAGGGGTGAGGAAAACCCTGAGCCAGGGTTGGTGGCAGTGCCAGCAGTGGGGTCTGCCTGTCACTGCCTTTGGGGCTTATCAAAGCAGCTTTGTGAGGACTCTTGGCCTTTGTGTGCAGGAGTCAGTAAAACAAGCCAGCATTTGTCAGCCTCTGAAGTGCATGTGACATCTGGCTTGTGACACAAACTGGAACTCCACTGGAAAAACAATTTTTTTTCTACTTTTCCACATACATAAATAATCAAAGACTTCTAGGCAGACCAGTGTTTAAAATTTGGTCTTTATGGGGGCTAACAGGCTGTCATGTGAGAGAATGACGTCTCAGAGTGTGTGTGTGTAGAAGCTTTTGCTTGTGCTCTTTTTAGGAAAATATTTCTTCCATCTGTGGAGCTCCTGGGAGCCGAGCCACAGTGCCCACTGGAGATCAGTCACTGTCTCTGTGCTTCCAGACCTCGTGTCTGTGTCACCACAGCAAGGCCAGTCACTCCATGTCCATTTCTAAATATTTTTTGGCAGCAAGAAGTGGAATCAAAGCGGTTTTTTGAGGGAGAGTCTAGGGTAGAAGCTAAGAGGAGCTGCACTGCACTCTTGTGCAGCTGTTTTCATGTCAGACCTGCAGAATTGTTTCCAGGAAGACAAGAAGAGCCTGGATCAGGGAGATCCAGGGTTAACATGGCCAGGAGGGATCCCTGCAGCACAGATTCCCACTGGGAACTGCCCAGCTGCAGCAGCCCAGAGCTCAGCAGAGGCAAGTTGAAATCCTGGGCAGAATTTGCATCTGTTAGAAGTTTGGTGCTGCTGCAGCCATCCGTGTTCAAAGGTGTGTAGGTGTTGCTGTGTTCAGTTTTTGCCACAACAGCGGGGCAGACATTCCTTGGGGGTTGCAAACACCTTGGCTGGCAGTGGCACTGATAAGGCTGTCACTGCTGTGTGAGACACGAGGTGTGATTTCAGCAGGGTGTGACTTGAGGACACACCGGCGGTGCCTTCAGAGCTGCTCGCTTGCTCACGCCGATATTCCAGCAGCTCCGCCCTGCCTTGTCTCTCTCTCCAATCTGTAGCTAATTAACCCGAAACCCAAACCACATTCTTTCTGTGGATGAATCACGCCGAGGCCATCGGCAATGACCAGCTTTATGCTAAACCTCTCTCTTTCATGTGGGTGAGACAAGGCTGATGGTTCCCATACATGCATCTGGGAGCCAGATGCTCGAGGACAAACATGCACAAAGGATCTTGGCTCCACAGTGTGCTGCAGCAGTGGGAATGTGCTGCTTGCTGCCTTTCCCTTTCCTCAGCCCTGTGACTCAAATCCGGTTTCATTTCTCATCCCAGCGATGGGGCCAGCCCAAGGCTCAGCAGACAGGGATGTGGGGCCTGTCCTACATAGTTTGCTGCTGCTGTGCCCGTGGGACCTGGCAGAGGATAAAAGCCAAACCCTCCTGGAGCTGGCAGTGCTGGAGCAATGGGACACAGGGTCCCCAGCTCTGGGACTATCACAGGCACTGCAGGCTCAGACAGGGCAGCATCATTTTGTTCTGGGGCTCCTTGACTTTGCACAAGGGAGGGAGGGACAGGACACAGGGAATGGCTTCCACTGCCAGAGGGCAGGGCTGGATGGGATATTGGGCAGGAATTGTTCCTGGGAGGGTGGGGAGCCCTGGCACAGGGTGCCCAGAGCAGCTGTGGCTGCCCCTGGATCCCTGGCAGTGTCCCAGGCCAGGCTGGACATTGGGGCTGGAGCAGCCTGGGACAGTGGGAGGTGTCCCTGCCATGGCAGGGGTGGCACTGGATGAGCTTTGAGGTCCCTTCCAACCCAAACCATTCCAGGATTCCCTGTGCACAGGACCATGAAAATTCGTCACTGACAGCTCAGTGTGGATGTGCCTCTTCTGTGTCATTTCTCTGTGTGGAGCACAGTGTCTTGCTAGACCTGAAGCCATCCCAGATGACTACACATGAAATGCAGGTCTGCCAGGGAATTTCAGGTGTGCAACATCCCTTTTCACTCGTGGAACATTGGAAATCATGAACAAAACCACATTGTGTGTAATTAAAACTTTGTCTTTCCTTGGCTGCCATGAATTATCATTGTAATAGTTCCTTGCTAGATGTATGGTGGATGTGCTGCAGAACATTTTCATGATCCATATCCCATCTTAACCAGGGAGGAGAATTTCTCAGCCACTGCTGTGCTTGGAAAGGAGAAAGGCCACGATGCTGTCTTGGTGGTCTGGTAGCAGGAGGTACCTATGAACTCATGCACCAATTCCCTTAAAATGAACCCTGTCTGTCTTGTGGCCAGGAGGGAGGTGATCAGTCTGATTCCAAACTTCTCTGCCTGTAGTGGCTTCTAAGCTTTGTGTGAGAAGAGGGACATCCCATGGGACAGTGATATCACACTAGGATCGTTTTGCCCTTGAGCCAAGTGATGCCCATGTGAGTTGCCTCTTCCAGATGTGACTTTGGGCTGGGGTCTAACTATGCAGTTGGAGGTGCAGACACAATGTGGGGGTCTGGGCTAGGAGAGGTCTAGGTTCCACCTATGCTGAGATTCCAAATGAATTCTGTTAATTCATGAGGACTTCTACCCCAGCAACCAAATTCACCTCTAAACCAAATCCACCTACAGCTCAGTTGGCCTGAACCTTCTGGCCCTGGCACTGAAGCAGCAGAGTGGATCCACACATGGAAATGTCAAACTGGGAGAACAGGTCTGCTGGGACAGCTCAGGCGTGCACCAGTGAGGCTCCCTCGTGTTCCCCAGGGTACTCCTGGAGCTGGGAGCTGGTTCCTGCCAGGAGGAGGAGCAGGAGGGACACGGGGCTCTGTGCCAGGTGAAGGAGGATGAACTGATGTGATGCAGCCCGGGCTGCCTTTGCTGCCGGCACAGGGAGCAGCCCAGCCCAGCCCAGCCCAGGTGTGCTTGGCTTTCCCTGAGAGGGGTTGGATTGAAAAGTGACCAATGCCCAGCCCCTGCAGAGGCTGCAGCAGGGCTGGGGCTGGTTCCCCAGGCTCAGAGGAGCCGGGCAGTCGGGCCCTGCTGCTGCAGGAGGCGGATGTGGCGAGCAGCCAGCGATTATTGCTCGACAGAACAGCTGCTGCTGCTCAAACCTGAATGAAACCAAAGCGCAGTCAGACTCTGTCCAGCCTCAGGAGTAGCTGGAGATGTGACAAAGGTGAGGCAGCTCCTGGCTGGGTAACAGGGCTGGAGACACTTCCAGACAGCTGCTGGTCCCACAGAGTCCTGTGCTGTGACTTTCCCTGCTTGCAAGGCACAGCCAGCCTTGGAGAGGGAGCTGCTGCATGGTTGGATCCCATGATCTTGACAGCCTTTTCTCATCAAAAGGAGTCTCCCTGCTGCTGCCTGTGTGCTCCAGGCAGGCTCTGGGCTCCTCTCCCTGCAGCCTGATGAACTCCCCTTGGGCTCAGCCAGTGACAGAGAGGAGGCACAGCAAGGGTGCAGGAAAAAAGGCCCAGCCTGGGGGATTAAAATGACAAAAGCATCAAAAAAGGGGGTGGAAATGAAGCTGGAGCATCTGCTCCAGCCCCCAGCAGCAGGGCAGCTCCCTTCCTCTCCATCCTGCCAGCTCTTGCCTGTGCAAGCAGCTCGGAAGAGTTGTGACATTGATTTATTTAATTCTGAAATAATGGATCACACCCAAACCATGCTTCTGTGGTGAGACAGTTGCTTGTACCTTTGGTGCCTGTTTCCTCTGACCATGCTGGTTCCTGTCTCACCTCCTCCCCTTAACAGAGCTTTTCTTTCCCAGGCACTGCCTGTCCTCACCTGGAGCACACAGCCCTTTGGGACAGAAGGGGCAGCACCTTCTCCCATTCTTCTGGATCATGAGGAAACCCCACTCTGTGGAGAGTGACCAGGAAAGGGCAGAGAATACCTTAATCTTTGAAGCTTTGAAGAGATTTGTGTCTCCTTCAAAGCTAGAAGGCAGTGTGAGATCTGAACTTTCCTCAGTCCCAAGGTACAGAGACACAGAAGATCTGAGCCCTTGACTTGGACTGCAGCAGGGAATGCTCCTCACTGTTCTGCCAGGCTGGGAAAACCTGCACCTCAAGCACACAGAACAGGAAAGGGACACGGTGGATTTTATTCAGATTTATTGAAGCAGCTCCAGGCTGAGTAATAAACACACAAAACTGCTGTATAAAAAACAAATAAATGTACAGAGCCAGCCCATGGGCAAAGTACTGTCACACGTTCTGCCATTCCAGGCTGCTGCTTGGGTGCTACAAGTCCCAGAAGTGCAGTCCTGCAGCAGGTCAGGAGTGTCCTTTCTCCTTTCTAATATCACTGAAACCAAAATAATCCCTCTGGTTCTGGGGATCACATAAGTTAGGAGAAAACTTGGAAACCTTTTGCTGTCTCAAGGGACAGCACAAGCTGCCAGCCCAACGAGGTCCCTCTGTGCCTGTTCCCTCCCTGGCATGACCAAGGGATGGATTTGCAGAAGCAATTCAAAGCCAAAACTGAGTTGCTTGAGCCCTGCTGGTGCTGATGGGCTCCACTGGCTCCCAGCTCACAGACTTCCAGCTGGGAGGAGGTGCTCCTGCTGCCTGCCTGCTCCATCTGGATCCTCAGTCAAGGAAGGCACTTGGCAAAATCAGGTGTGAAGCCTGTGGTGCAGAGCAGAGTATTGTGAGACCAGGGCACAGCAACCCCAGCCCCACTCCTCAGCCTCAAATCCCACAGAAATCCCAGCAATGCCTGATGATTTCCATCTACACCAGGAATTTTCTAAAGGTATCACTGGGTATTTTATTACAGTAAATAGTTTTATTTAGGCAGTAAAACTCTTGGAAGGAGAAAAGGAAAACCCTGCAGGGTCTATGATTCACTGGCATAGTTTCTGCCAAAAGCCTTTAGAAAGGTTTAATTCCAGTTGCAAATGTTGAAAGTCAATCTCTGTGTAGCAGAAAAGCAATGGCATGAAAGGGACACCAGGGAATAATTAGAAGCAGAGAAACCCTGTGTTTATACATAGACAAGGCTTGTCTTATAAATGCAATTACCCACCATTCTGGGACTAAATCCCAGCTATAATCTTGTTCTGGCACCAGCTCACAGCCCTGGCGTCCCACAAGACATTTGGGTGCCACTGGCAGATTAAGTGTGGCACCAGGAGGAGGAGGCTGTGCTAAAAGCAGCAGCTGGAGCCGGTGGCACCACGGGGTCTGTCCCAGCTCCTGCAGACAGCCTGCCTGCAAAAACACTGACTGCTCCAGCCTGCTGGCCCAGGGCGACACCCAATCCTCACACACAGCATTCCCCAAAATCTTTGCACAGCCCAAGATGCCAGGTTAAGAGTCTTGTTATTTATACTGAATTTCTCCCTGCAGCGTTCCAGCACCTTCTCTCTCCTGCAGGGGTTTTAGATCCCACACTACCAGCCTGGAAGTTCTGGAGCTGTTCACACAAGGCTGTTCTCTAGGACAGCTCCAGCCCAGAGCCATGTGAGCCCCTCGGGTTTAACCTGATGGAGAGGAGCTCAGATTGACCCACCAGCATTTACCTTGCAGGTGCCTCAGGCAGAGAGGTACTTCCAGGTGCTGACGAAGGCGGTGGGGATGAGGGAGTAAGGCACGGTGGTGACGCTGCTCCAGGTGTCGGACGAGGGGTCGTAGCAGTCCAGGGTTTTGCAGCGCTGCGCCCCGCAGTAGCCCCCCACCACGTAGAGCCGGTTCCCCGAGGTGACGGCGCGGCAGCTGATGCACTTGGCGGTGACATCCCCGAACTTGGACCACTGGAAGGTGTCGCTGTGGAAGCGGTACGCGGAGCTGGCGGAGAACTCGCTGTCGCCGCCGATGACGATGACGTGGCTGCCCACCACGGCGGCGGCCGTGTAGCGCCAGGGCTGGGGGCAGCTGGCGGGCACCGTCCAGCGGTTCTGGCAGGGGTCGAAGCACTGCACCTTGGGCAGCTTGTTCTGGTTGGCGCTGGTGCCCCCGAAAACAAACAGCTTCATCTTGGCTCCCACCACGGCCGCGTTGCTCACGCCTTCCCGGAGAGGAGCCACCAGCGACCACTTGTCCAGCTGGGGGTCGTAGTGCTCCACTTGCTTGAGGGACACGGAGGGAGAGGCCGGGAAGGCCCCGCTCATGGCCGTGTGACCCCCCACCACGTACAGGCAGTGCTCCAGCTCGGCGGAGCCGTGGCCAAACCGCGCCACCAGCATGGGAGCAGCTTTGGCCCACTCGTCGTGCAGCGTGTCGTACACCCAGACGTCCCTGGAGGCGCCGTTCTCCGAGCCCTTGCCCCCGGTGATGTAGACCTTGCAGCCGATGGCGCAGGCGCTGCACTCCTTGCGGGGGCTGGGGATGTCGGCGCGAGGGATGATCTCGCTGGTTTTGTGGTCCAGCGTGTAAATCTTGTCGCACATGAAGGTCTGGCCCCCGAGCAGCAGCAGGGCCTGGCTGACCTTGCGGGGCCGGGCGCAGCACCCCGTCACCAGGCCGTCGTTCTGCAGGATCTTCATTTTGCACCGCACGGCGTCGGCCACGATCTCCTCCCCCAGCTTGTGGCTGGTCACCAGCTTGTCACAGGCCACCTGTTTCCGCAGGTAGGACTCGGGCAGCAGGGCCAGGCGGACGGAGCGCAGCAGCTCGGGCAGAACTTCGTGGCGTCGGGGCAAATCATAGCGGATCCAGCCTATAACGGCTTCATAGACCAGCGTCTCATCCTCCACCTCCAGCTCCTCGCTCTCCACCAGCTCCAGCAGCTTGTCTTTGGGCAGGCGGAGGAAATCTTCAGTCTTGCAGAGCAAGGTGAAGTTGGCCAAGGCCATCCTCCAGGACAGCTCCAGCAGCCGCTCGCAGCAGTGGGCATCGGACAGCAGCAGCATGTTCAGGCAATTCCCAGGGTAGAGATTCTTCTCCAGAAAGTCAGCCGAAGCATCCCGGATATCCTGGAACTGCAGCATGTCCCCGGCCTCCAGCAGGGACTCGGCGTTCTCCTCGTTGATCAGCACCCGGGCTGAGTAAGCGTAGTCCAGCAGCAGCTCCAGCACCTCGGGGTGCAGCGAGTCGTGGAAGTTGACCTCGGCATCCCTGCTCTCCTTCAGGCCCCCGCTGAACATAGCGTTGAAGTAGCGGCTGCAGGCGGCCAGCACGGCGCGGTGGCACGGGAAGCTCCGGTTCCCTGCCCGCAGCACCACGTCGGTGAAGAGGTTCTGCTGGCGGAGCAGGTTCAGTTGGGTGAGCAGGCTGTCGGCGTGGCCCGGTTTGTGGAAGAGGTGGATGTTCATGGAGCCTGAGCTCGAGCGGGATTTCCGGTTCTCGTGGCTGCTGACGGACATAGTGCTGAGGCTGCTCTGCGAGGCAAAACCGGCGAGTCAGCACGGGCAGTCCCGAAACGGGGCACCGGGAGCTCCCGGACAAACACCCGTGCAGCGTGCACAAACCGTGCACAAACTCCCGTGCACAAAGCGTGAACAAACCGCGCATAAACACCCGCCCAGCGTGTACAGAGCTTGCACAAACAGTGCACAATTCCCCCGTGCCTCGCGTAGTACCGGGGAGGGGGCGAGGTGCGCTGCCGGTGATGCCCGCGCCCAGCCCGCCCCGCGGTCCCGCACCCAGCTCAGGGTCCCCACCCAACTCCGCGGGTTCCCACTTGGCTCAGAGGTCCCGCACCCGGACCCGCCGTGTCCCACCCGGCTCCGCTGTTCCGCGCCTGACTCAGGTATTCTGCACCCGGCCCTGCGGTCCCACACCTGGTCCGGTTGTGCCGCACGGTCCGTCCTATCTCGTACCTGGTCCCGTAGCTGGTTCCTCACCCAGCCCCGTACCCGGTCCCGCGCGGTCCCCGCTATCCCGTACTGGGTGTCGTACCTAGTCCCGTACTCGGTCTCGCCCGGCCCCCGCTATTCCGTACACGGTTTCTGCTATCCCGTACCCGGTCCCGCACGGTCCCCACTATTCCGCACCCGGTCCCAGCCGGTCCCCGCTATCCTGTAGCCGGTCCCAGCTATTCCGCACCCGGTGCCGTGCCCAGTTCCGTGCCCGGTCCCCGCTATCCTGCACTCGGTTCCGTACCCGGTTCCGTACCCGGTCTCCGCTATCCCGTACCCGGTTCGGTGCCCGGTCCCGCCCGGTCCCGCTCCGCTCCGGCTCTGCCGCCGCCCCGCCGCCGCCGCGTGGCCGCCCCGCGCTGGCCCCGCCCCCGCCCGCCCCGCAGCCAATCAGCGGCCGCGCTGCCCGGCGCTCGCTCTTTGTGAATGGGAGGCGGGGCCGGCCGCGCGCATGCGCCGCGCGCTGTGCCCGCCCTGCCCGCGGGCAGCGTGGCCGTGTCCCCTCCCCACGTGTGCGGTGGCCCCGGTGTCCCCTCGGTGTCCCCAGTGTCCCCCCGGTGTCCCCCGGTTCCCACATCGCGGCACGGCCCGGGCCAGCTGCGCCATGGGCCCGGGACGGCGGATCTGAGGCTCCGGAGCGCGGCGGAGCCTTGCGGACGGACTCACCCCGCCATAAAGGGCCATAAACGGGACAGCGCGCCGGGATCAGCGGCCTTTGGATCCCGGCTGCTGACAAAGGCAGGTCCCGGCCGAGCAAACCAGCCCTGCTCAGCAAATGTTCTCCTGCATGGAGCCCACCTCGCAGAAGCGGAGCCCTGCCCATCATCTGCACCAGCAGCACCAGCACAGGGGGCATTCCTCGCCAAGGGAAGGAATTGTCACCCTCTCTCAGAAGCAAGACAAGAGTTGGGCTGATGGTCACAACAGAAAAGAGAAAAAAACCACCAAGTTTTGGGAGGATTTGATCTGCCTGCACAAGATCTTGTGCTAAAAATGAGCGAGTGCTGCCCTGGAGAGGCGGCAGCAGCCACCACAGGTGTTTAAACACTGTGTGTCAGCAGATATCAAAACCACCTCAAGAAAAAAAAAACCCAAATTCCAGGAATTCTGAATTAACCAGTTTTGATTTATCTCTACACGTTCCAGCTTTACCAGCTGCAAATTAAGGTCACTTGCTGAGGTACTGATGAAGTAAATCCACTTAGAGCAGTTTACAATGTCCTTTCTCTACACTAAAATTAATGCATGGTTAAAAATTTTATTAATTTCGCATTAGAGGTTATGTGGGGTTTCTTGTTTTGTTTTATTTTTTAAATTGGCAGAGCTACATATTGTCCTGAGCAGTACTGTGCATCCTGGAGGAATGATTCAGTGGAATTAAGAATACAAAATAAATCTGGTTTATTATTAAAAAGCACTAAACTGCAGCAGGAGCCACCAAAGTGGGTGACAGAACCAGGCAACAGCCAGAGCTGTCCCTAGGCAGGACTTGGGTGCTCCCCCTGTTCAGATACAGGACTGAGAAAATGAGAGAGAAAACAAGAGTCTCCTCCAGGTAAGCCCTGAGTTGTACCAAAACCAGTCAGTGTGGCAGCAAATCCCCAGCACAGCCAGCAAGGCTTCCTCAGGGACACTCTGCAGGGTGAAGGTCCAGATAAACACCAAGGACAGGGCAAAGGATAAAGAGTATCCAGGCTTCACTCTGCTCTTTGAACACAGGCTCCCCGTGTCCAGGCCAAAAACAACAACACAAACCAAGGTCAAACCTCCTGGAAGTGCAGCACGTGCCATGCTGGGTGCAGGGACACGCAGACTAAGCAGAACTCTTTTCAAGGGATGCATTTCCATGGCAGTCAGGCAGGGGCTGGGAATTATTTCAGCAGGAGGAAGGCTGGTGACACATGTGGAGCTGCAGCTCACACAGCACTAATGCTTTGGAGCTTTCCAGAACCAAAGATAAAGAACTTCTCCCTGTTATCAGGAGGAATGATCACTCAAGGCCATCTTTGAAGTATTTGTGTCGTTTATTGTTGGCAACGCCCAGAACTGTAACTGCAAACCCCACCTCGGCATTGGTTTGATTGCTCCTTTGAAAGGTGATTAATACATTTCCTGCTTTTTTTTTTTTTTTTTTTAAATTAAAAAAAAGGTCCTTTGGCAGCTGGTGGAGCCTGGTGGAAGAGCTCCACCCGGTGGCATTCCACAAAGGCACAGCTGGAGCCTCAGCTCTGTGGGAAGTCTCCACTTCCAACATTTCTCCTTAAACGGGCAAGGCAGGCTAGGAAGGTTCAGGCTGCTCCCAGTGGCAATTTCCTGCCCCTCTCGCCTCTGAGGAAACACAGCTGTCACAAACAGCCCCCCTGCTCACTCCTACCTGAGCTCTGGGCATCAGCTCTGAGCCCAAACCCCAAAATACCTGGAGAACTCCCATCCCTGGCTCAGATGCAGCACCAAAAAATGAGCTCAGAGGGTGAACTCACAGGATTCATCCCTTACCAGTTCTCTGTGACAGAACCGTGCCCACTGTGCTCTTTCAAGTGGCAGAAAACACTGGGAGGTTGCATTTGTCTTTTGGGACAGATAGGAGCAACTCTTTTCCCCTCCCCTCTCTGTAGGAGATTCTTGATTTTCAGAGGATTCACCTGAATTACTTCTCTGATGAAGAGTGATAAAAATTGTCAGCTGCAAACAATCCCCTCTGCAATAGGCATCTGGATTCCAGTCCCAATTATGGGATATCTGGCATGACAATTATCGACCCAGGAAAGTTAAAATACACCCTGCCTCACTAAAGGCACTTTTACCATGTGAAAACTGGGCCTGTGAAGCTCAGTTGTGGCTTAAGCAGCTTCAGAATTTGCTCCTCTTGATGCCTGGTAGATTCCAATCAGGGAGGAGATGGTCCCCAGGAGTCCTACTAACCATGGAGGGAACCTTCCTGCCCAGAGGAATCCTGGAGGCAGCCAGTGGATTGCATTGGAGAGATCTGCTGTCTCCATGAGGATGCTCAGAACTTCAGCCTTCACCTGGGCTCTCAGCTTCTGCTGGCTCTGAGGTGAAGAAGTGCTGCTGGAAGGAAAGGTGATATTAGTGACAGTCCAGAATATCCTAATAATTGTGATGGCTACACATGAGAACTGACAGATGTGGGTGAGTTACAGGAAGGATGGAGAGGGACTTTGGACAAGGGCATGGAAGGACAGGACACAGGGAATGGCTTCCACTGCCAGAGGGCAGGGCTGGATGGGATATTGGGCAGGAATTGTTCCCTGGGAGGGTGGGGAGCCCTGGCACAGGGTGCCCAGAGCAGCTGTGGCTGCCCCTGGATCCCTGGCAGTGTCCCAGGCCAGGCTGGACATTGGGGCTGGAGCAGCTGGGACAGTGGGAGGTGTCCCTGCCATGGCAGGGGTGGCACTGGATGGGATTTAAGGTCCTGTCCAACCCAAACCATTCTGGGATTGCACGATCAGCTCTACAGCCACGGAAGGAAACCATACCACTTGTGCTGGCTCAGTTTTCTTCTCAACTGGAACAAGATTCTCAGGGATCTGAAAAGAACAGAGTTATTTCTCATACAGCACCAAACAGGGGGGCTTTTTTTCCTCTTGCACCAATTGTTTCAGCGAGGAGGAGCCTCCCAGAGCTTTGCTGTAGCCCGTACCGCAGGATGCCCAGGAGCAGGGCACAGCCCCACAGCGCCGTGCTCCGCCTCCACCACTTCTGGGAGCCGGCGCGCACGATGCCGACATCCGCCGCCCAGGCCAGGTGCTCGCAGGGGTAGTAGAGCTGGTTGGCCACGTTGCAGAGCACCGAGAGCCCCCGCACCAGCGCGTCCTCGCCCTGCGGGGAGCGGCACATGGGGCACGGCCGCGGCACACGGGCCGGGGCTGCGGGGCCGCGGGGCCGCGCTCACCTCGGGGCCCAGCCCGTAGCTGCAGCTGTGCCGGAGCATGGCCAGGTCGTCGAAGAGGCGCAGGGCGGTGCGGCAGGAGCTGAGCTGGGCGGAGGCGGCCAGCAGCCCCCCGGGCAGCCCCGCGGGCCCGGGCAGCGCTGCCCCCGCCAGCTGGCAGCCGTAGCACAGCGCCCGCACCTGCGGGCACCAGGGGAGGTGATGCTGGAACCAGCGCTGCTGAGCTCTTTTTCTCCCTCTTTTCCTCTTTCTTTCTCTTCTCCTTTCTCTAATTCGCTCCCCCCTCCCCAGCTTCGCTTCCCTTTACCCAAACCCCATTGCCCTGTGCTCCGGGACTCCCATTTCCCTCCCGCGCGTCATTTACCGGTTCAACTTGAATTGTTTGTGGACTCTCTGCCTTTTGTCCTTCCTTCCCACCGCTGTGGAAAGCACTTACGGGTGTCTCAGGTGCTTCCTTCCCTTTAAGGGTGGGTCGCTACAGCACAGTCGGCTCCCGTCGTTCACAGCCCGGTACCGGAGGGATCAGACCCTCACTCACCGCCCGGTACCGGAGGGTTCAGACCCCTCACTCACCGCCCGGCACCGGAGGGTGCAGAACCCTCACTCACCGCCCGGTACCGGAGGGTTCAGACCCCTCACTCACCGCCCCGTACCGGAGGGATCAGACCCCTCACTCACCGCCCGGTACCGGAGGGTGCAGAACCCTCACTCACCGCCCGGTACCGGAGGGTGCAGAACCCTCACTCACCGCCCGGTACCGGAGGGTTCAGACCCCTCACTCACCGCCCGGTACCGGAGGGATCAGACCCTCACTCACCGCCCGGTACCGGAGGGATCAGACCCCTCACTCACCGCCCGGTACCGGAGGGTGCAGAACCCCTCCTGTCACTCACCGCCCGGTACCGGAGGGATCAGACTTTCACTCACTGCTCGGTACCGGAGGGATCAGACCCTCACTCACCGCCCGGTCGCGGCCCCGGTGCGTCTCCAGCGCGGCCACGAGCCCCCCGAGCGCGCCCGCCGCCATGGCAACACTTCCGGGTATGAAGTCACGTGCGGACGCGGGGCACGCCGGGAAGGAGGCGGACGCGTCACCATGGCAACGCGGCCTGGCTGCTCTGCGGTCCAGCCGGGCCCTGCCAGGGAATGGTGCTCGAAAGGGGCTGGGTCCCTCCAGAGGCCGGTGTCCGATCGAGGATGGTGCCCGAAACGGGCTGGGTCCCACCAGGGGCTGGTGACCGACCGGGGATGGTGCCCAGCAGGGTCCCGCTGCCCCTCACGGCCTCCTCACCCCTCCACCGAATCCTCCGCCAGCCCTTTTCTCAGCCCGGTTTCCCCGCTCTGGGGGTTCTAGGCCGGCCCCGCCGCTGCGGGGGTGCTGGGTCGGGCCGGGGTTGATTCAAAGAAATCTGGGAAACCCTACTTTAAGAGGTCCCGTTGTTCCCCGAGGGTCCCGTGTTCCCCTGCACACGGATGTGTCACCTGGGAAACAGGGAGATCTTCCCTGTCCCACCTTCAGAGCCCTCCCAGCCCCCGGCTGAGTGATGGGAGGGGAACATTCTGTGTGAAATCTCTCCATCCTCCTACACCTTCCCTACTCAGCACGTGGGTCCCACCTGCTTCCTCCCGGGCTCCAGTGGCTCCAGTGCCCGGCACAGAGTCACACTCACACTGCTGTCATAATTAAGTTTGTAAGAACTACTTGGATATTTCATTTTCTCTTTTTATACCCGAGTATCACAGAATCCTGGAATATCCTGAGCTGGATCCCTCAGGGATGATCAGTGCAGCCCCTGTCCCTGCCCAGCCCCCCCAAAATCCCACCCTGAGCATCCCTGAGAGCGCTGTCCAAACGCTCCTGCAGCTCTGGCAGCCTTGGGGACCATTCCCTGGGGAGCCTGGGCAGTGCCCAGCACCCTCCTGGGGAAGAACCTTTTGAGTAAATCAAGCTTTTGAGTAAATCAATCTGATTTCATGGAACAGGTTCATAGCACTAAGCAGAGCCTCTCCAGTCTGGGAGCTGGACTTGAGATCCTTGTGGGTCGCTTCCCACTTGGGATATTCAGTGATTCTGATTGTTCTACACTTGTTGTACCCTCAGATGCTGCAGTTATCCCACCTGATGCACCACATCCTCATGACTCACCTCACTGCAATCTGGTGTCAATCCCTCTGCCTCTTCATTACGTAAAATGAATAAAATGAATAATTTCTGGGATATGAACCAGTGTCTTGATCTTTCTCCATCACTACGTTTGTTTTTATAAGTTGTTTTGCATTTATTTTTGGGAGGAAGGAAAGGATTTTGATCAAAAGCTGTGCTTATGCAACCTCAGGAAGGGATGTGGTTAGAACTGGTCATGGAAGGCATTAAGAAAATCCTCCTCTGACATTCCCTCCTGTTTCTCAAGAAGTTAAGAGAGACGTCCCTTCATGCCATGGATCTGTGTTTAAGCTATTTGATTTGCTAAATGTGGAACAGATCACAGTGAATTGGTCTTTTCCTTGGCCCTAAACTCCTGGAGCAGCTCCAGAACTACCATATGGAGTGATATTCCCGTAACTGACACATGAATTTCTTCATTTGCCTCCTCACCCTGAGAGTTGTTTTCTATTTGGGTGAAGGTTTTCAGCAAAGTGCTGACGGCAGAGCCGGCCTTTTCCTGTCTTCAGGGGAAATCACACAGGTGTCTGTGACTGCAGAGCTTTCCTGGTGCTGCCTCCCAATTTACTGCCTCAAATTTAATTTGTATTTTGATTCCATCTGTCAGCAGATGAAAGTTCTGTCAGGACCATGCCAGCCATGCAGGTGCCACACAGGCAGCAGGGGGACTCCCAAAAGACGTGCTACAGCAGGCCCAGCCTTAACAGGCTTGGATTAACACAGGGGAATGGATTTATACCCAGCAAAGCTCCAGTTCCCCTTAACCCCCCTTGGAGTGTGTTCCTGAGCTACTTGAGATGGACCAGTGAGCACCAAACCCTGTCTGCTCCAGCCTCAGGTGGGAGCAGAGTCGTAGATGAGAAATATTTTGAAGGGACAGGAAGGACAGGCAACCAAATCCCTAAGCCAGGGAATGCTGGAGAGAGGTAGAAGGTGACTAAAGTTCCCCCCAGAGGGTCAGAGGAAGAAAATTGTCATGACTAGAGGTGCCCAGCCAGGGTAAACATCTCTGTAGCACCAGCAGAGAAAGCTGAGCGTCTGCCAGGTATGGGGGACAGAGGATGCTGCAGTGCCCGGGTGGGGTGACAAAACAGGGCTCAGGTCTTGGGGCTGCCAAGTTCAGTGGTGCCACCTGCCCCTTTCTCAGCCCCATCCCAGTGAGCTGAAAGCTGTTTTGTCTCCTCAGATGAAATGCTCATCCCAGGGGCTGCCCAGGAGGGCACAGAACCTCTGCAGGGCTGAGCAGAAAGGTGAGCTCACACCCAAGCCCAAAGGCCACTGAAATCCAAAAGGCAAACTCCCAGGTGATCTGTGTCCCCATGGGAAGCCTGCAAGGGCCCTGTCCCCAGAGGAAGGTGATGTCCTCCCTTCTCCAGCGACTGCTGACGCACTCTGAGCTGCCTACACGGCGTGGGATCTCAGAGCCGCCCTTGTGCTCTGCTCTTGGCCCGTCTCTGTGCTGTCACAGGGAACATCTATTTCTCAGACTGAATGAGGACACAAGGAGGTGTTGTGACAGCAAGAATAAACACTAGGAGATTAGCCCAAAGGCGTGGGTGACACATCCCTCAGGATGGCAGGACCCACGGAATGCCTCTGGGCAGGCAGCGGGTGGAACAGAGCAGGTGGGGTGGGAGGGAGCACAGAGGAAGGGCAGGAGATCAAATAGAGTGAGAGGCACCATCAGGGCTCTGTGGGGGATAGAATATTCCCTAATTATCTGTTTGGATTTTGGTGTCAAGGCCTGCAACCAAAGGTCAGTGAACAGCAGGACAGCGAGGCAGCTCTGCCCAGCTTGTGATGAGTGGGCTGTTTTCCCAGAGGTGAGCCCTGTGTTTTTGTTGAGCTGGTCACTCACATGGGTGTCCTGACTGCTGAGCTTGCACTAACTCTGTTTGGGATCTAGGTGTGTTCCAGAGGGATCAGTGGGGGCTGGTCAGCCCCCTCCTGTGGGGGTTGAGCGAGCAGGGTGGCACAGCTCCCACTTCACAAGCTCTTCTCATGCACAGGGTTTGATTCCTGTGGGCACAGGGCTAGTGAAGTTTCACAACTGCTTCAGTCTGTGTGTGAGCAGTGCCTGGGCCCACAGGCCCTGTATTTTCCTTTATGGATTTGACTCTTTATCTTTCAGGAATGGGACAGTCTCTGCTCCACACGTGCTTCAAAGAAACTGTGCACTCACATCTTCCAAGCGCACACAGGCACTCACATCAGTCCTTCATGCCAGCATGTTGTTAAACACCTCCAGTCAAACACCTCAGTTGCATCATTTGGTGAAGTAACAGGGACTTGCATCTGCTCCAGGTCTGCTCCATTACTTTGATGTGACCCTGAGGTGGCACTGCCACCTGTGCTGCTGCAGGAACAGCCACAGGGAGAAGTGGTGGAATTGGAATCACCCTTGGAGGGTGGGAGAGCTGCTGCTGGGAGTCCCTTGTGATTATTCACTTTCTTTTTCACATGGATTTTAATACAACTTCAAACAGGGAAAGCAAAGCTGGCTTTTGGAGTGCAGGCCTCTGCTTTCTGAGCTGCTCTGCCATTCCAGCAGTGCCCCAGGAAGGCTGAACCAGGAAGGCCAAGCAGGCTTCCTTTGATTGCCCTGCTGTGTGAAATCTGCCAGCTGCGTGACACCCCTCCCTGCCAGCGCAGTCCCGGTGTCACGTCGCCAGTGTCTGCGCCTCGGAGATAAGATGAACTCACGTCGTTTTTTTTTTTTTTCTCCGTTAGTTTAAAAACACGTCCCTCATCACCACGGACACATCGCCAGCCTCACGCACACGAGGTCAACGCTAACGCACCGCTGCAAAGCAGGGGCTCAGCCCAACCCCCGGGAAGGCCTGCAGGGTGGGGCCAGGATAAATTCAAGGATTTTGGTGTAGCCTTTGCTCTTGCTCCTTTCCCTGCGAACCCCCGTGAGGCGGCAGCGTGCTGAGGCACGGGGCGCGCGCGGCCATGCAGCCGCCGGGGCGGGTGCGCAGGCTGGCGGTGCGGCTGGAGCAGGCCCGTGCCCACGGCGCCGGGCAGGCGCTGCACGGCCGGGTGCAGCTGGAGCTGCGCGGGGCGCTGCGGGTGCGGGCGCTGGAGGTGTGCGCCCGCGGCCTGGCCGCCGTGCACTGGCTGGAGAGCCACAGCATCGGCCTCAACGTCGTCTACTGCGACTTCACGGCCTACCAGACCTTCCTGCACTGCCACCGCCAGCTCATCCCCGGTAAGCGTCTGTGCCAGGGTGTTGGGGGTTTGGGACGCCCTGGGTGGGTCTGTGTGCCAGGCTGTGGGATTGGCACCCCACTGGGCCATCTCTGTGCCAGACAGTGGGATTGGGGCCCCCTGGGTGGGTCTGTGTGCCAGGGTGTGGGGCTGGGACACGTTGGATGGCTCTCTCTGTCAGGGTTTTAGGTTGGAACCCCCTTGGGTGGGTCTGTGTGCCAGGGCAGGTGATTGGAACCCTTTTATGGGGTCTGTGTGCCAGGCTGTGAGGTTGGAACCCCCTTGGGTGGGTCTGGGTGCCAGACTGTGGGACTGAGACCCCCTTGGATGGGTCTCTGTGTCAGGGTATTAGGTTGGAACCCCCTTGGGTGGGTCTGTGGGGCTGGGCAGGGAATTGGGACCCCTTTGATGCGTCTGTGTGCCAGGCTGTGGGGTTGTGGCCCCTTGGGTGGGTCTGGGTGCCAGGCTGTGGGACTGGGGACCCCCTTTCATGGGTCTGTGTGTCAGGGTATGGGGTTGGAACCCCCTTGGATGGATCTGTGTGCCAGGCTGTGGGATTGGAACCCCTTGGGTGGGTCTGTGTGCCAGGCTGTGGGGTTGGGACCCTCTTGGATAGGTCTGTGTGCCAGGCTGTGGGGTTGAAACCCCCTTATGTGGGTCTGTGTGCCAGGCTGTGGGTCAGGACCCCTCAGGCTGCGGGTTCCCCTCAGAGGAACCTCTGCCCCTGTGGGTGTTGCTGACCCATGCAGGGCTGTTTGCTCCTCTTCTCACCTCGGCAGAGGATTTCTCTCTCTGGCTCTGGTCTTCAGGAGGCTGCTGGCAAAACCAGGGCTGGGGAGCACCAGAGATTTGTGGCTGTTGTTGTGTTTGCACAGGGAAGAGCAAACACGGGTGTCTGTTCACAAGTGAGGAAAGAGCACTCAGTGCTTGAGGCAGTGTTTGTTTTCGGGTCCCTGATGCTGGCCCCGCGTGCCCAGCTGGCACGTTGCTTAGATCTGCAAGAGCACTGGCCACTTGCATGCCACAAGCCATTCTTTGTGTGCTTGGGATGAAATGATCCAGAGCTGAGGGATATGGGATGTCTCAACTGTCCATCTACTCATTAACTCTGGCTTTTCTTAGGATCATGCATGTCTTTTATCCTCCCCTCAATAACAGTGTCACAGCCATTCTTCTGTTGCTTTTTCTCCCCCTTTCCCTGTTTCTCATGGCTTTGTTACCTGTGGCCTGGTTGCCCAGCTCTGGAGATGGCTTTAGGATTTATGCTGAGGGCATTTTATTGTGTCAGTGGCCAAGTGCAACCCAGAGAGTGGTGCCAGCCCAATCTGGCAAATGTAGACTTTGCAGGAATAAACTGGAGGCATGGAAAGAGGGCCTGAATTGGCTTCCTGGAGGTGCTCCTGTCTCTGCACTGCACTGGGAAGGTAATTTTCTCTATTTCTGGATGACTGTGCCCTGCCATCTGCTCCAAACACCTGCACTGCTCTGGAGTTTCTGTCTTTTGGCAGCAGCTCTTCCATGCTGTGCCTAAGGATGTCCCCTTGGCAGCTGCACCTCTACAAAGTGTCCAAATTCCAACTAAGCCCTTGCCCTGGAGTCCAGCAGTGAGGGTGCTGAGCACTTGGCACCTGCTCTGAGTGGCAGGATGAGCTCTATCCCCCATCATCCCTGCAGGAATGTCTGCAGGGAAGCCACAAGCTGCTGCCAGCACGTGTGGATTGTGCTGCTGGGATTGTGTGTGAGAGGAGCCCCTGGAGCCATCAGGGGAAGGGCACTTGGCCAAGGGCTGCAGGAACTGCAGAGCTGCTCAGCCCCACAGGCACCCTGCTCACCTGTAGCCCAGAGCTGATGGTTCCTGGCCCTCCCTTTGTGCACAGTGCTGAGCTGGACTGCCTGGGCAGCAGAGCCTCACCAGAATTTGGGGGCTGCGATTTTATTGTCTCTGTCCATACATAGATTCCTTTTCTGCCTTGTGAGAGGGACACATGTGATCACCAGGGGGTTTTAAGGAAGGGAACAGCAGAGAGAGGCTGTCCTGCAGCCAAAATAACTTCCTTTGGATCCTGCTGTCCCCTGTTCTGTCCCCAACAGCAGCGTGAGAGCCTTCCTGATGTCAGCTGGTGAGAAACGTGCCACCATCCGACAGTCAGTCCCTGTGACTGCTCCTTTCTTGTTGCTTCTCCACGAGATCAGCTGTGTCTGCGTGGTGTTTAAGAAATGCAGGTTTTGTCATGGTAACAAGGCAGTGCAGAGGAGGGAAGACAGGCACAGATAAGCGCCCTCCCTTCTGCTCTCCCCTCAGCTGAGTTTATCTGCAGTTTCCTGGCAGGGTGGTGAGTGCTGGCACTGGGGTGCTGCACTGAGAGACAAGAAAAAAGTGTGCAAGGAGGATGTTCAGGCAGGGCCTTTAAACGTGTGTTGTGTAATCATGTGAGAGAGGGAGCAGGAGGAGAGGAAAAGACAGGGGTGAATGGGCAAAGGCAGCACAAAGACAGCCCTGGACTCTTCTGCATGAGGTGATGGGAGGGTGCCCTAGGATACATAAATAATTGTTGTGCAGTGATCTTTTCTGTCCAAGGATCCTGCAGCACTCCCCAAAGGTGCAGTTCCTGCCCTGGTGAGAGGCAAACATCCAGAAGCCATCTTATTTTCATGGAGACATCCAGGAGAGTTATGGCATCAGGGCCCTCCTTCCTCAATCAGCACCTTAATCCTTGTCCATGCACAGCAGTCCCAAATCTGGCAGGGATGAAGCTAGTTGCTCAGTCTGGAGCACGTGCTTGTGCCAGGCTCTGTGTTGTGCCATCTCACCCCACACTGGGCTGCTGCCTTACCTGTTCACCTGCTGCATTCCCTTCTCCCTGGCGTTCCAGGACACTATGTGTGACCCTGGTTCTCTGGGGAGAAACCACCAGGTCCCAGAGCAGGTCAGGGAAGGGTCAGCTCCCCACAAGCCAGGCAGGGTGTCTGTGTCTGTCTGTCTGTCTGTCCCAGCTCCTGCTGGGAGCAGCTCTGGCCTGGCCAGACTCTAGATGGGGCTGAAGAGTTGGAGATGGTGCCCTGAGCGCTGTGCCCGGCCTGGCTGGCTTTGCCTTGGGCACCCAGGACCTTTCCTGGGTGAAACCAAAAACAAAGCCCTTGGCTGTGCTCCCCTGCAGACCCCAGGAGAGAGGACAGACCCTGTCTGTGTGCAGGGGTCCCAGAGGGGTCAGGGAGGGCACAGAGCCTCGGTCCCCACGTGGTGGCAGCGAGGGACGGCCGAGGGCATCGCGTGCGCTGCCACGGGAGCGAGCGCTGGGGTTTGGTTTGCAGGATCGTCCCGTGGGCGAGGGCTGAGTCACGGCCCAGGGGTGTGTGCCGACAGGCGGGAGGAGGAGGAGGAGGAGGATGCCAAGCAAAGAGAGGGGCCCAGCCAAGGCTCCAGCCCCTCTCAAGAGCCTCCCCACCTCGAATGTCACTGCAGGGACAGCAGGCGCCTTCCCAGAGCTGGTGTCACCAGTTAACTCGCGCTGTGACGTGCCTTCCTTCCTTCTTTCCCTCTCCCTCAGAGCCTTTGCTATGATTCATGTTTGCCCATGGCTGCAAATGGTCTGCACATAAAACAAACCACAGTCCCCTTCCCCTGGGGAGGGAGACAGACAATTCCAGTCCAGCCTTGGAAACAGCTAAAGCAGTGCCAGGCTTCAGCCTAGCTCCATTTTTAAGTGGCTATGATCAACCAAGTTCAGTTTAGCAGGTCCTGCCTGGCATGGCTGTGAGCAACTCAAAAATCCCCAAAACTTAGGCAGCCAAATGCTGAGTAACATTTCTAATGCCTGTTCTGTCTTATCCCCCGTCCGTGCCAGGGGTGCAGGGCTCTCTCTGGTGCTCTGCAAACACGATAGTCATCATTAAGTGGAAGTTTGTAAGTCAGCATTAACCCTTTTGGGGGGCAGAGATTCCTTTCTCCTCCCTTTTACAACATCTCGGGGTGCTGCTGAGAGTGATGTCCACTCTGGGAATCATCAATTCCCAGTTTACACACTTTCACCCCAGCTGAGCACCAGCAACCATGGATGCCACCGATGGAGCAGTCCCCGTGCTGCTCCTGCCCATGCAGGTGGAATTTATCCCAGGGTTTTGGATACCAATCCCAGCAGGCTCTGGTGGAAAACTGGCGCTCGCCTGGTTAACAAGCACAGGGAAGAGGATTGCTCACTCAGTTGCACAAGCTGAACTCCAGCCAGTTCTTGATTTCTTAGAACTAAGTGAAGTGATGTCCCAGACATCACTGCATCGCCAGTTGGCTGTGTCAGGAGCCCAGATCCAGCTGTGGCCTGTTCCCAGCCCTGGGAATGGCTCTTGGGAAGGGAAGGATGTGGGTCAGTGTGTGGTGTGGCCCTTGGCTCTGACCTGGGGGCACTGGAAGGAGAGAGGCTTCAGTGAGGAATCCCCCCTGGCCACAGCCCACGGCTGTGACCCTGGGAATGGGGATTCTGGACAAAGATGGGGTGGGATGTCAGACTGGAGCTGCAGGGGGAGTCTGAGGGGCAAGGATGGGAGCTGGAAAGGAGTTTTGGGGGACAAGGATGGAGGTGGGGGGAAATTTGGGGGGGCAAGGATGGAAGTTAGAGGAGGGCTTGGGGGACAAGGATGGAGATTTTGAGGGGCAAGGATAGAGATTTTGGGGGACAAGGATGGGGATTTTGGGGGGCAAGATTAGGAGCTAGAAGGGAGTTTGCGGGGCAAGGATGGGAGCTGGAAGGGGATTTCTAGGGTCATGGATAGGAGATGGAATGGAATTTTGGGGGGCAAGGATGAAGCTCGAGGGGAAATTTGGAGGGGCAAGGATGGAGCTGGAAGGGAAATTTGCGGGGCAAGGACAGAAGCTGGAAAAGGGCTTGGGGGCCAAGGATGGGAGTGCAGGGAGTCTTGGGGAGGTAGCACCAGGGGGTCACTGGCAGGGCTCAGCTCACGTTGCCCGGCGATGTCTCTGGGTTGCGGAGCCCCGCCGTGACCGGCCCCGGCTCCGCACGGTCCAACCCCCCGGGCAGCTCTCGGCAGCCCCGCTCCGTGCGAGGGGCCGATCCGCACATGCTCCCTGCCTTGTTTTGCAGGGCCGGGCCGGCCCGTCCCGCCCCGCCGGGGCCGCCCCCGGCCGCGCCGGGCGCTTAAAGCCGGGCCCAGCCGAGCCCAGCCGGGTTGAGCCGCATCGCGCCGGTCGGGGCTGAGCCGCGCCATGATTTTCGATCGCCTCAAACGCTTCTCGATCGTGCTGGAGGGCGCGGAGCGGGACGGCCCGGCCGCCTTCAGCCCCGGGCAGGCGGTGTCGGGCCGCGTGGTGCTGGAGCTGGCGGCGGCCGCGCGGCTCGGGGCGCTGCGGCTGCGGGCCATGGGCGCTGCCCGCGTCCACTGGACCGAGTCCCGCAGCGCCGGCTCCAGCACCGCCTACACGCAGAGCTACAGCGACCAGGTGGAGTTTCTGAGCCACCGCGACACGCTGATGGCACCCCCAGGTACGGCATCACCTCCCCGGGTGCGGCCATCCCCGTGCCCGAGGGGCACCCCCCGGGGGTACGGGCGTCCGTGTGCCCGAGGGGCACCCCCCGGGGTACGGGTGTCCGTGTGCCCGAGGGGCACTCCCCGGGGTACGGGCACCCGTGTGACCGAGGGGCACCCCCGGGTACGGGCACCCCCCTGGGTACGGCACCCCCTGCCCCAGGGGCTGCAGCACCCCCGGGGCTGAAATAACGGGTGTGAGGGGCAGCCTGGGCACCCTGGCTGTTGGGTGCTCCAGACACCCCAGCCGGCTGAAATCTGGGTGCCTGGGGCAAGTGATGATGCTTGGGTGCATGGCACCCCAAAACTGCAGAAATCTGGGGGCCAGGGACAGCTTGGCTGCTGATTGCATGACACATTAGCAAGCTGAAATTTGGGTGCATGGGGTGCTTTAGGGTCTGAGCGCTCTGGGAATGGGCTGTGTAGGTCCCCACACATGTTCTGAGTGCACCCTGAAATCAGGGCACCTCCGTTAGGGACAAGATTCCCCCTTTTCTCTGAGCTGTTCATGGCTGGGAAGCCGCATTGGAAAACTGGAGGTTCAGGAGCTTGTTTTGAGTATCAAGGGTTGGTCTAAATGATCCCCTCTGCAAACTCTTGAGGGGCATGGGGGCTTGGCTGGCCACTCTGCCTCCAGCTGGGCATCTTGGGCTCTCACACCAAAGCTGTGGAGCAGGGTGGCTGCAGGATAAAGCAGAGCCCAACTGGGGCAGCTGCCCAGCTCTCCAGGAGGTGCTCCTGGGCCATGCAGACACATGGAATGCAGACAGTGCCCAGCTCTTGTGTCACAGCTGCTCAGCCCTGGCAGAAACTCTACTGTGCCCTCGTGCTGCTCCTTGCTGGGTGCAGCACACCTCTGTGACCTGCCTGGGGAGGAAGTTCTGCAGGAAGGGAGCTAATCCTGCTCAATCTGTTTTGTCCACAGACAATGGTGAGGCCACTGTCCTGCCAGCAGGAAAGCACGAGTTCCCCTTCACCTTCCAGCTCCCTGAGTAAGTTGGCATTTTTGGGTGGAGACAGTATATTGAAAATTAGGGGTTTTTTGAGTGAAACCCTTCTAAAATTGTTTGTTGCTTGTGCCCAGGACCCTGGCCACCTCCTTCGAGGGGAAGCACGGCAGTGTGCGCTACTGGGTGAAGGCCAAGCTGCACAGACCCTGGGCAACAGTGAAGAAAGCAAAGAAGGAGTTCACAGTGATTGAACCCATCGACATAAACACCCCTGCACTGCTGGTGAGCTCCCCCTGCTCCACCCCGGGGCTCTGGCATCCAAAACTTACCCAGGAAGCCCATGGGGAAAGTGTCTGCCTTCCCTTCAGCATTACAGTGCCTGGTTTCCAGAGGGAATATTTTGCCCCCTGTAACTTGTGCCCTCCAGCATTACCTGGGCTGAGCAGAGGTCAGCTGTGCCTCTTTGTTTTTGGAAACTTTAATGCGTTGCAACAGCTTCTTACATCAGATACCTGAGAAGTTGCTGATGCTCCCCGGCAGGTTCTTGGTGCCAGGGAGGTGATTGCTTTGAGTTTCATCCTTAGTTACTAAATAGCCTAAATATTTCCCTTTCTCCAGGCTCCCCAGGCAGGTGCTAAGGAGAAACTTGCTCGTGCCTGGTACTGCAACCGTGGCCAAGTATCTGTGACTGCCAAGATTGACCGAAAAGGCTACACCCCAGGTGAGACCAGGTGCTGGGGCCCTTGAACCTCAGTGGGCTCTGGGGTAGAGGCCAGAGGAGGGGCTTTGGGTCACTGTGAGCTGGCAGGAAATCTTCACTGTGTGCACCTGATCTGGGCAGCGTTCTTGGGTCGCTCCTCCTGGATGAACCCACCTGCTGCCCTGCCAGGCAGCGTGGCCAACCCTTGGTGGGCCTGTGCAGCATTTCCTCAAGGCAAGACTGGGCTGTGCCTCCCCTCCTCACGTGTGTGTGTGTGTCTCGTTTGGCAGGTGAGGTCATCCCCATCTTCGCTGAGATCGACAACTGCACGAGCCGTGCCGTGGTGCCCAAGGCAGCCATAATCCAGACCCAGACCTTCATTGCCCGGGGCACCAAGAAGCAGAAGAAGTCAGTGGTGACCAGCATCACTGGGGACCCCATTCCAGCTGGGAAGAGGGAGGTGTGGCATGGACGGGCGCTGAAGATCCCGCCCGTGGGGCCCTCCATCCTCCAGTGCCGCATCATCCAGGTGGAATACTCCCTGAAGGTGAGGGAATTCCCTCCTGCACAGCTCTCCTCCAGCTCAGGGGAGATGTCTGCCCCTCCAGACTGGGAGAACACCACCAGCTAAGCTTCCCTGCTGCTGTCTGTCTTGGCAGGTTTGTGTGGATATTCCTGGGACGTCCAAGCTGCTCCTTGAATTGCCACTTGTCATCGGGACCATCCCGCTGCATCCCTTCGGGAGCCGCACCTCCAGCGTCAGCAGCCAGTACAGCGTCAACCTGGACTGGCTGAGCACTATCCCAGAGCAGCTGGAGGGTGAGCATCTCCTTCTCCCTGGGATAAACCCCCTGCTCAGGAGAGTGAGATGCAAAGTTCTCAACTGGGCCAGTTTTGCTGGTTTTTTTAACCTATTTTTATTATTGTGGCGCTGAATCGCCTGGGTTCCTTCCTCAGGGAACTGGGAGGGTTTGGGATATAGTGGGTTTGAAGCCCTTTTAACCCCATTTATGGTGAGTGTTTGCTGTTCCCTGATGGTTCTCCTTTCTCTTCAGCCCCCCCTGAGTACTCGGCAGTCGTGTCCAGCCCGGAGGCCGAGCAGAGCCTGGCTCCTCCGTGCCGCAGTGAGCTCGGGGACATCCTGGAGGGTCCCTTCTTTGCCTACATCCAGGAATTCCGCTTCCGACCCCCTCCGCTGTATTCAGAGGTGATTAATCCCTCCAGCCTTGGAGGCTGGGATGTGCCTCTGCAAAACCAGAGGTTTTTGACTCTGGACTTTGTTCTGCAGGTGGATCCAAACCCCTCATCAGACACCATCCGCCCGCGCTGCATGACCTGCTGATCTCGCGAAGGCATGGGCTGTGTGACAGCGTGACAATCCCTGGGGATGGCAGCTTGCACCCTCACAGCACTTGGGTCTGGAAACGGGGACTGGGACCCTGACCCCGCTCACTGCCCTCGGCCACTCCTGCCGTGACTGTGCCACGGGCCCAGAGCCAGCGCGGCCATGGTGGGAGGACACGAGGGGCTGGCGTGTGGAGCGGCTCCGTGTGTGCCTGGGCAGGACACACAGGGTTCAGAACTGCCCCGGGATTTTGGGGTTGGAACAGGGAATACGAGCCCAGATTGCTCTCCCCTTGCCTGCAGTGCCACACTCCAAAATTTCTGTCAGCTCCTGGTGTGGAAAACAGGAGCTCAAAGGCATTTCTCAGGATTACTGGAGAATGTTTGGATGGTGCTCAGGGCTGGGCCCCGGGGCAATGCAGGTGCAGCCCTTCGCCTGTGGCTCACCAGGACTGCAGGTCCCCCAGGCAGTGAAAGGTCCTTTTCTGGCTGGATGAAGTAGAGGGCTCAGCCACTGCTGATAATCTTTGCCACAAGCCTGTGGGTACCTGCGGGGGGAATGGTTTGAGCCACTTAACCAAACTCTAAAAGCCTCCAGGGGCTGATACAAGGACTCAGTGGGTGAATTTATGACCTGTGGTAGTGTTTTGGTGCTATTTACTAAGAACAAGAAAGCTGGTTCATGAATGTCAGCATCAAACCTGCACAGTGTGCTGGTGCCTGCCCAAGATGGGGCTGAAACCAGCCCCCAAACTGTGGTACCAGCACAGGGGGTTGGACTTGTGGCAAGTGGCCAAGGGAGAGAGAGGGAAGCCCAGTCTAAGGCTGGTGGCAGCCACAGGTACTGGTGGGAAATGTAGAGTTGGGATGAATCCTTCAAGGCTGGGAGTCCTTGATGGCCATAAAGGGCTCGGGGGCCCTGGTGGGGTGAGGACACAGCAGCAGCCTGTGCTCACTGGGGTGGGAACCAGGGTGAGAAGGGTGAACTGGATGTTGTGGTGAGGAGCCAGGGGCTGACCCTGCTCACTGCAGGGGGACCTGAGCAGAGTTTGGGGGCCGAGGACCTTTGCATTCCCTCACTGAGACAATCCCTGGCCATGCACAACCAAAGCCAGCGTGCCTTGGGCTCTGTGCTGGGGTTGCTCAGATGAGTCTTTTCTATCTGTGAACACTTTTGTAATGACCACTCTTTGTCTCTACTCTTTTTGTACAACTTTTTGGTGGGGAATTTTTTTTGTCTGAAATAAATTCTTTAAACCAAACTGTTGCCTGGATAGTTTTCTGTTCCTCTTTCTGCTTCCTGTAGTCTGGAGCCATGCTGTGGCTGTTGGGATGTGGGATTGCTCCCTACTCTCTCTTCACAGCCCTGCAGGCACCCAGCTCCACCCTGTTCCCAGTCCTGTACTGGGATTAACTGGGTCACTCGGCCAGCACTGCTTCCCACAGCATTGGTCCCTTGAGCCTCCAGCTCCTCTACATCTGTGCAGATTTGGCATTTTTTCCCATTACTTGGGATGCAGGGCTGCAAGTAAACCTGTTGTATTTTTCCACTTTTGCTTCCTGTTTGTGGCCAGGCTCCTTGAGGACAGACACATTTTCCTCCATGCCAGAAGCCTGGCACAGACCCAGCAGGTCCGGCTGGGAGCTGGGACACTCCTGTGTTGGCTCAGCCAGTCCCAAGGAGGGTTGGGATCAGCCCCATGTTGTGTTGGCTGGGAGCTGCTGACATGTGGGAAGAGCAGGGAGCCTGCTTCACCTGCTTCCTTGGGCTGGAATTTGGTTTTTCACAGCATTTCTGTGCTCCACATCTCTGTTGGGCATGGCAAATCTGAGTGCATGCAGGGCAGGGTTTGAATCAGGGCATTAGTTTTCTCTTGCACGGACTGTGCTGCTTAAAAATACTGCCACTGGAATGTGATTTCCCCCCCTCCCCTCTTTATTTATTTTTTTTATTTGCTGAGCTGCTCAGCCCTGCAGCTGTGTCAGAGCACGTGCTCCTGCCCTGGGCCAGGGGAGAGAACTTGGCCCTGTGCTTGCCTGTGAGAACCTGGTGCTCCTGCAACCTTTATTCAAATCTGCTTTTTATTTGGCATCCCTGGTGCTCTGATTAATTTTTCCCGGGGGAGGATTAACCGCCTCGCAGGGAATTTGTTTGCATCCCCGTTTGGGGGGGATCATGTCTGGATCTGCCGCTGGCAGCAGCAGCCGTGGCCTCTTGAGGGTTTTTTGGTGACATCAAAGGGGACACAAAGCCCAGCGCTGCACCCCGCAGGTGAAGATGGCCCCGAAGGCAGCCCTGTGACCAGGCTGGTCCCTGCCAGCTCCAGCCTGGCACAAGGAGCCATTCTGTGCCGGCAAACGCCGAGCAGCGGGGATAGCCGGGGGCTGCTGGTCAGCCCCGGATCATCTGCCCCGGCTGCACAAGGAGATGTTTATTCCCCGGGCAGGGGGGGAGGCGAGCGCCCCGCACCCCGTGCCCGTCGCGCTGCGTCTTTCTGTGCACCCGCGTCACACGGTGACGGGGACAGGCCGTGCCCGGCCGGGGAACCCCGAGCCTGTGGGACCGATCTCTCCAGCCGGGATTCTTGTGAACGCCTCCAGGTTCTTCTCGTACAGTCGGGCAGTAGCGCAGAGAGATTGGGAGGGCATGGCCAAGCTGGGGCTCCTTCCAGGAAAGGGCTGCACTCCTGAATCCCGAACCCTGGGGGGGCTAAAAATACCTCTTCTGGACATTTGGAGCCAGGGCACGGTGCAGACCCTTCCAGGCAGTGCTTTCACAACTGCTGGCAGTGCTGCCTCCAACCTTCTGTTGTTTATCTGCCCCGGCTCCAAAGTCCTGATTGAACAGCCCGGGCTGTTCCAGGTTTATTGGCACGGGGGATTTGGGCTCCCCGGGGGTCTGCTGAGCCGGAACGGCCCCGTGCCCTGCGGCAGCACCGAGACCCGACCCCGGGCAGCAGGCGCGTGATGCAAGTACAGTGCCGCGATTATTTATAGCTCTTGGCCCCGTGCGCTGGAAAATGCTGCCCAGACCATCCGTCAGAATCTGCTCTTTGCGAGGGGCACGGAAACACACCTCCAGCCCCTGCTCTGCTCCTCTAGCCTGTCATTTTTGTTTTTTAGTCCCAGAATTGTGGGACCCCTTTGCCTGGGCCTCAGGGCTGCTGAGAACCCTCTCCCCACTGCAGGATGCTGGGACACCCCGGTCCTGCGGCCCCTTTCTGCAGCATTTTGGGGGGCTCCCCCTTCCCCCAGCCCTGCCCGACGCCGGAGGATGCTCGGTGCCATCCGGTGGCCCCAGCCCGCAGCTGAGGCTGCTGTCCTGTGGCCTGGGGGTCGGTGGCGGGGGGACGGTGACACGCGAAGCTTATGGCAGGGACAGAATGTGCCGGGGCTGGCGCAGCCCTGCGAAGGTTGGGATTAACTGCGCCGCTGCTGCCTCCGGCCCGGGCGCCCGTCCAGCTCCCAAAACAAGCACCGCCTTCCCCCATCCCAGCTGGGCTGGGCCCTGCGGGGTGCAGCTCACCCCAGAACCTGCCGAGGGGCACCACTGGGGGCTGATCTGTTTGCAGGGGGCACGGGCGGTGATGATAACTTCAGATTTTGGCCGAAGCGGAGTGCCCCGCTCTGTCGGGGTTCAGGCACCGCCCAAATTCAGCATCTTTGCACCGGTGGGATGCTGGGCTCGCAGCACTCGCAGCCTGGGGGGCAGCAGTCGGTGCTGACAGAGGGGCACGGGGACCTGCCCAGCCCGACTTACAGGGTCCCTGAGCACCAGGCCTTGCTTTGGGTTTGCTCCAGCCTCAGAAGCTCCAGGGCTCGGTCCTGGCAGCATTTTTGGGGTCGGGGACTCTGAGTCTCCCGTTCGTGCGGCAGAGCTCTGCCAGAGCTGCGGGAAGCAGCCGTGCACCCCGACATGCCGGGGCGGCATCGCCCTCCGCCCGCTGACTCAGCCGCCTGTTTGCCGGAGCTGCTCCCGCCCACGGAAACCGCAGGCAAAGTCCCCGCATCGCTGCGCCGGGGCTTTTCCCTCCTGCTCGACAGGAATCGCAGCTTTTCCCCAGCCTAGTGCGGGCAGCGAGCCCCTCCGGCTGCGGGGAAAACCTGCAGAGAAACCGCAGGATTTTTTTATTCCAAACCAGTTTTTTTTAATGCTAAAACACGGGTGTGGAGTAGCTGGATGACCGTGTTGCACGTGCCACACGTCCCGTCTCCTGTGAGCATCGTGCCAGCAGCATGGTGACATCACCGGGACACCCCACAAACCCCGATGGTCATCGGTGCTGCCGGTGTTGTCTTTGCAGCAAACTTGCACCTTTATTCACTATATCAAAACTAGCCATTTGTTTTTTCGGGTCTGAGCCCGCATTTGGGGTCCCTCGCTGTTGGCACTGCCCGGTCCCTTGCACAGTCACTCCTCGCTCTCTCCCCTCCTCGGGCAATGGAAAATTTTTGTGACTTTTTGACTTTCCTCCAGTTGTTTGGGAGCGAGGAAGGGGCCGGTGCCGCGCACAAACATGTCTATGTATAAACACTGGGGACCGCGCCAGGGATGGAGCCGCCGGCACCGGAGCCTCCTCACGGAGCCGGGTGTCCCCTCTCCTGCCAGGACCCCAGTGTGGCGAGCCATGCTCAGTGACCCAGAGCCGTCCTCGTGGGGACGCAAATATTTTGGCTTTGTTAAAAAAAAAAAAAAAACCAAAACAACAACACTTAAAAGAAAAAAAGTCCTCCCCTCCCGGGTCATACAGCGGCGGCACGTGATGTGTTGGCACACAAACAGGGAGCGTGGGGACAGCGCCCGCACAGCTGGGGACGGGGCACGGCTCCCACGCCACGCGCGGGGACGGGCTGGCACCTGCGGGTGACACGGCCGTGCCCTGTGCCACCGATGTGGCGCGACGGGACTTTGCTCCCGGCGCCGCTCCCCGCCCCGGCTGGGTTTGTCCCTCCTACAAATCCTAGAAAAGTCCCCGTCCAGCCCCGGGTGGGTGCGCGGCCCCCGCCGTGCCCGGGGGGATGTGGCACGGTGACATCCCTGACCCCGCAGATAAAACCTTGTTCGTGTGGCACCAGGGAGGAGCGAGGGGCACCCCGGTCACTGGTGAGCTGCTCTGGGTGTCGGTGGGGACACAGTTGTCACCTCGGCACTGATGGGGCAGCCTTGTCAAACCCCACGGCTCTGATCCCGCCCAAGCCCCGACCTCAAAGTCTTCAGAAACCGGGTTGTGCTCCTTTTTAACTCCCTATCACCCTGCAAGAAGCAGGAAATTTGAATTGATTTCAACAAAACCAAAACAAAACAAAGAACAAGCAAACAAACAAATAAACCAGACCAAGCTCGGTTTGGGAGTAGAAGAAGGGTCCGAGCCAGCTCGCAGGGATGCGCACACATCTCCAGCACCTGCAATGGACCCCCTCCCATTTCCCAGCCTCTTTAGCAAGCCTGAAGGCGTTATCTTTAAGCGCGAGGGGTTATGTGGAGCAGGGAGAGGGATTTTCCTGCTGAGCAGCTGTGTAAATGCCACCGCATCCCGGCCCAGCGATGGGGGCAGCGATAGCCCGGGGGGTCCCGGCTGGTTGGAGGTGGCTGCGCCGGGCAGTGCCGGTGGGGAGGGCGGTGCGGCGCTGCCGGCCGGTCCCGGAGGGGCTCGAGCCGGTTCCCTCCGCTTTCCCGGCGGTTTTGGCGTGTGAAAAAATGAGGGAGAGTCAATCTGCCTGCACAGAGCTGGTAAACACCCTGGGAGCGGATCTGCGAGAAGGGGGGTTGCTCTTGGTCCTGTGTTTATCGCTGCAAAGCTGGGCTGGCGCCTTGCTGGGATGAGACAGATGGGGGGAGGCTGCTGGGAAAAGGCGATTTTTTGGGGGCTCTCTGGTTATCGAGTTGTCCTTAGCTCAACTCTGACCGTCTGCTTGAGCAAAATATGTTTATGCTGCAAAACCTCTGGCCGGCTCCGCTGCCAAGGGGGCAGGGAAGGCGTGTGGCGATAAGGGCGCAGCGTCCTCCCCTTCCCGATCTCCCGATACCCAGGGGAGCGCACGGAGGCGGCCGCCCGCCTCCCGACACCCTGAGTTTATGATTTCTTTTACTATTATTATAAAGTTTCCGTTGAAATAAAAAAAAAAAAAAACCAAAAAAATACCACCATAATTCAATAGCTGTCGCTTTGCAGAGCTGCCAAAGCCTGGAAAGCTCCGGCCGTGCCAGGGGCTGAGCTGCCCCTGGGGCTGCGAGCAGCCATCCGAGAACATTCGAACTGCAGGGAAGAAAACGCTTCCTGCCATGGGGCGGCTGTTCCGGGCAGGGAGAAGATGGTTTTTCAACTTCTCCCGGCTGGCGTGCTGGGGCTCGCAGCACCCCGGCGGGGTTTGCAGTGATCTGAGCATCCAGCGCCGGCCCGAGGGCAGCTCCGAGCCCCTCTCGGTGCGGGGCGGCGGGGGGGGGGGAAGATGAAATATTCACTTTCGCTGCTGCTTCGAGCCGTTTTCCGAGGCTGGGTTTGGAAATAGCCGAGCCCGGGTGAGGCTGCTGCAGCTGACGTGAGCAGGAAAGAGCCGGGGCGGCCCCGGGGCCTGTTTGCGAAGTAGAACCGAGTTGTTGTTGTTGTTGTGACACCGAATGGTTGCAAAACGCGGGCGCTGAAATACCCGTGACTTTCAAAACAAGCTGAGCCCAGCTGTAGCTGGAGGCTGTCTGTCCACATGTGTCCAGCTGTCCAGCTGTGGGCACTGCAGCCCCTTCCCCACTGGGCTGTCTGTACCAGCAATTCTTGGGGTTTTTTGGGGGTAGAAGAATCTCAGAAGACTTTTTTAGGGAGGAAAAGCCCCAATTCCCCATCTGCAGAGATTTCCTACCACAGGGAACTGCCAGGTATCCTGCCCAGGGGAGCTTTGCAGTTCTTGGGAGGTGGATGAGATGAGCTGTCTGCAGCCCTTGAATTCTGCTTAGAATATAATGATAATAAAAAAATCCCAGGGATCAGTTTGTTTGCTTAGGGATTAAGTCACCTAATCTGCCTGGCAGCGGGTGGCATTGTGGAGGTGGTGGCAGCGATGGCTTTTTGCCCAGCAAATAATCCTGCTCCCGGCCATGGCTGGTGGTCAGGCTGGGCTCAAACCTCTCACTGGCACCAGCTCTTCTCCAGGATGGGGTTTAGGAGCAGGAAATGGTGCTGGGTGCAGGGAAAGGGCTGGGGGAGGGATGCATGGATGAGGGAAGGGGCTGGGAAAGGGGATGGATGAATGAGGGAGGGGGTTGCAGAGTTGTGACCAGGCTGTGGCTCTGCAGAGCTGTTTCCCCAAGACTGGAAAACAGGTTAGACTTCTCAACCTGGGAGCAAAACATCGTAATCTGGTGTTAAAATATCAGTCTGGGCCTGCAGGGATGGGCCTCTCCTTCTACAGAGGCTCCAACCCCCCAAGGGCTGATGCTGATAGGGCTGTGCAAACCCCTCTGGCTATTGTATGTTCTATATCTGAGATCTCATCCCCCAAAACAAGAAGGAAATGCCTTCAAGTCACACCAGGAGGCGTTTAGGTTGGTTATTAAGAAAAATTTCTTCATGGAAGTGATTGTCAAGCAGGCTGCCCTGGGCAGTGGTGGAGTCACCAGCCCTGGAGGGATTTAAAAGCTGTGTGGCTGTGGCACTTGGGGACATGGGTTAGTGGTGGGCTTGGCAGTGCTGGGTTGGTAGTTGGACTAGATGAGCTTAGAGGGCTTTTCCAACCTCCAGTCCTGTGGTTCTATAAAATCAGAGCCAAGAGCAAACCCTCAGGCTGCCACCACCTCCCTGCAGCTCCTTCTGGCTGCCCCACCTGCTTCCTTGGGATGCACTGCTGAATTTTCCACTCCACAAGAGCAAGTGGAGCCAGGTCAATCCGTGTGCACATGTCCCCAGTGCCCTTTGCTTTTGGGGACAGAGCACAGGGACCCATGAGAATTGGGAGAATAGGGGTTTTCCCCTTTAGGGCAGGATGCTCCACACTCATGCCAGCAGATGACATTGCAGCCAGTGGTGTGTGGGCAGTGCTGGCACCGTTGGGTATGAACAGGAGACTCCATGGAGTGACTAATGGCACTGGGCTGACCTTTGTCTTCCCTTCTGGGATGGATTTTGGCTTCTTGTCCCAGAGCTGTCCTGGAAGGAGTTCCCCTTTGGTGTAATGAGTCCCTGCTGGGTGTAATGAGCTGTCCTCAGGCTGTGGGTGGCAGTGGCTCTTGCCAGGCCTAACCACTGCCCTGTGGCACGAATGGGTGCTGTGCTGGGCTAGAGGGGCAGGCAAGGTCATATCCTGGCAGCTGTCCTTGGGTCACCAAGCTCAGCATGGTGCCTGGGGACTCATTTGGAAACCAGTCCTGTGAAATTTAAACTAATTAGCAAGTCCTGAGCTGCTCACTAGCACTAATTGGCAAGCCTGGCTTGATTAGTTTTCCCCAGCACGTCTGTGGCTCCACATGGCACCGTGCTCCTGGCAGAGCACTGCCCAGCCTGGGGCACATGTGGGGGCAGAGCCACTGGTGGGGACAGGGCCATCCATCCCTGAGGTGTCAGAGGGGATGTGAGTGGCACCATGGATGGGATGGGTCCCTGAGAGTGACCCCATGGGGACAGTGAGGGGGGTCTGGTGTCCCCTCCCTGCCCAGAGTGTTTTTAAGGCAGGGGCCAGGCCTGGCTGTCCTGCTGTGATATTATTCCACAAGCTGGAATGATTAACTGGCACCAGCTCTGGCTGTGTTTACTGCTGCCACCCAACCGTGCTGAGCTCTCAGTGACCCTCAGCGCTTTCCCTGTGGCCCTGACCCCCCAAACCGGCTGTAAACAGGGACGGGGCTGAAACCCGAGTGTGCCCGTAACCAGATACTTCCTCCACGTGTGCCTGGTGTGCTCTGAAGTGAGCCTGGCACCGCTCAAACCCCAACAAAATCCCTAAATCTGATCTCTGCTCTGGGCTTCTGTGTGGCAGGGTGCCAGACCTTCCCCCTCCAGCCGAACCCCAGGGATTTTGGGGGGCTGGAGAGGCAAAGCTGCGGGGCACAGGGGCCGGGCACAGGCACTGACACACTCCTGGCACACACAGGGAGGGAGCGGTGGATTCGCTCTGCCGAGAGGATCGGGATCGCCCTGGGGACGTGGGGCTGGTGCCACCTCGTGGCTCCACCGGCGGCGGAGCCGGGCTGGACGCGCGGGGCCGGACACGGTGATGGGACCCGCGTGTGCCCATCGGGATGAGCCGCAGCCCCGCAGCCTCCTCATCCCTGGAGCGCTGGGAATGGCCATAAACCCACCCCGCCCCAGCCTGGCCGAGCCCGGGGTGAGGCTGCGCTCGGCACCGCCGCGGTTTCCGCCCGCGGGTGCCGCTGCTGCGAGCGCAGTTTGAGCGAAATACTTTGCAAGACACGAGTGGAGCCAAGAGCAGCAGCCAAGTGTCAGTGTCGCGAGTGTCAGTGGCTGAGACGCCGCTGCTGCACCTGGATTTCCCCGTGTTACTAAACTCACGTAGCTTTTAGGTTTTTAAGGTTGGTTTTTTGCTCTCTCAGCAAGTAAACATCGCCGCGCCAGGCAGACAAAACCACAAATTGCTTTTCATCTCCAGTGCTGTCCCAGATAAGGCCCGAGGCGGCGGCGTGGCCCCACGGGAAGGGGCTGGGGGGGCCCCATGGATCACCCCCGTCCCGGCTGCCTGGCTGCATCCTCCACAGTGCCGTGGGCTGAACCTCGGCTCTAAGTGTTTGCTGTAATCTGCTCGGGTCAGGCGAGGAAAAACCATCTCAGCCCTGCTGCTTTGTGCAGTTATTTGATTTTTTTTTAATTTATTTTTTTGAAATCTGTTTTTTTTTTTTTTTTTTTTTTTTTTTTTTTTTGCAGGTAGTTGGTGTTTGATGCTGGGGCTTTTTGCATCCCCACCAGGATACTGGTTCCAGAGGTAGCAGCCGGCTGGGATGGAGCTCTGCCTCTCTTCCCAATCCAGGCATGGAAATACCCTCGGTCCTGGCCAGACTCTGCAGCCGCTTTCGCTCGGGTTTCATCGCCGGGGACAGGTTGAGGCTGCAAATTGCGTGGCCAAAACTTGTCCCGGTGCAATGCTGCATCCAGAGTCATCGCCTTCCGTGTCCTGGAAACCAGAAAACCTCTGAAAGTGCCGGTGCCACCCACGGACTGGGCACTCAGCATCCCACACAGCCACTCCGCATTCCGTGGGACACCCCCGTGCCCTTCCTGCCGTCCAGCCCCGCTGCTCCCGCCTGGCGACGGCTACGGCACCGATTTCTGCGGCGAGGGATCCCATCCTTCCCCATCCCTGATGATAATGGGTTTGTCGGAGATGAGCAGGGCAATGGGGATCAGCGGCTGGTGCAGCCCTTGCCTTCCCTCCTCCTCCTTCTCTTCCTCCTCCTCCTCTGCGGGTGGGTGCCCGCTGCAGCTGGTGCTGCCGGAGGATGGCGATCCCAGCGGGCTCAGCATGTCCTGCCTGCGGTAGGCGAAGGGCAGCTCGTCCGCACAGCCCGGCGGGGTCACCGCCACTGCCGCCGGCTGCTCCAGCGCGGGGCCGGGCTGTGCCACATCGGGCGGTGGCACCGCAGTCTGAGTGCCCGTGTCTGTCGTCTCCTCGCTGGGGTTCGGCTCCGTCAGCAGCAGCTCGGCTGGGCTGAACCTCTCCGAGGGTTCCAGGAGGCCTCTGCGGGGCTGGCCCTAAGGGTTGGGTGGATTTGGGGTGGGATATCCCGTGCCAGGGCTGTGCCATGGGCGTTTGGGGCTGTGGGATCTGCCCCCTCCTGCACCTTACACCTCACCTGGCTCATCTCGGCGGCCGAGAACTGGATGGCTTTGGTGCCCACGGGCTTGGGAAGGGGTGGGAAGAGGAGGCGGCCAACCCTGGGGAGGGAGCGGTAGGTGAGGGGGTGGGTAATGGTGGGGGTGGCCTGAGCGGCTCTGGGGACGAGGGTGCTCCGTCACCTCTTTTTGGTCAGGTGGTAAATGGCCGCTGCGGCGGGGAGACCAAGCGAGATGCTCAGGTACTTCAGATTGCCTGTCCACACTGCTCCCTGGGGACCTGGGGATAGGCATGGCTGGGTGGTGACATCCCTGCCCCCAACAGGGACACAGGAGACGTCTTGGGGTGAGGGCGAGCACACAGCGGAGAGAACACCCCATGGGGAGTGGGGAGGGCACGAGGTCTCAGCCATTACCCAGCGCCTTGGTCTGGAAGCGCCACCAAGCCCTGCAGGTCCCCTCGCTGTCCTCTGGCACCTCCCACACACCCACCCTGTAGGCTGTGCCAGGCTGGAGGTTTTGGAGGGTGTAGTTTGATGCCGTGGCATTCACTTCACTGTCTGGGCAAACAAAACGGAACGTGGGGCAGTCTGGCGGCTGCCTGGGGGCAGACTCTCCTCCAGCCCCACTGGGATGGGGAGCCCCACTCACAGGTCTCGTTGTCCCCCTCGGCCGAGTGGCAGATGAGGTACTTGGCCAGCGCGCCGGGACAGGCGGCACGTGGGGACGGTGTCCACTGCAGGACAGCTGCGACATCTCCGCTGCTGATGTTGATGGGCACGGACAGCGAATCTGCGTGCAAAAACGCGGGGGATTATTTCAGGAGAGCCCCTATGGAGTGAAGGCAGGCGCGGGTGCCCCGTGCTCGCACACGCACCGTTGCTGTGGTAGCGGTGCCACAGGGCGAAGGTGGCCCAGCCGCGCTCCTCGTCCCGGCCGTGCACGGCCAGGCGGTGACAGCCCGGCGCTCCCAGCGCTCCTGCGGAGCAATCGGGGCTCTGTTTACACCCTCTGCCCCCGGCTGGGGGGACAGCGGGGGGCTTGGGGGGCTCCCTTGCCTCTCTGCACGTGGCTGCTGTTGGCAGGGAATTCCTGCTGGATGCAGACTCCCTGTTTCGGAGGCCCTGGCAGCGTCTGCTGCTCGAAGCAGAAAGCATCGCCAGGGACCGGCGCTTCCCACTGCGCGGTCACGGCGCCTCCGGCCACTCTGATCTCTTTGAAGCTGAGATCTGGGATGAAACAGGGGATAATCGGGGTAGATGGAAGAAATAACGCCCTGAGGGCTGCCAGGGGAGCTCAGCATTTCTAGAGGGGCAGGTACCCTCTCGCTGCTCTGCCGGCACACGGAGCTGCCGCGCCGGCCCCGGCCCCGCGGCGTTGACCGCGGTCAGCAGGATTTCGTATTCCGCCCCGGAGAGGGTGAGGTTGTGCTCTGTCTCCTCCCAGTCCAGCTCCACGGATTCCTCCTCATCTGACTCTGCACAGCCACATGCCAACATGTGGACGTCCAGCTTGTAGGTGACATTCCTCTGCTCCTTGAGGACTGGCTGGGGAGGAAAAGGGGGTGACTCAGGGGATTAAATTGTGGGGGACATGCAGGAGGGCCCCCGGGGATGCCACTGTACCTGCCAGCTCAACCTCAGCACCCGCTGCCCATCTCTCCCCAGTTTGCCCAGGTGATAGCTCAGCACTGGGCTCCATAGGATTTCTGCAGGAGGAACAAGCCTGACTGAGCCATCAGTATTTTTGGGAGCTGTTGGGATCTGACCAGGCTCCTCTCCTCTTCCTCACCCTCGGGAACAGAGATGTTGCTGCTCCAGTCACTCCAGTAGCTGCTCCAGTGGGGAGACTTGCGCCGGAGCTGGACCACGAAGGAGCCATTGACCCCCAGGGCACAGGTCACTAGAGAGGGGGGGCAGGGTCAGCTGGGGGGTGACCCCTCCTTTCCCCGACTTTTGGCCATCACAGGCTGCTGGCTGAGGAGCACCCCCGGGAGATGCTTGTCCCAACAACCCCACAGGACAAACCAACCTGAGACATCTCCACCTGTCACCATCACAGTCTGACATGTCACCTGCAGAGAGAACCAAGCATGAAGACACCCACCCAGTAAAACCAGTGCTTTACTGGGACATCAGTGCTGCCCTGTGATCCCAAACCATCCCCAGGGCTGGGAGAGCCAAACAGTGCAGGGGACACGGTGGTCAGCGGTCCCCTCAATTCTGGGACCCTCCCAGCAGCAACTGAGAGGGATGAGGGGTCCCCAGCTGTGAGAGCTTCACTGGGGACAAGCATCCGGATTTGATCTGTTGTCGTCATTAGTATAATCTGGGGTTTTGTCTGTGTAATCCCTGAGAATCCTGTTATGGGCAGCAGCAGGATCCCACGGCCAGAGGACAAGGCAGAGCCGATAACGCAGAGAAGCAGATGGGACACAGCTGGGTTTGGGGGGGACAGTGACATCACTGAGCCCCCACACTCCCTGGGCTGCTGTGGTGCTCCTGACTGTCCTGTCAGTCACTGCCAGCTCCAGCAAACAGAGTTTTTACCTGTGTGCAGTTTTTACCTGTGTCCAGCTGCTGTTTCCCACCCTCCAGAAGCGAGCCTCATGCTGTGGCGGCTGCTCCAAGCCGTAGCACCGTAGCTTTGGCAATTGCACTCTCAGCTGGCCACCAATCTTGGAGAAGGGCATCTCACTAGGAGGTGGATCCAGTTTGACTGGAAAGATGAGGCGTTTTTGGGTGGTCTGGCAGATTTTAGGGCCGGTGTTGGCTGCCAGCCTGGTCCCTGGGGCACTCACCAGCCTTGCTGTAAAGGGTGTGGTTGGGGGTCCTGTGGACCTGGTCCCCCCAGCGTGCCTCCACCCAGGCCGTGGTGTTCTCCAAGATGAACACTGTGCCATGCGGGAGGCTGTAGTTGGTCACCGCGCCCACCTCGAACCGGCGGCACTGACTGCGCTTCTCAGAGCTGGGGAGGGAGCGGGCGCAGGGTGAGATCCGGGCACATCCCGTGGGCTCCCCCTCCCCGCGGCACTGTCCCAACTCACCAGAGGTTCAGGACGTAGGAGGTGTTGCCGGCGGGGCCGAGGGGCGGCCAGGAGCAGTGCAAAAGCTTGGGGGTGCCGCATTTCTTCCAGCAGGAGATGTCGTGGGCTGCCACGGCGCCTGCGGGACAGGGCAGTGGCTGGAGGCTCCTGCATCCCAAACCCCATCCCGCGCGTGGAGGGAGCAGTGGTGCCATGAGCAGTGCTTGCCATGCTGCTCAAATGGGGAATCAGAGCAGCTGTACCGGCGATTGTCACCCCAAGCCCCTCGTGTTCCCCTTCCCCGGTGATGCGGCGCTGGCCGGTGCCACTCGCTGCCAGCGGGGATTCAGCATTTTTACTCCGTCCCTGTGGTTTTGGGTGAGTATCTCCATCTCTCTCTGGGAGCTCCCCAGGTCTTATCACCCCCGAATCATTCATTGAAAGTCTTCTGAAGTTATCTCTCATCTCCCAGCACCGCAGGAGCACTTACCGCCCTGCGCCAGCGCCGCCAGCGCCGCCAGCAGCCACCCCAGCATGGCCCAGCCGGGCTGTCCCGCAGCGGATCCGTGCTCCGCTGCCCTTCCTGGCTGCCCCCCAGTCCCCCGGCACCCCCGGGTGCCCCTCTCGGGCGTGCCGGCAGCCCCGGTGCTCAGCGCAGCTTCCCGCGCTTGGGGTTTCCTCTTCTGCTGACAGTGTGCCGTTCCCAGGCAGGGCAGAGCCCTAGACGTGAGTGCATGCCCCACTTTTACCAAAAACAAAAGAGAAAGCAACCAAAATATCCCCGTTTTTTGCCGGCACGGCTGCCGGGATGAGGCCAGCCCTGTCCCACCGCATGTCCCGGCCGCGCCACGTGCCCCGGCACAGGAGAAGCGCAAGGTAAGCGAAAGATGAGTCTTGGGGTTTTTGGTGGGTGGTTTGTTCCTTTTTTTTTTTTTTTTTTTTTTTTTTTTTTTTTTCCCACACATTATGTTTCTGGTCCTCTGCCCGTAACTGACTGGATCTCCAGCAGCTGCTCCAAGGTTGGGGTTCTCTGGGATTTTTGGGGGGCGTCTGTTGTGCTGCCTGCGGCGGAGAACAAAGGCGCAGTGAGGCAGGAGAGCGCGGTGGCACCAGAGCCGTGTGACGGGCGGCTGAGCCGGGACGCGGGGCCGGGTGGCACCGAGGCCGCGCACAGAGTGCCCTTGTTCCCGCAGAAAGCGGCCCCTTGTGTGGCGCCTGCCCGGGGCCGGAGGGCGGCGGTGGCGGGAGTGTCCCTGCGCTGGGACAGCGTGGGCACGGCGGGCTGGGGGCACAGAGAGTCCCCTGGCACCTCCTGACCCTCCCTGCGTGTCCCCCTGTCCTGCCCGGGGTGGGGGCACACACCAAGCCGTGCCGACTGGACAGTGTGGGCTTTGCTGTGCCCCAACAGAAGCAGGACTGGGCTGGACTGGGCTGGACTGGGCTGTGCCGTGCTGGACTGTACCGGGCAGTGATGCCCCAGGCCAAACGCTCTGTGAGACACTGTGGCAACCAGGACAGACCTGGGCTGGACCACACCAAGCTCCCAACCCCACGCCCTGCTGTGCCAGCCCCAGGCCTTGCCATGCCGGCTGTGCCAGTCCCAGGCCATCATGTGTGTGCCAGAGCAGTTGTGCTGGGCTGTGTCCAGCCAGGAAGGCTGTGCCAGGCCTGGGCTGTCCCATGCTGTGCTGTGCTGGCCTGGGCTGTGCTCTGCCATGCTGTGCCATGACGCAGCAGTGCCAGGATGTGCTGAGCCAGGCAGACTGTGCCAGCCTTTGCCGACCCATCATGTGCTAAATTGTGCCATGCCATGCTGGACTGTGCCATACCAGGCTGTACTGACCCAGGCAGACTGTGCCAAACCCAGAATGTATCATGCCCTGTCACCCCCACACCCTGCCATGCTGTGCCAGTCCTGTGCCATATGCCATGCCAGCCCCATGTTGTGCCAGGCTCATGCCATTTCAGCCCCTTGCCATTTCAGCCTCATGCCTTCCTGTCTGATGTTGTGCTGTGTCATTCCAATCCTGGGTTGTGTGGGTATCATGCCATGCTGTGCCATCCCCAGGCCATGCTGTGCCACACCACCTCATGCTGTGCTGTGCCAGCCCCATGCCATGCCAGTCCCACACTGTACCATGCCAGCCCCATGCTGTGTTGTGCCAGTCCCATGCCATGCCAGCTCTGTACTCTGCCAGCCCCATGCCATGCCATCCTCAGTCTGTGCCAGCCCCATGCTGTGCTGTGCTGTTCTAACACTGTGCCATGTGGGTCCTATGCCATGCTGTGCCAGCCCTGTGCTGTGCCATGCCAACCCCATATCACGTCAGCCCCATGCTGTGCCAGCCTCATGCTGTGCCATGCCAGACCCATGCCGTGCCACACCAGCCCTATGACATGCCAGACCCATGCCATGTCAGCCCCATGCCGTGCCACGCCACCCCAGCCCCATGCCGTGCCATGCCGTGCCAGCCCCATGCCATGTCAGCCCCGAGCCGTGCCGTGCCAGCCCCGTGCCGTGCTGTGCCACGCCAGCCCTATGCCGTGCCAGCCGCATGCCATGTCAGCCTATGCCAGTGCCGTGCCAGCCCCGAGCCGTGCCGTGCCAGCCCCATGCCATGTCACCCCATGCCGTGCCATGCCACCCCAGCCCCATGCCGTGCCATGCCGTGCCAGCCCCATGCCATGTCAGCCCCGAGCCGTGCCGTGCCAGCCCCGTGCCGTGCTGTGCCACGCCAGCCCTACGCCGTGCCAGCCCTATGCCATGTCAGCCCGAGCCATGTCAGCCCCGTGCCGTGCTGTGCCACGCCAGCCCTATGCCGTGCCAGCCCCATGCCATATCAGCCTATGCCACGTGCCGTGCCAGCCCCGAGCCGTGCCAGCCCCATGCCATGTCACCCCATGCCCGTGCCGTGCCAGCCCCGAGCCGTGCCGTGCCAGCCCCATGCCATGTCAGCCCATGCCGGTGCCGTGCCAGCCCCGTGCTGTACCAGCCCGATGCTGTGCTGTGCCAGCCCCGTGCCGTGCCAGCCCCGAGCCGTGCCGTGCCGTGCCAGCCCCGGGCTCGGTGCTGATGCGCGTCCGGTGACGCGCTGGGGCCGCTGGGCGGCGCCCCGGGCGCACCGGCGGGGCGGACCGGGCGCACCGGGCGGAGCGGGCGCAGCGGGAGGCGGCGGCGGCGGCGGCGCGGCGGGATGGACGAGCCCAGCATCCTGCGGCGCCGGGGCCTCCAGGTGAGCACCGGGCACAGGCACCGGCACCGGCAGCGCTGCCCGGCGCGGCGGGGGCGGGAGGGAGCGCGGGCAGCCCGCTCCCGGTGAGCCCGGGCTGGGGGTGCTCGGGTCTGCGAGGGGTGGGCGCTGCGGGGGCGCGGGGGGCGGGCGCCGTGGGTGGGAGGTGGGTGCTGTGAGTGAGAGGTGGGTGCTCCGGGTGGGAGGTGGGTGTTCGGGGTGAGGGGTGGGTGTTCCGGATGCGGGTCTGCGGGGGGTGGGTGCTGTGAGTTGAGAGGTGGGTGCTCCGGGTGGGAGGTGGGTGTTCGGGGTGAGGGGTGGGTGTTCCGGATGCGGGTCTGCGGGGGGTGGGTGCTGTGAGTTGAGAGGTGGGTGCTCCGGGAGTGGGTGTGCGAAGGGTGGGTGCTGTAGGTGAGCAGTGGGTGCTCCGGGTGCGTGTGAAGCGGGTGCTGCGTGTGCTATAGAGGGGTGCTGCGGGTGGGAGTCGGGTGCTCTGCGTGAGGGTGCGGGAAGTGGGTGCTGTGTGTGAGAGTGGGGGGCTCTGCGTGGGTGCGTGTGAGAGGTGGGTGCTGTGGGTGAGAGGTGGGTGCTGCGGGGGCCAGAGGTGGGTGCAGTGTGTGAGCAGCGTGGCACAGGTGGGACGGGAGCCGGGCACCCACCTGGGAGCCTGGCCCGGTCCGAGCCCCAGCTATGCCGTGGGATGTTGCGGGGGGGCTCCCGTGGAGCACCGTGGTCCCTCCAGCCCCGCTCCCGATGCCGGTTCGTACCGAGCCGCTGTGCCAGTCCTCTCCGAGCCCCTCTATTGCCTGGCGTTCCTGCCCCCTTAGGCAGAGGGACACCGCTCATCCTCCTGCCCATCCCGATCCGCTCCCGCAGGAACCCGGCGCTCAGCGCCGCGCTCGGAGCGGGGATGACCGGGGACCCCCCGGCTCGCAGAGCTGAGTGCTGAGCCGGATTTTCCGGGTGACCTGACGCCTCCATCCCCATCTGCAGTATCCGGGGGGCCCGGGCGGAGCTGTCGGAGCTGTTGGAGGATGGCACGGCGCTGCCTTCATCCGAGCTGGCAGCTCCGCGGGCAGCTGCGCTCCGCTGCACGCTCAGCCCGGGAGAGAGCCCTGTGCGGGAGCTGCCTCCCCGCGGATGCGGATGGACAGAGCCATGGCCGTGGGCTTTGGGGCTTCTGGCTGTGGGTGTCGTTCCTGGCAGTCCCGGGAAGCGCAGAGCCGTGGGACCCGGCTGGGTGCCCACATGCCCACGGCAGGAGGGGTGGGAAGGGACTCCGAGCAGGGGCTTAATCCCACAGCGCTGCCCGATACTGCCCCAATGCCATCGCCGATTCCATCCCTGATGCCATCTCTAATGCCATCACTGATGCCATCCTCTGTGCTGTCCCTAATGCTGTTCTCACAGGGATCAGCTGATGGTTAATCCTGGCTCCCACTGGCACTTGCTGAAGGGAGATGCACAGTGCTGGACAGGAGCATCAGGCACCCTGTGGGTGCTGGCCCTGTGACACTACCCCACATGGGTCCTCTGGGCCACGGGGGGATGCTCTAGGTGTCCCTGGGGACACAGAATGGCCGGAGAGCCCCTGGCAGTGAAGGGTGTTGGGTTTTCTGTGCTCTTGCACTCATAGACGGATGTGGGGGAGCACAGGGGACAGTCCCCTGTTCCATCTGAGCAGTAAAACCTCAGCGTGACCCTCCTCTGCCTCCTCCCCCGCACAGGGCTGGTGGCCAGCGGCACAGCTCCGGGTGCGGGTGGGGATCCGGGCTGGGTGACAGCGGGGCTGGCTGAGGGTGCTGGGGGGGCTCCCCGTCCATGCAAGAACCCCTCATCCCCTCGCCCAGCCGGGTTCAGCCCGTGCTGGGTGCGCAGGGACACCCACACCCACGCCTGTCCCTGTCCCCGCACCCACAGACAGGTCCCCCCCACCCCGGGGCAGACACGCACCCGTGGGCCCGGGGCTGCCGAGTCCCCGTGCACCCAGGCATGATGTCACCCGTTGCCATGGCGATGCTGCTGCATCACTGCGTTGCAGCGCGCCCCAATCCCGGGATTTCCACAGGGGCTGCGTGGCGTGGGCAGCGGGATGGGGCACGGATACCCCGGGGATTGAGGGGTGTATGGGCGCTGCTGGAGGCCCCCGCACGGGGGGCAGCAGCTCCAGCCCACAGGGAGCTCCGTGCCTGTGCCAAAAATGGGTCTGGGCTGCTCAGGGGTAGAGGAGCAGTGGGCACATGATCCGGGCAATGATAGGGCATTAACCAGCACTTGCAGCTGCCACAGGTCCCTGCGTCCCACAGTGTGCCAGGGCACACATCAGCCTGTCCACGTTGTGCCACTCACAGCGTGCTGGTGGAATCTGTGACACTCTGTGGGGTGACAGGTGGCACACGGGTGGGCACCAGAGCAGTGCTGGAGTCTGAAGGTGCCCAACACGCCAGGAGGATGGCACTGGCCTGGGCTCCTGTCCCCAGGTGCCCTTTGGCCCGTTGCACCACCTGTGAGCAAACAGTTCTCACAAGAAATATTCCCAGAGGCTGGAAAAATAAATAACGTAGGGGATGTTGGCTGCTTCCCGCACCTGGGATGGGGGGATAAGGTGGGGGACAGGGTGAAGCCACCATCCTGGGGCCATGCTCCAGCTGGGCACAGGGGTGCTGCTCCCACTGCACCACTCTTGTGGCATCACTCCTGGGCCTGGCCACGGGGCCACCAGCCCTGGGGACATTAGAAGATGTCCTCTTGTGCTGGCCCGGGGTGGATGATTTGCCACCCTCCCCTGGCACTGCGGGTGGGGATCGATCCTGTGGTGACAGCCAGGTGTGGCAGTGGGGGTGCTGCCAGGTGTGTGGGTGTGGGGTCCTGCAGGTGGGCACCCCCTGACTCCCAGGGCCACACTCTGACCCCCCCTCGCTTTTTTGTTGCAGAAGGAGCTGAGCCTGCCGCGCCGAGGAAGAGCGTAAGTCCCCGAGCTGGACCACCCTGGGCGAGGGGTGGGGTGTCACCGAGAGGGCCACACTTGGGGACACAGCACTGGCACCGTGGGTGGCAGCAGGAATGGCTGTTGAATGGCACCAGGGCTTGTTGTCCTGAAATCTGGAGTGGCATCAATCATATTGTCTGGCACTGGAGGGACCTGACTGCTCATCTCCTAGGGTGCACTGGGATGTGCTGGGGTGTACTGGGGTGTACTGGGGTGTACTGGGGTGTGCTCTGCTGTAGGTGTGTTGGGGTGTTCTAAGCAGTACTGGGATTGTACTGGGGTGTGTCGGGGTGTTCTAAGGATTGGAGTGTACTGGGGTGTAGGGGGGTGTACTGGGGTGTGTTGGGGTGCTCTAAGCAGTACTGGGGTGTATTGGGGTACCCCGGGGTGTGGTAGGAGGCTGCCGAGCTGCCCTGGGTGTTTGTGCTGGGGATGCACGGCAGGAGCACCGGGCCGGTGTTAGGGATGCACTGCAGCCGCAGCGGCACGTTAGGGATGCACCGGGGCTGTACCGAGGCTGTGCCGGGGCTGTACCGGGGCTGTACCAGGGCTTGCGGGGTCTCGGCAGCGGCAGCGCCCCTTCACATCCCGGGAGCGGCGGGGATCGGGGCCGGGTACGCGGGGACCCGGGGGCTGCCGTGCCGAGCCGAACCGAGCCGAACCGTGCCGTACCGACCCGAGCCGTACCGTACCGTGCCGTGCCGTGCCGTGCCGTGCCGAGCCGCGGGGGCGGGCCCGGGCCCGGCGGGCCGAGCAGGGAGCTCCGTCGAGGCCGCCGGTGCCGCCCGCCCGCGGGAGCCGCCCAGCGCGGGGGCAGCCGGTGCGGCGGGAGCGGAGCGGGCGGCGGCGGGATGAAGTCGCGTCGGGACAGGCTGAGGATCCCCTCGCTGACCTTGGAGTGAGTCGGAGCCAGGGCGGGGCGCGCCGGCACCGGCACCGGCACCGGCACCGGCACCGGCACCGGGGGAGGGCGGCAGGACCCCGGCCCATCCCCGTCCCGCTGTTTCCCTGTCCCGGCACATGCCCCATCCCGGTCCACTCCTACCCCGCTGCACCCCCACCCCCGGGCCGCAGGTCCTGGTCCTTTCTCCCGCAGTCACAGCCCCGGACCCTCCCGGTGACGGCCCCCGCGGCAGAGCCAGACCACCCGCTGTCTTTCTCAGACCCTGCAGTGTCCCTGCTGTCCTCTGCGCTCCACCTGCAGCCCTGCCTCACTTTGCTTGCCTGAACCCCCACAGCCCATGTCCCCTCCTCTCTGGGCCCCCGGCCCCCTCCAGAGCCAGGGGACTGTGCCACCGGGGGGCCGCCAGCGCCATCCATCACCCACTGACACCGCGCCGGCACGTCTTGCCTTGCAGCTTGTCTCCGAGCAGCCAGAGCCCGACGCTGCTGAGCCCCTGCAGCCCCTGCAGCCCCTGCAGCCCCTTACTAACCCTGCACCCCTGGAGGTAAGAGCCCCCCAAACCCTCCCTAGGAACCGTGGCCACCTCCAGGGAATGAGGGGGAAGAGGTGGCGATGGGGACAGAAAGATGGGTCCTCTCCACCAGGGATATCCTGGAGCGCCCCAAAAGGGTATGACTGTCATTGATGGGACACATGGAGTGATATTGCTGGGTCTGTGCCAACCCCTGCACACCCCAAAACCAGCCTGGCTGTGCTGCTGGCTTTGTTCTGCTACTGACTGGTCCATTTTGGGGAGCCCCAGTGGGGATGCTGTGGCAGCAGCTCAAGCTCAGCTCTGAGCACCCTGTTGTGAAGGGGCTTTGAGAACGGACCAGGGCAGGGCACTGTGATGGGAGCAGGATGGGAGTGGGGATGGCGCCTGGGAAACCTCCTTTGTCACCTTTCATGCTCCACTACGGGTTGAAGGTGAGGAGGGGCTGCTCCGAGGGGGTGAGTTCCGCCTGTCTACTCCCTCCTCTACCTTCCCCCAAAAAGCCCCTTGTGGTGCCGCGCCGGTGGAGGCGGTGGCCGGGCCCTGTGCCCTGTGCCAGCTGCGCTCTGCCCTAGGGACAAGGTGCAGCAGCTGTGCTGGCACCGGCGGTCACACCCCGCCCCGTGTGCCCCGTGGCACCCGCGGCACGGAGCTGCACCCGGGGGTGCCGCCGGTGCCTCTGTCCGTGCCGGGGAGCGAGCAGCTGGTGCCGGCAGCGCGGGATCCGTGGGGAGCTCTGCCGCTGCTCAGCAACAGGCAGAGCCATTTGTGGGCAGCTCGGCAGGGGCCCGGGTGCTGCCTGTGCCCTGCCTGCACACGGGAGCCCTGCCTGCTGGCCCCCTCCGCTAGCCCTGCCTGGCCACCGCTTGCCCCACAGTGACTGCAGGGTGTGGGAAAGCCAGCGTGGCCTTGTGAATGCTCAGCTGAGGTCTTGAGAGTTTTTGGGATGCTCGCTGTGGGGATGAGGTGGTGACAGGGAGGGGGATGAGTATGGGGACAAGGACAGGCAGTCTGTGCTGGTGGCTCCTGGCTGCTGGGCAGGATCCAAGGGGAAAGGTGCTGACCCCTGCCCAACCCAGCAGCACCGGGATTTCTGGCTGTGGCACCGGCCTGGTGAGTGTGGCCGTGCCATCCCACACAGCTCGGGAGGTTCTGGTGGCCCTGGAGTGCCACCATGCAGGAGGATGGGTGTCACTGGGTCTGTGCTGGGATCTCCCTGCTGAACGGGAACGCTGCTGTGGTGGGAGGCTGCAGGGTGGGTGCCCTCGGAGGATGCATCCCATGGGTGCCAGGGTGCTCCCAGGGAGCCCCAGGCTTTGGGGCTGCCCCCACTGGCTTATTTGTACCCCTCGAATGCATCAGCAGCCGATGTTGAATCTCCCTGGTAATCCTGACCCCATTTTGGGGTGCTGCCCTGTCTCTATGGTAACCCGAAACCCATTTTGGGGTGCTGCCCCATGTCTGGGTTAACCCTGACCCCATTTTGGGGGGCTGCCCTGTCTCTACGGCAATCTCCATCTCCTCTTGGGGTGCTGCCCACCTCCAGGCCAGCCCTGACCTTACTTTGGGGTGATGCCCCATCCCTCCCGTAACCCCGACCAGTTTTGTTCCGCTGCCGCCTTTCCGCGGTAACCCCCCCCACCCCCACTTCCTCTCCTTTTGGGGGGTGATCCCCCCATCTCCATGGAAACCCCGACCCCGTTTCGGGGCGCTGCCCGTTTCCATGGTAACCCCTTCGCCGCCGGGCGGGAAGGGGCGGGCGGCAGCGGGAGGCGGCGGCGGCGGCGGCGGGAGCCCGGCCCCGCTCCCGGCCCCGCTCCGGCCCCGCTCCGGCCCCGCTCCGGCCCCGCTCAGGGCCCCGCACGGTCCCGGGGGCGCCGCTCGGTGCCGGAGGACGCGGCCGGGCCCCGGCGGGGCCGCGATGTCGGACCCGAGCTGCTGGGGAGCCGCCCCGCCCGGTTACCGGGGCCAGCGGGCGGCCGGCGCCCTCCTCCAGCGCTCCAAGAGGTACCGGCGGCGCCACCGGCAGCGGGGGGCTCCGGCGGGAGGGCTCCGGGTGGTCTGGGGAGGGTTCACCGGGGTGTGTGGTTTGTGGGGGGATTCATCGGGCTGCGTGGTTTGTGGGGGGTTCACCGGGGTGCGTGGTTTGGGGGGTGGGCACCGCTGTGCGTGGCTGGGAGGGGGGGATGTGTCTTTGCACCGGGGGCACACGTGGTGTGTGGGTTTGGGGGTCCTTACACCGCGGGGATGTGTGTTTTTGGGGGGGTCTGAGTGCACCAGAGGATGGAGCAGAGTGTGTGGTCTGGGGGGAGCACGTGTGTGGTGTTTTAGCACAATGGGGTGTGTGGTTTGAGGGGGTCTGTGTGCACCGTGGGATGCAGCAGGGTGCTTGGTTTGGGAGAGGCAACAATGCATGGGGGGCTGGGCACCAGATTGTGTGATATAGAGGGGGGCTGTGCACCAGGGTGTGTGGTTTTTGGGGTGGTCACAGCACTGGGGGCCACATGTGGGTGTGTGGGTTTGGAGGGGCTGTGCACCACAGCTGCATCTTTTTGGGGGGTGCTGGTGGAGGCAACATCCTCCAGATCCCGAGTGTGGTGGGGTGGGCTGGGCAGTGTTGGGTGGGTTGCTTGGGACCCCAGTGCCATAAGGGATGTGGGGTTTAGGGTTCTTGGGCATTAGGGGATATTTTGGGGTGCTCTGTATCCATCCTTGGTGTCTGTGGGTTTGGAGGGGGTGTCTTACACGTTCAAGGGGAGGCATACCCTGGTGACCCCCTGTGCCAAGGTGGGATAGTGGTGGGATGGATCCCATGTGGCACATGGGCTGAGCCAGGGTGAGGGTCCCCAGGGTGCCTGGAGGGGTGGGAAGGCACCAGGGCTCCAGGGGGACAAAGAACTCCCACCCCCTTTGGCAGCAGGGCTGGGGCAGTGCTGGGGGATGCATAAATGGGGTGCAATGGGGCTCCCCAGGTTTCCAGCTGCAAGGCCAGGCCTGACCCAGGCAGGCTGGGGGGACACACCCCTGAGAAGGGGGACAGGAGGTGCAGAGCACCCCCTGAGCTCCCCAGGTGTGGGTGGTGGAGGCTGGGACCTCCATCCAGCAGGCTGGGGGGGCTGTAGCTGGCTCAGGCATCAAACCCTGCCAAAGCTTTGTGTGACTGAGGTGTTGAAGCCGCTGCGGAGGCAGAGCAGAGAGATTCCCATTGTTGCTGTCTCTCAGTGTCAGTGTGAGCTGGCACAAAGCAACACGGTTGCTTAGCAAAGGTATCCATCCCATCCCAGCCCTGCCTCACCTGGGCTGTGGGAATTCCTGCTGCCAGTGCACCAGGACAGGCAAAAAGGGCCCTTAATAATTAAGAAAAGGCACTGGATGGGGTTTTCCAATCTGAGGTGGCCAAGCCGGGGGGGCTCTGGGAGAGATGTGTAATTGGAAAGATGATCTAGGCAGTCATCTGTCTCCAGCTGAGCATGATGAGGTTGTAATTCTCATGAAGGGCAGAGGATTTGCTCTTCTTTCATTGGTATTCCTAGAATCCACGGTGAGGATCGCTCTGGCCTATTTAACAGAAAGCATATGATGTTATTTAGGGGGATTAAGAGGTTTGAGGGTTCCTAATTTCCCGTGGGGGGATGTGGAGATGGGCAGGAGAGCTGGTGCTCGATGCTGACGAGGTTCTCCTTCTCCGTGGATGCTGCCCGTGGCTGCTCACACCTCAGACAGCACAGGAGAACAGCCCAGCTCACCTGACAGGTACATTTCCTACCCACCCCAGGGAACCCGCGGTGCAGGGATGGGCAGGGATACTGCTGGGCAGGTTCTTGAGGCTTTCTTTGCAGTGCAAAGAAATAAATCAGTCCATACTCGCCTTGTTACCCTGTGATTCCCTTTGAGGATTTAGGATTTTGCTCTTTGGAGGTGCCTGATATGTGACTTGGTTCTCCAGGGTGGGTTGATAGGAAAACCCACAGTGCTTTTGGCTGGGGTGGGATGAGAGGTCAGAGTGAAGGTGTGGTGGGGTCTGTGCCAGGCAGCGAGTTGCATTTCACCATCACCATCCGGATCCTATTCCTCTTCCCAGCCCCATTCCAGCCCTCTCCCATCCCCATCCCTGGGGGCAGCCGAGTTCAGCGCTGTCACAAGTCATGGAGGACAAATGTCATGGAGAAACTTGGGATGCAGCTGCTTGGTTCAGCGGGTTTCAAAGTTAAACATGAATTTTTCCTATTGGAAAGCAATTTTTTTTTTTTCCAGAACGCGGTGATCCATGGCACTTCCCCAGATCTCCAGGCACATTAGAGCTGTTGGGGGATAAGGAGCCAGCAGGGAAGGGAGCTGGGAGCACAGACACGTGCTCCCGGTCACGCAGCAGGAGCGGAGCCGCCCGCTCTGCCCTTTGAGATTGCGCCTATTCCCTTATCACCGCCCGACCCGCCCTGCTCCCTCCACCCCGCACCCACTGTGTCCCAAACCGGCTGTTTTCTGCCTGGGATTCACCTGCCTGCAGCGCCCGGCACGGGCTGGCAGCTGGCACACGGTGCTCTGATATCCTGGGGAGTTTTAGGGGCGGAGAGCAGCGGGAGCTGCAGCCCCTTTGTGCGTTCCCACAGCCCTGACCCCGAGCCGCCCATCCCTGCTCGCCCAGGTCCTGGCAGAGCCCTTTGAGCCAGCCGAGCCATCGGCGCTGTGCTGTGCAGCCGCATCCTGCCCTTCCCTGAGCTCCAGGGAGGATCCCGCGGGAGCATCCCCAGGGAGCTGCTCGTGGTACCCAGCCTGAGCTCCAGCAGCGTTTGGACAACTCCAAACAGGCTCCAGGCGCTCCAGGCACAGCGTGGGGATGGGTGGGGTGTTCCGTGCAGGGCCAGGAGTTGGACTCGGTGATCCCTGTGGATCCCTTCCAACTCCAGGATATTCTGGGATTCAGTGGAGCCGCCAGGTTCTGCTCCATCTCCTGCCTCTGGACATCCCGTGCCGAGGCCGGTGCTGGAGATGCCGGCTCCTCCTCCCAGGCAGCCTCCGGACGGGTGACACACGGTTTTGCTGCAGGCTTTGGGGTCACACTGGCTGTCACACACTTTCCATATCCCTTGAAACAAGCGCTGGATGGCAGCGGCAGCGCCGCGGCCAAGGCAGCCTCAGCACGGTGCGGGAGATGCTGACAGCGATTTTCCACTCCATTTTTGGTACCGAACGTGCAATTAAGTGATGGAGGCAGAACGGGGAGGCAGAATCGGGGCTCGGCAGCTCGGCTGTGCCCCGGGGCTGGGTTTAGCCCGAGGTTTCCGTGCGGGAAGGATGGGAAGCAGCTGTGGATGGTGCTCGGGAGGGGGGTTGCAGTGGTTGTGGGAGTGAGGGTGGAGCGCGCGGAAACAGGAAACGTCGGCCCCGCTCTGTGTCACCATTACTGGAACTTGCTTCACTAAAGGTTTGTTTTCACTTCCAAAACGAAAGCGAGGGAGGAGAGGTGAGCCCCTCGCTGTCCCCTGTGCAGGGCACAGACGCACACACCACGGTCCCTGCGGCAGGGCTGGCAGTGGAGCAGTGTCAGAGCCGGCAGAGCTCTTTGCAGCCCCCTGCTTCCCAAACCCCTTCCTGTGCCCCTGCGGTGCTGGGGCAGGGCTGCTCACGCTGCCTCAGTTTCCCATCCTGCAGAGCCGAGGCTGTGGGTTCTGCCTGCGAGTTTGCAGCTCTAATTGGGGTTCAAGCTTGGGTTTAAGTGAGAAAATCAAGCGGCAGAGGCAGGAAAGAGAGTAGGGTTAGATGGGATGTTGGATTGTTCCCTGGGAGGGTGGGGAGCCCTGGCACAGGGTGCCCAGAGCAGCTGTGGCTGTCCCTGGATCCCTGGCAGTGTCCAAGACCAGGTTGGACAGGATTTGGAGCAGCCTGGGGACAGTGGAAGGTGTCCCTGCCATGGCAGGGAGTGGGATGAGAGGTCTTAAAGCTCTCTCCCAACCCAAACCATTCTGGGATTCTGTGATTCCAGGAAGGGGCAGGGGAATGGTCAGGGAGGGGAAGGTTTCTGTCTCCCCCTCAACATCTCAGCCTAAGTGATGAGGGTGAATCTCTGAGCCCTCCAGGGTCACTGCAGCTCCTGGTGAGCTCAGAGCAGTCCCAGGAGCACTCACAGAGACCCCTCAACCTGGGTGCAGGAAGGTGAAGAGGAGAGGTTTGAGGGGCCCCAAGCAGCTTCCCTGGTGGCCAAGACCTTCAAAGAGGTTGGGGCTCCTGGTTTTAGCCCCACTAAAACCAGAGCAGAAGGAGCCCTGCAGGGGAGAGATGCCAGAGGGAGGTAAGGGGTGCTGGATGTCAGGCATGGAGCTCTGTCCATGTGTGTGGAGCTCTGTCCATGTGTGTGAAGCTCTGTCCATGTGTGTGGAGCTCTGTCCATGCCTGTGGAGCTCTCTCTATGTGTGTGGAGCTCTGTCCATGCCTGTGGAGCTCTGTCCATGCCTGTGGAGCTCTGTCCATGCCTGTGGAGCTCTGTCCATGTGTGTGGAGCTCTGTCCATTCCTGTGGAGCTCTGTCCATGTGTGTGGAGCTCTGTCCATTCCTGTGGAGCTCTCTCTATGTGTGTGGAGCTCTGTCCATGTGTGTGAAGCTCTGTCCATTCCTGTGGAGCTCTGTCCATGTGGTGGAGCTCTGTCCATGCCTATGGAGCTCTGTCCATGTGTGTGGAGCTCTGTCCATGTGTGTGGAGCTCTGTCCATGTGTGTGGAGCTCTGTCCATGTGTGTGGAGCTCTCTCCATGTGTGTGGAGCTCTGTCCATTCCTGTGGAGCTCTGTCCATGTGGTGGAGCTCTGTCCATGTGTGTGGAGCTCTGTCCATGTGTGTGGGGCTCTGTCCATGCCTGTGGAGCTCTGTCCATGCCTGTGGAGCTCTGACCACGCCTTGCTGGCACTGGCTGCTCATCAGTGTCTTGTACATCCACCTGGAGGGACCTGTTGTGAGTCACTGTCCTTTACACCCTGGATGCCACATCTGCCACTCCTTCCTGCTTTTGGGATCTGTGGAGAATCCCTTCACTTCCATTCACCACCTCAGTGCTGTGGGTGTTTGTGGCATGGTGTGATGTTAAAGGTGTCCTTTAATTAGCAGCATCTGTGTGGGTTCCTGTTCCCAGCTTGGTGAGGAAACTCGGTGTCTTTGCGGAGTCTGCAGCTTGGGGAAGCGGAAATAGAGGAAGGGGAGGGTTGTCCTCGTGCTTGAGCTTCTGCTCTGTGCTTTGGATATTTGCAGTTTCCTCTTGGCAGAGTGAAAGAGAACTTAAGTGAGCCTGTGGTGTTTTAAACCGGGTTGAAATGTGGGAGTGGGGTCAGACAGGAGTGGGGATTTTTGAGGCTGAGCCTCTCTTGCAAAGCAGCCTTGGGCTCAGGGCTGAAAGGAAAGGAAGAACAAAATTCCTGTGAGGATTGAACCTAGGAGGGTGGGAATGGAGACAGGGATGTGAACACCCCAGATGTGGCCTTGCAGAGATGCCCTGTGGGATGCTGGGCTGTGGTACCAGGATGGGATTTGGGGGAGTTTTGGGGTGTCAGGGTGCTGGTGCTGCTTTTCACCTGGAGCTGCTGCACATGGCTCCCTCCTGCTGCCAGACAGAGCACGGCCCAGATGGGGCAAAATTCCCACAAATTCCTGGTGGCACTGCAGCCTCAGAGGGCTGGGACTGTCCTCTCTGCTGTGACATGGGGACCACCAAGGACAGGGAGGTTTATAGGAACTGGGGGTATTTTCCATGCACTGGAGCAGGCCATTGTGGCTGCTTGGGATTTCCACTGCTTCCTCCTTTTACATCCCTTTTTCTATTCCTGTCCTGGGGCTGTTGCCCAAGGTACCTCCTGCTTCTGCCCTCTCCAGCAGCCAAAACCAGAAGTGGGACCTTGATGGGACAGTTCTTTGTTAAAAATAACCCTGTCTGCCCATCTCCAGCAGTGCTGGGCCTGGGGATGGATCTTCCCTGTGGCAGGAGATCTGTAACCAGTGGGGTGGCAGCAGCTGTGTTCTCTGGCACAGGAATTCATGTGCAAGCAGATCCTTACGTGCCTGAGCCCACCCAGCTCTGGCTGGCCTTGAACTCCCTCTCTCTCTCCCCCAGTTGCCGGAGCAGCAATAGGAAGAGCTTAGTGGTGGGCACCCCCTCTCCAACCCTCTCACGGCCTCTCTCCCCGCTCTCCGTGCCAACAGGTAAGGGATTATCCCAGTGGAAGGGTTCAGCATCTCCCAGAATTACCCAAATATTTTGCAGGGCTTCAGCACCTTGTTAGCAGCAGTGGCCTGGCTCCTGGATGCCAGGTGCCTTTTTCAGGGAGGAAATAGGTTGGGAAGTGACTTAAACACTTTCCCCTGAAGGAGCAGCCTGAAGCACCCTGGACATTGTCCTGGGGTGTTTTGGAATGAATTTTCCCCTTTTCTCCCTGCAGCTGGGAGCAGTCCCTTGGACAGCCCACGAAACTTCTCTGCCAGCACCTCCATCAACTTCCCCTTCGCTCGCAGGTGAGCTCCCAACCCCAGTCCCAGAGCAGTAAATTCTCACTAGTGAAGATCATTTCCCCATTAGGGAACTGTTCTGTTGATCACAAGTGACTTGTTTTGCTTTGATTTTTGTTTTTATTCTGCCTGGTTTCTGGCCTGGTGGTGTTTCCTCTGCCACGACTGGTTCCTCCCACCACCCCAGCCATGCTCCTCGGACTGACAGGCAAGTACCAGGGATGGCCATGGGCTGCATTTTGGGGAGGTGTCTGTTCCACATCATCAGGGACCTTCTTTTCTAAGTGTTCAAGGCCAAGCTGGACAGGGCTTGGAGCAATCTGGTCAAGTGGAAGGTGTCTCTGCACATGGCAGGGAGTGGCACTGGGTCTTTGAGGTCCTTTCCAATGCAAACCCTCCCATCTGGGACTCTGTGATTCTTTGTTTGCATCCCTGGGTGGGAAATTTTGCAGCAGGACTGGGCTGCCTGCAGCTCTGGGGGCAGAAATGACACAGTTCCCATCACGTCACCCCTGGCCATGTGTTCAGCCCCATCTCAGACTCCTGATGGATTCTCAGGGGTGGGTGCTCATCCAGATCCCCACAGAGACAGATCCTGCTGCTCCCCTCCCCAGCTCACACTGCCCCAGATGCAGCCACCAAACCCTGTTTAACTAATTAATTAATTGCTGACATGGAGAGCAGCTGGCTGATTTTAACCCATCGATCGTGACATGGAAAAACGCCGGAGGCTCTGGCGTGGTTCACACACTCCTGCCAGAGGGAGCAGCCAGGCTGTGGGGTCAGGAGTTTGCTGGAGCTGGATGTGGCACCCTGCCAGCTCCTGCTGTCCTTGACCCCGCACGGGAAATGCACTGGGAGGTGAAGGGCCTGCTCTTGACCTGGATGTGTCCCCATCCCTCGGAAGCATCTCCAGGAGGCAGCATTCGCCTGCAATGAGCAGTTCCCTTCCTGTTTATGGCCAGGATCTGCTCCCCGGCGCCTGCTGTCTCAGGATGTATCTTTGGGAATCCCAGTTTCTCACCAAGAAAATTCCCAGAGGGCTGAGTTTTGCTCTAATTAAAAATCAGACTCTGTCAGGCATTTCTTTTTGCCTGACATGGATTTGATGCTCTGTCCCTTGGCAGTGACCCTGCTGCCTGCCAGTGTCCCTGCAGCCCCCCTTGCCTGCAAACCCCTTATTTCATCCAATTTCAGTCCATTCTGAAAAGAGGTTTCAGGGCTTTATTCCTCAAGCCATGCCTATGTCCTGTTCCCTAGCTTTTGGCTCTGATGTTGTTGATTTGCATTTAGATGTTGGGATTTTCCCTGTGTGTGATTGTCACGTTTGCACTGGCAGGGCTGATGGCAGAAGGTGGTCACTGGCTTCGTTACCCTCCTCTGGCTATGGGACCAACACCCCCAGCTCCACGGTCTCGGTAACCTCTGCTTTCTCATGGTGGTGGATAAGATCCTAAACCCCCTGATTTTTGGCCAAATGCCTCCCAAGCTCCATGGTGCTGGGTTTTAAAGGATGATGTGCTTTAGCTGCATCCTGCTTCCCAAATGAGCTTTTAAGAAAGCCATAAGGCTTGGCTGTGGGCTTGCAGCATCCCTGGGGGTTACAGTGTCCCATTGCAGCATCCCTGGGTTAACTTCATCCCTGGGGTTACAGCATCTCTGGGAGTTACTGTGTTCTAGGGTTACAGTGTTCCTGGGGTTACAGCATCCCTGAATGTTAGAGAGTCCTTGGGAGTTAGAGCAACCCTGGGCATTAGAGCATCTCTGGGAGTTACAGCATCCCTGGATATTAGAGCATCCCTGGGGTTACAGCATGTCTGGGAGTTACTGTGTCCTAGAGTTACAGTCTTCCTGGGGTTACAGCATCCCTGGATATTAGAGCATCCCTGGGAATTACAGCAACCCTGGGCATTAGAGGATCCCTGGGGTTACAGCATCTCTGGGCATTAGAGCACCCCTGGGAATTACAGTGTTCCATTACAGCATCTCTGGGTTAACTTCATCCCTGGGGTTACAGCATCCCTGGATGTTAGAGCATCCCTGGACATTAGAGCATCCTTGGGAATTACAGGATTCCTGGGAGTTAGAGCATCCCTGGGTGTGACAGGACTGAGCTGCCTGGGATGCTGGAGTTACCAGGGATGGGGCTTAGTGGATCCAAACCGAGTGGGAGAAGGGAGGATTTCGGGCAGTGCAGACCTCCCCAGACTGCTCCTCTCCACATTCCACACTCCCAAGCCCAGCCCCTGCTGCCTGCCAGTGTTTCCACCTTCCTTAGAGCCTCCTAACTTCCCTCACGGGCTTGCTGCTTCCCACCCCATCCACTGACGCCCTTCACCCCTCTCTCTGCAGTCATCTTCATCCTCCCAGGAGCGCCTGCACCAGCTGCCGTACCAGCCCACCCCCGACGAGCTGCATTTCCTTTCTAAGCATTTCCGCAGTACGGAGAGCGTCACGGACGAGGAGGGCAGGCACTCGCCCTGCCTGCGGCCCCGATCCAGGAGCCTCAGGTGGGCCACCTGGCCTGGGGGGCTCCCAGCACAATGCCCTGGGTGCTGGCACAGCCAGGGCATCCTCTGTCCTCTCACCAGCTGCTCCTGGAGTGTCCTGGTCCTGCTGCTGGCCCAAACCCTGATACGGGTTTTCCCCTTGCAGGGAAGTGGAAAAACTTTAGTTTGAGGTTGTAGGTGCCTCATCCCTGGAAATATTCAAGGTCTGATTGACCTGGCCTGGTGGAAGGTGTCCCAAGGGTTTTCCCCTTGCAGGGAAGTGGAGAAACTTTGGTTTGAGGTTTGGAAATATTCAAGGTCTGAGTGACCTTGCCTGGTGGAAGGTGTCCCAAGAGTTTCCCCCTTGCAGGGAAGTGGAAAAACTTTAGTTTGAGGTTGTAGGTGCCTCATCCTTGGAAATATTCAAGGTCTGAGTGACCTGGCCTGGTGGATGGTGTCCCAAAGTATTCCATGGTTCTGTGATCCTAAGCTCCATGGTCTGGTTCTGAGCATCTTCCCAGCTGTTGGGACAGGGCATTGCTCTCCTGGCAGCAGGCAATACCTGTCTCCTAGAGCTGAAGCTGGAGAAACTGGGGTTTGTTCCACAGTAGTTGGTTTGCAGCCTCTTGCTTAGTTGTCTGAAGGATTTTGGAGGTGAGGAAGGGATCACCAAGCAGAAGCCCAAGCAGTGGCCATCCTTGTATGACTTGCCTGCTGTTAAAAAAATAAAAATCCCATTTCTGGGCTTGGATCAGAAAAATCACCTTTTCTTGCTGGGACTGGCCTTTGCCTCTGCAAAAAAAAAAAAAAAAAAAAGAAAAGAAAAAAAACCTACAAGGAGTGCAGGTGAATGGACATGTGTGAGCTGGAGAGAGGAAACATTTGGAGAAGGCATGGAGCCAGTGGCCATAGCATGTGTGAGCTGCCCCTCAGCTGTGCCTGCTGAGCTCCCCTTGCAGGCAACACCTCAGCCTGTGCAGTGAGCCACACACATTGCCCAGCACCAGAGGCTTGTGCTTTTTGCAGGGGATGTTTTGGTTAAATCCTCTTTTCCCTCTGAAAAATCTCCTGACCCTCTTTGCTACCAGAGGCAGAGCCACAGCCCTGCATGTTGCTGGCCTAAATTTCATTAAAATCAGATTAATTATCTGACAAGGGTTTGTAGGTGGCGAGATTTTCACTGAGGAGATGCCAGTTCTGCAGTTGGCACAGCAAAGGCTGGGGCAGGGCTGGGGCTGGTTTTAATCACTATTTTATAGTGGTTAATGTGTTGCTGGCTGCTCCTGTGACTTGCTTTGCATAACGGGATCACCAAGCAGAGCCCTGGGAGGGGCAGTGCTGGGTGAGGGAAGGAGGAAAGCCACGTTTAATGAAAGTTGCTGTGTCCACCACAAGGTTCAGTTGGGTTTTTTGTTTGCTGGTGAGCTGCAAAAATGGCAACAATGGCAAGAAACTGTGGGATCCAGAGGAAGGAAAAAATGAGCTTGTTCTTCAAGGCTGAGTGGATGATGGGACAGCCTCTCAGTTCTGGATTTCCAAGTGATTTGTGTTTAGGGACCTGGGTTAAGCTTCCCTAGACCACATCCCAGGGATCTCCAGTGGCTGGGATGCTGCTGGGTGTGCTGGCCCAAGGCTGATGGCTCCACTTGTATAAGTTTTTACCACTTGGAACCAGGAGTTAGGAGGAGGGACCAGACTGCTGTCTAGGGTAGGACTATTTGCACAGATGTAAATGACCTGAACCTCTAACACCTCTGTTCTCCCTCTGCAGCCCTGGAAGGACGGGTGGAACGTTTGATAATGAGGTGGTGATGATGAACCACGTCTACAAGGAGAGGTTCCCCAAGGTAACTGCATCCCCAAGCACCTGGGGCAAGGGGGTTGGTGCCTCCATGCATGGGTAGATCATGGGGGTGTTGGACACTGGAGACATAATAAACCTGTGGTTGGTTACCCACACAAGCAGGCAGAGGTCTCTGGAGATTCTGGTGGAGACTTGGCAGCCTGTTGGAAGCTGGGTCCCTGCTGGGGCTTTGATTTGGATATTTGAGCTGCAGGAAGGGGTGGGATGAGATTCTGGATGGTCAAACACAATCCAGGAGGTAGAGTGAGATCCTGGATGGTCAAATCAAATGCAGGAGGTGGTAGAGTGAGATCCTGACAAAACCCAATGCAGGAGTTTGTAGGGTAAGATCCTGACTGATAAAACCCAGTGCAGGAGGTGGTAGGATGAGATCCTGATAAAATCCAGTGCAGGACTGATAAAACCTGTGCTGACTGATAAAACCCAATGCAAGAGGTGGTAGATTGAGATCCTGGGTGCCCAAATGCAATCCAGGAGGTAGACTGAGATCCTGGATGCTCAAATCAAATGCAGAGGATGGTAGGATGAGATCCTCATAAAACCCAGTGCAGGACTGGTAAAACCTGTGCTGACTGATAAAACCTAGTGCAGGAGGTGCTGATTGATAAAAGCCAGTACAAGAGGTAGGGTGAGATCCTGGATGGTCAAATAAAATGCAGAGGATGGTAGGATGAGATCCTGATAAAACCCAGTGCATGAATTTGTAGGGTGAGATCCTGACTGATAAACCCAGTACAGGAGTTTGTAGGGTGAGATCCTGGCTGGCCAAGCACAGTCCAGGAGGTGGGGTGGGATCCTGGCTGGCCAAACCCATGGCATGGGGCCGTGTGTTCCTGGCCATCACCATCCACTCCTCCTTGCAGGCCACAGCCCAGATGGAAGAGCGCCTGCAGGACACCATCACAAACTTCTCCCCAAGCAGCACCCTGCCCCTGGCAGATGGGGTGCTGGGCTTCATCCACCACCAGATCATCGAGCTGGCCCGAGACTGCCTGGCCAAGTCCCAGGGAGCTCTCATCACCTCCCGCTACTTCATGGAGCTGCAGGAGAAACTGGAGAAGATGCTCCGAGACGTGAGTACAGGGCCACCTGCCTGGGGCCACCTCCTGAGGCCACCAAGAGACACCTGGCTTTGTCTCCATCCCCAACAGGCCCAGGAGCGTTCTGAGAGTGAGGAAGTGAAGTTCATTGACCAGCTGGTGAGGAAGCTGCTGATCATCATCTCCCGCCCTGCCCGACTTCTGGAGTGCCTGGTAAGACATGGAAGCTGCTGTCTTGTCTTTCATGGTCTGTGCCAGCCTGGAGAGGAGGCAAAGACTCCAGGATGCTCCTGAATCCCTGGAAATGTCCAAGGCCGGGTTGCATTGGGCTTGGAGCAGGCTGGGATAGAGGCAGGTGTCCCTGCCCATGGCAGGGGGTGGAACGAAATGAACTTTTAAGTTCCCTTCCAGCCCAAACCATTCTGTGATTCTGTGGTTTTCAGGGCTTTTTGTTTGCTGTTGATTTGCTGAATTTCTAAAGCAGTGACCTTGTGCTGTGGTTCCTGATGAAATTTTCATCTCCCTTAGTTTTCCTTCCAAGGCCAACTCACAGAGACACAATTTTTTTTTTTCACATCACCCTTGACATGGGGAATGACGGGGGAACGATGCATCCCACCCACGCCTGTCCCCAGATACAAGTGCTTAGAGGAAAAGTTCAACTTTGCAAAATCTCTCTCTTCAACTGTGCTTGGTTTTCCCCATGCAGGAGTTCGACCCAGAGGAGTTTTACCATCTCCTGGAAGCTGCAGAAGGGCACGCCAAAGTTGGACAGGGAATAAAGACCGATATCCCCCGATACATCATCAGCCAACTGGGGCTCGTCAAGGACCCTCTGGAGGGTAGGGAAGCACTTGGGCTGGGGGATCTGAGGTCTGCAGCAGGGTGTGGACTTCCAGTTTGGTCACTGGTGATCACACCTGAGCGCTGGGAGGTGTCAGGGAGACTTGTAGGGCTGAGCTGGTGTCATGGCGGGGAGGTCACAGCAGGACCAGGATGATGGCCAAGTCCTTCTGGCCAGCCCCACATCCCTTATTATTGCTTCCAACACGTTCAGCAAAGCAGATTAAGCTCAAAAACACTTAATCCGTGGCCCTGGGGGGGAATCATAATCCCTGGAGAACGCAGGAATGACTATCAAAAAAAAAAAAAAAAAGAATTATATAAATGTTTAACCTTGTGCTGAACCTCTTAACGTCATGACCTCAATTTCTCCATACAATGGCTTGAGCAAAGCATGTGGCTAAATCCCCATGGGGTCTCTGAGTTTGGAGGGAGAGTGGTTGGGCAGGGGGTGATTTTAGGGGTGTTGAGCATGAGGAAAGTGAATTCCATCCCTGTGATCTGCAGAAATGGGGCAGCTGGATCACTTTGACAGTGGGAACACCATCACACCGGAGAACGATGACACCTGTGAGGTGAGTGTGGTCCCACCTGGTGCCTCCAGCTTCAATCACCCCACACCAGAGCTCCTTGCAGCTGTCCTAGACTGGGAGATGTTCATTTTGGATTGTCCCCTGGGGTGATTTATGCATTCAAGGGGAAGATCTCACAGCCCTCATTTGGCTTCTTGAGTGGACAGAGCTCAGAGTGGGCTCTTGATCTGCAGAGCATCTTGGGCTTCTGGTTTGGGGTTTGTGGCTGGAGAGGGCTCTGGCAGAAAGAAGCCTCTGGAGGTGGTACATGATGGTGCTGGTGAGTTCCTGCCTGCATTAAAGACCCTTGTCTTCCTCAGAGCCAGCCCTCGGTCACCGTCCCGCGGAGGAAGCCCTGCGAGGGGGACTTTGAGACCATCAAGCTGATCAGCAATGGGGCTTATGGGTGAGTTGGGGAGTTCCCATCAGTTGTCTCCATCTGTAAATGACTCCAAACCCCCTCTTTGTCCCAGCCCCACTGTGTGGGGTGGCTGGTGGCTGGAGGACCTGTGCTGAGGTCCAGCTGTTCCTCCAGGGCCGTGTACCTGGTAAGGCACAGGGAGACGCGGCAGCGCTTCGCCCTGAAGAAAATCAACAAGCAGAACCTCATCCTGAGGAACCAGATCCAGCAGGTGTTTGTGGAGAGGGACATCCTCACCTTTGCTGAGAACCCCTTTGTGGTCAGCATGTTCTGCTCCTTCGAGACGAAGCGACACCTCTGCATGGTGATGGAGTACGTGGAAGGTGAGAGCAGCACTCGGGGCTGGACGGAGCAGGGAGGAGGGGAGGATATCAAAATCTGAGCATCAAGGACACCACCTGGACATCTCCTGCCCTGCTTTGCTCCAGGGGGCAGAGGAAAGCACAAGGAGATGATTTTGGGATCCTGATCTTGATGAAGGTGGTGGCCATGGTCACCTAGGAGAGCGTTTGTGCTCCATGCCTGGGGATCAGCTGCTCAGAGGGGCTGGCTGGGAGCCTGCTGCTCCTGTTGACCTCACTGCCTTCCCTGAGCCCTCTGTGCTCCCACAGGGGGGGATTGTGCCACGCTGCTGAAGAACATGGGCCCACTGCCCGTGGACATGGCCAAGATGTACTTTGCTGAGACCGTCCTTGCACTGGAGTATCTGCACAACTACGGCATCGTCCACCGGGACCTCAAACCTGACAAGTGAGGATGTGGGTCAGGTCTGAGCAAGGGTGGGGGTGGCTTTGGATGGGGAAGGGCCAAAGGGAAGGGTTTTGTTCCCCAGAGACTGGTTCTGTGCTGTTGCATCAGGACCAGAGGCCCTGGGGTGCGGCTGGTCCACCTCAGGTCTCCCCAGAACAAACAGCAGCATGGTGGGGTGTCTGTCTTCTCCTGCAGTTTGCTCATCACCTCCATGGGCCACATAAAGCTGACAGACTTTGGTCTGTCAAAGATTGGCCTGATGAACATGACCACCAACCTCTACGAAGGGCACATGGAGAAGGACACGCGGGAGTTCATGGACAAGCAGGTACGAGGTCCTACTCCTTGTGGGTGACCTGTCACCTCAGATAGCCTGGGGATTTACTGCAAAGATCACTGCAGAGGTGTCAGCCCCTGCTTCCCACACAGGTGTGTGGCACTCCAGAGTACATTGCCCCCGAAGTCATCCTCATCCAGGGCTACGGGAAGCCCGTGGACTGGTGGGCCATGGGCATCATCCTCTACGAGTTCCTGGTGGGCTGCGTCCCCTTCTTCGGAGACACCCCCGAGGAGCTCTTCGGGCAGGTCATCAGTGGTGAGTGTCAGGGGCAAGGTTGTGTTCCCAGCAGCCAGGGCTTGTCCTTTAACACGTGGGAAGCTTCATTCCTTCCTCTCACACTCGGCTGAACCATTGAGGAGGCTCCTCAAGCTTTGATTCCCACTTTGGGAGGGCCCTTCCTCTGCTGCAGCTCCCAGGCGATTTTCCTGTTGCCCAGAAGTGCCCAAACCCTTTCAGCCATCCCAAACCCCTTTTGCTTTTTCCTTGCAGATGAGATTATGTGGCCAGAAGGGGACGAGGCTCTCCCTGCAGATGCCCAGGACCTGATCACACGGTTGCTGAGGCAGTGTCCCCTGGAGCGCCTGGGCACTGGTAGGCACAGCAGCCCCCTCAGGGGGTCACCTGGCACCTTGATTCCCATCACATTTGCATGGCTTCATGTCCATAGCATGTCCTACCATGCTGAGGGTGCTCAGAGGAGTTCTCCTGCTCGGGGTTCCCCCCAGGAAGGCTGCACAGGGCTCCTGTCCATTTTTTTTTAAGCTCTGTGTGGAGGAGACACTGTGCTGTTTGGGGTGGGAGTGGGAGCATCCTGGATCCCACCCCATGCCTCTGACACAGGGTTCTCTGCCTGGCAGGAGGTGCACATGAGGTGAAGCACCATTCCTTCTTCCTCCATCTGGACTGGAACGGGCTGCTGCGGCAGAAGGCTGAGTTCATCCCCCAGCTGGAGTCGGAGGATGACACCAGCTACTTTGACAGTGAGGCCAAATCCATCCCTCTTCCTCCTCTGCCAATCCATTATCCCAGCTGCACTTTGGATACTCCCATGGGGGATGAAAATCTCCTGGGTGGAGCTTTACAACCCAAGTCACCAAGCAGACACAACCCTATTTCCAGGCTGCTCACCCTTACCAGCTTCCTCCCCCCAAAACTCCCCTGGGATTTGGGACTGGGCTGTCACCCTGTGGGTGCAGGTCCCACCTGGCCCTGCTGCAGGCAGGCTGTGGGGTGTTGCAGGCAGGCTGTGGGGTGTTGCAGGCAGGGTGACATCCTTTCCCCTCTGGCTCCTGCTTTCAGCTCGCTCCGAGAGGTATCGTCACTTGGATTCAGAGGATGAGGAAACCAACGATGAGGAATCATCAGTGGAGATTGGGCAGTTCTCCTCCTGCTCCCACCGCTTCAGCAAGGTGCTCCAGTCCCTCCTGCAGCACCCAAAATGCTTTGGCACTGCAAACAGTGTGGCTGTGCCGAGCATCGGTGTCTTGGACACTAGAACACCCAGATTCCAAAATTTCTGCTCCTTGCTGATGGCTCCTCTCCTTCTCAGGTGTACAGCAGCTCAGAGTTCCTGGCAGTCAACTCCACCCTGAGCCTCTCCTCCTCTGACCGGAGTCACTGCGATGACAAAGAGGAGCGGTGGGACCGGCACTCGGGAGACGAGGACAGGAGCCGGCCAGCGGGCACTGAGCCCCGGTGTGTGCTCAGGGGCTGCACTGCTGGGCTGGCTCTTGCCAGTGCCCAGGGCTGTGACAGCACCCAGGGCTTGTGACAGCACCCAGGGCTTGTGACAGCACCCAGGGCTTGTGACAGGACCCAGGGCTTGTGTCAGGAACAAGGGCTTGTGTCAGAACAAAGGGTTTGTGCCACAACCAAGGGTTTGTGCCAGGACTAAGGGTCTGTGCCACAACTAAGGGTTTGTGCCAGGACCAAGAGTTTGTGTCAGGACCAAAGGTTTGTGTCAGGACCAAGGGTTTGTGCCACAACTAAGGGTTTGTGCCAGGACCAAGGGTCTGTGCCACAACCAAGGGTTTGTGTCAGGACCAAGGGTTTGTGTCAGGACCAAGGGTCTGTGCCACCACCAAGGGTTTGTGCCAGGACCAAAGGTTTGTGCCAGGACCAAGGATTGGTGCTGACATCACGGGTTTGTGATGCCACTGAAGGGTTTGTGTTATTTCTAAGGGTTTGGTGAGGTCAGTGGGATGTGTCCTGGGGGTGCTGCAGTGGCTCAGTGCCACCCCCCTTGCCCACCCTGGTTTGTCCTGAGCCCTCCTGCTCTTCCCACGCAGCCTCCGCTCCTGGACGTCGGGCAGCACCGCGCCGTACACCTCCCGGCACGAGCGGAGCCGCAGCCCCACCGCCCTGCCCAGCACCCTCAGCCTGGACACCATGCCCAAGTTTGCCTTCTCCTCAGAGGATGAGAGCCCTTGTGTGGCGTCCTCCAAGCCAGAGAGACCCAAGTTTGTGGTGGGAGACTCGGACGCGGGGACTGGCGGCGCGGTGAAGCAGTCGGCGTTATCTGGTGCGTAGGCTGTGGGGTTCTCTGGGGGCCAGTGTGGGGTTCTCTGGGGGCAGCCAGGGTCCTGCATGGTATGAAGTGGCTTCTCCACATCCCCAAACTCTCCCTCCTCCCCTCTGTGCAGCCGATCTTGTCAGCCTGAACCGCATCCGCCTGCGGAGCAACAGCACCGGCACCAAGAACTCGACTCCCCGGAGCCTGGAGCCGAGCGGGGGCCGGCGGCTGAGCACCCAGAGGGACGTGCCGGACAGGCAGAGAGCCTCCCTGGGCAGCCGTGTGCCCAAATCTGCCTCAGTCTCAGCCCTGTCCCTCATCATCACCTCAGGTCTGTGTGCTGTGGGATTCATCCTCCTGCATGGCCACTGTTGCATGGTTTTACCAGGCTGAGCTGGCTCCTTCTGCTTGCAGATGACTTTGGTGGTAGTGCCCTGATGAGCCCCATCTCCCCTCACTCCCTCTCGTCCAACCCCTCTTCCCGGGACTCGTCCCCGAGCCGAGACTCCTCGCTGGCCATCGCCAGCCTGCGGCCGCCCATCATCATCCACAGCTCGGGGAAGAAGTACGGCTTCACCCTGCGAGCCATCCGCGTCTACATGGGCGACAGCGACGTCTACACCGTCCACCACATGGTCTGGGTACGTGCCCCGGGGTCCAGTGGTGCCAAACACTGCCTTTCCCAGTGGGAAAACCCCAGGAGGAGGCTTGCATCCAAATAAAATGGCTGTGTTTGGGTTGCAGAGCGTGGAGGAGGGGAGCCCTGCACAGGAGGCCGGGCTGAGGGCAGGAGATCTCATCACACATGTGAATGGAGAGTCTGTGCTGGGTTTGGTGCATCGGGACGTCGTGGAGCTGCTGCTGAAGGTGGGTGACCAGAGCCACTCTGCTCTGCCAATTCTGCAGCTCCCTGGCATTGCCTTTGCTGGCAGCTGAGGCAGGAGATGGCACGGATCTGGTGCTGCAAAGATTTGTTTTCTATCCCCCAGAGTGGGAATAAAGTGGCCCTGCGGACTACTGCTCTGGAAAACACCTCCATTAAAATTGGTCCTGCACGGAAAAACAGCTCCAAGACAAGGATGGCACGGAGGAGTAAAAAGAGCAGGAAAAGGGATGGCCAAGACAGGTAGGTAAAACCAGGATAAAATGGCATTTGTTACAGTGTGTGGGGTACTGGAGGAATGCTCTGGATCTGCCATACTGGCATGTTCAGTGGGGTCTGGTCCTGTCAGCACTGGGTTGGATGCTCTGGATCTGCCATACTGGGATATTCAGTAGGGTCTGGTCCTGTCAGCACTGGGTTGGATGCTCTGGATCTGCCATACTGGGATGTCCAGTGGAGTCTGGTGCTGCTGCCACCAGGTCAGCAGACTTGAGACTAACAGCTTTAAAGAGAAGCCAAAGTTATTCTCGTCCCCTCAGCAGGAGAAAGTCCCTTTTCAAGAAGATCTCCAAGCAGTCGTCGGTGCTGCACACCAGCCGCAGCTTCTCCTCTGGTCTCCACCACTCTCTGTCCTCCAGCGAGAGCCTCCCGGAGTCCCCCACGCACAGCCTGTCCCCGGGTCCCACCACGCCGTGCCGCAGCCCCGCTCCCGACCTGCCCTCAGGTACCCACGGGGGGATGCTGGCTCGGGGCAGGGCAGGATGCTGCGTGTCCCTCGGGGAGGCCGTGTCACTCCGCCCCTACAGTGACCTTTTCTCTTTGTACGGCAGATGCTGTGTCCCCTCAGAGCACCTCTCCCTCCTCCAGCACCCCAACGTCACCCGCCGGCCACGTGCGCCCCAGCTCCCTGCACGGGCTGGCCCCCAAACTGGGTGGGCAGCGCTACAAAGTGGGACGTCGCAAATCCACCAGCAGCATCCCCCCCTCGCCCCTGGCCTGCACCCCTTCCTCGGCCCAGCGCCCGCCTTCGCCCCAGCGCTCCCCATCCCCGCTGCACGGGTACCCCAAAACCCCGCATTCCTTCCAGGGCAAGACCCTGTCCCCCCCCACCATCGTCCGGCAGAGCTCCCGGCCCCGCAGCGCCGACTGCCCCCGCTCCCCCCTGCTCAAGCGCGTCCAGTCGGCCGAGAAGATCGTCACCATCCTGGCCGAGAAGAAAACCGGCGGCGGCCGCAAGCTGGGGCTGGAGATGTCCACGCTGGATGGGGAGGCCATCGGGGAGGGCGACCCCGGGGAGCACGGCTACCACCCCGCCAGGCACGACCGGGACCAGGAGATGGTGGTGATGCGGCGCCTGAACCTGTCGGAGCGCCGGGACTCCTTCAAGAAGCAGGAGGCGGTTCAAGAAGTGAGTTTTGACGAGCAGGAGACGGCGGCGGGGAGCGAAGACAAGAGCGAGGAAGGGCAGGGCGCGGCGGAGCCGCCGGCGAGGCCCAAGCCCAGCACGGTGCCGCAGATCGCGGTGCAGGGCTCGGAGAGCGACGAGCAGGAGCCGGCGGTGGCCGAGTGGGAGTGCCAGGGCTCCTACCCCATCAGCAGCGCCGAGCAGCCAAACAGCAGCGTCTCCTCGCCGTGCTGGGATGGGTGTGAGCACCGGGACCGTGGCTCCCAGCAGCAGCGGAACTGCGGGCAGGGGTCACCCGGCCACTGGCAAGTGCCAGCCCAGGGCCAGCAGCCGCCTGGCGCTCATCTCCCGGCTCCCCGGGGCGTGTGGAGCGGGGCCAAGCACGCCTGAGCCCCACGCTGGCACCAGGGATGGTTCAGGCTCCCTGTGACATCCCCAGCACCCTGTCCTGTGCAGCAGATCCATGAGAGAAACGTCCCCGGAGCCACTCTGGACGCTGGCCGGGCCGGCTGTGCCCCGGCTCTTCGCCCCCCTGGAAGGCTTTTTGTACTCCCTGAAAGATGCTCATATTTTTATAGAGATGCAGGAGCTTTTCCGGCAGCGGCTTTTCCCCAGCTGGGCCCCAACCTCTGTGTACAGAAAGGACTCGATGCAAATATTCCTTAATTAATTTATTACTTTTTATAAGCTAAACGGGCAGTGCAGGACTGTCGCAGGGGCCAACCCAGCTCTGGGAGTCCCAGCCTTTCCCGTGCGTCTCCCAGCTCCCAGCCCACTGTTTTCTAACCCACTCGCTTTTCCCTACTTTTTAACTTCAATTCTAGCTGGAAACAGCCTGGATCTCTTAAGAACCCCATAATTCTAATATTTAAAATTAAATCAAAACCCCAAATCCACAGCAACATCCCCCAAATGCTGGTGCTTCAGGCTGGGATGCAGAGGGGGGGGATATTTTTTGCATATGGATCATCAGATGATGAGCATATGGATCATTTTATAAGCTTATAGGAGATATAAAAAAGGTTCAGTTATTTTAATTTAGAGGTTTTATAGCAACCTGGCTCCATTGGCTCTTCCAGGTGAGGAAAATTCAGACATTCCACAGGCAGGAATATTAATGGAATTTTTAGGGTCAGTTTTTGCTCTTTCCATTTCTCTCACACAAAATCCCATGGTGTTGCTTGGTGAGTGTACAGACACCTACAAAATTCCAATTTATCTTTTTTTTTTTTTTTTTTTAAAAAAAATCACCCCAACCCAGTGAGCACCTATGCTGCTTCACTTGTAATTTGGGAATTTCATCCATTTCTTTCCCTCCCTGTTGCTCTTTATCCAACAACCAACAGCTCAACCCAGCATTTCTCCCCCATTTCTACTGGTTTCTGGGATATAAACGTTTCCATTTGTTGATGCATGTTCTGGCTTTCCCCCCTCTGCCGTGGTTTGGTGCCGTGGTGATCTGAGCACTGTGATGGTGACAGGGGGACATCCCTGGTTTGCCATCAGGCATCACCGTGCCCCCGGTGGATTTTTGGGCTGCGTGTTGGATTCTCTTGTGCACGTGTGGTTTGTGCCAGGCTCTGTATCCCGCTTCTCCCGTTCTACTGGTGCTGTTAACCCCCCCAAAAACGAGCAACCAGAGCTGCTCTGTGTTCCCTTTGCTTCTCCCTCCACTCTCTGTTTTAAGGTCTTGGAAAGGCAGCGGGGTTTTGGGGAGACACTGGGCACCCCCTGCCCGCTGGCACGGCGGGATGGGGCAGCTTGGCTGTGCACTGGTGGTGTGGATAGGGTGGGAAGAGGATTTTTTGAATGGGAAATGTCTTAAAAGCCAAGGAGACTGTGTCTTCCTGCCCAGCACCCGGATCTGTTCGTACCTTTGGGAAGTTTTATGTTGGATTAAAATTGTCCCTTGCGCTGAGTGTGGTGTCCAGTGGCACTGGAGGGTGCAGGGCAGCGAGAGCTCTGTGGGTGATGGCAAGGGCTGAACGGGGTCCCAGCACAGGTGGGACAGGAGGGGAGGTGGCCCTGCAGTGGCACTGGGGTGGCTGGCACCCAGCCTGGCTCCGGAAGGGTCCTGGCTGTGGGTGTTCCGTGTGGTACCAGCGCCCAGAGCAGCGTTCCACACCCCTGGTGCTGTCCCAGTGCCGTGACCTGTGCCCAGGGTAGTGCCCCATGCTGGTGCCATGCCCTATTCCCAGGTATGGCCCATTCCCAAATCTGTGCCCCATGCTCTGCTCCCTGTGCAGTGCCCCATGTCTGGTGCTGTGCCCCATGTCCGGTGCTGTGCCCTGTGTCCGGTGCTGTGCCCAGTGCCCATTGCCCGGTGCAGTGCCTGGTGCTGTGTCCTGTTCCTGGTGCAATCCTGGTACAATCCCAGTTCAATCCTGCTGCTGTGCCCAGTGCCTGGTGCAATCCCAGTTCAATCCTGGTTCAATCCCAGTGCTATGCCCCATTCCTGGTACAATCCCAGTGCGATTCCGGTGCTGTGCCCTATTCCCAGTTCAATCCCAGTTTAATCCCGATTCAATCTCGGTTCAGTCCCAGTTCAATCCCAGTTCAATCCCGGTTCAATCCCGGTTCAATCCGGGTGCCCGATGCAGTACCCGCTCCGCTCGCCACCAGGGGGCGCGACCGCGCTCTCCCTCCGAACCCCCTCGGCTCCTTCCGGAGCGGCTCGCGAGAGGGGCGGGGCCCCGATTACCATCGGCCCCGGGGAGGGGCGGGGCCGGGATCTTCGGGCACCTCCGTTCTCTGTCGTCTGTTCTCGGTTATTTCCGGGATAGATTCGGGTTGTTCCGTTTTCTCTCGGCTGCTGTCGGCTGTTTCCGGGGCGGGTTCGGGCCGTTCCGGCGGCGCTCGGGCCTGTCCAAGGCTCCGCCGGGCCGGAGGCAGCAGCGGGCTGGCGGCGAGCGGCGGCGGATGGGGCCGGCGGAGAGGTGCGGAGGGGCCGGGAGCGGCGGGATCGGGAGCGGGGGGATCGGGATCGGAGACAGCGGACCCGGATCGGAACCAGGCCCAGGGTGGGCGTCGGGACCCCCTCAGCGTGAGGCGCCCCGGGGCTCGGCGGGGAGCACCAGGGTGGGCCCTGGGCCGAGGCTCTGTCCCTCATGGGGCAGCCTGGAGGATGTCCCCGCACCCTTCGGGAGCTGCAGGCACAGGGTGTCCCGCTGCCAGGGCAGTGCCACTGCCGTGTGGCTTCGCCGTGATGCCAGGGCTGTGCCTCCCGATTCCCCCCCGGGGTGTCTCTGTCCCCCCCGGTGCCGGGGCTGTGTCCCCCGATTCCTCCCGGGCTGTCCTTGTCCCCCCCGGTGCCGGGGCTGTGTCCCCCGATCCGTCCTGGTTATCTGCAGCCCAGCAGTGCCATCGCAGATTCCCCCCCTGTGCCGCTGTCCCCACCGCGGTGACAGTGCAGGGACCCCCTCAGCACGGCACAGTCCCCATTACCGAGAGTCCCGGGGACCCTCTGGAGGCGAAGGCAGAAAATTGAAGAGCTAAAAAAGAGTGGTCTCTCAGGGTCCCAGCCCTGTTCCCCTGCCCTGCCCTGGGGGCAGTTCGCCCCCAGCAGGTCCCAGGCTGGAGCTGGTGCCCCAGGGATGTGCCAAGTTCAGCCCAAGGGTGGCTTTGCTGTGCATCCCCCGAACCCTGGCTCGGGCATGAGCCCCCCCACCGCTTCCCAGGGAGGTTGGTCATTGCATTTCTTCTCTTCCTGTGGATGTTCCTCAGCCCCGTAAGGAAGAAGATTCCCATGGTCATCTACTCCTAAACTGGGGGTCTGTGATCGATGGGAGATAAAGCCAGGGGACAAAACTATCGAAAAATGGGAGCTGTGAAGAGCTGGAGCGGCCCCAGCGTTGCCTTTCAATGGAGCCGTGGCTGCCTCTCCTCCCATTAATGCGCGGCTTTGATTTCCCAAGCAGCTCTCGGAGCCGCTGGGGAACTGGCCCTGTGACTTTCTCTGTGAGAGCAGAGAATGGAGACAGCTGAGTAAATATAGCCTAAATCACTGCTTTCCTGGCCATTCCCCCACCCCTCCCTGACATGCCAAGGGCTGGTGTGTCCCCGAGGCTGGATTGGGCTCTGCTCTAGCCTTCCACGGTGTGGGAAAGTCCAAGCCACGGTTTGGTTTCTTTGGTGACTCTCTTTGACGTGGGCAGCTCGTGCTTCCATCTCCCTGCGCGGTTCGTGGCACGGACTCGTTCCTCCTAAAGCTGCTCTCTGCCCCCAAACCCCGCGTTCCCAACTGGCTGGAACACGGTTTTAAGCACACAGGAAAATCCTCTCTGCCTGCAGTTGGGTCTCGCTTGGACAAAAGCGCTGGGTTGGAAGGGAAAGCGCGGCTCAGCTGGAATGTGGCGAGGAGCAGAGTGGTTTGTGGAGCCAGTTTGGAGCCGTGTCAGAGCTCTGAGTGCCGGGGTGTGTTTACAATGAAAAAGAGTATTTATAATATCGAGGGCTCTTTTAATTCCTCTGGGAATCTCTGAAGCCACAGCTTGGAGCTAAAGTAGCTGGGTAATGGAAGATGAAAAGCAGACAGAGGAAGGGATGTGGATTTCTCAAGTTGGAAGGTCTTGGCTCTCTCACCAATATCCAAATCATGCTGATCTATTAACTTGGGTGCTTCTTACCTCGTCGGTTACTTCATGTGATTGCTGAGCTGTGCAGAGCTGCTAATAAATCATATAAATTCCAAATACCCTGGGGAATGTGATTTTAAGCAGATAAGTTAGCAAGAGCAGTTGGATTTTTTTTCATGTACTCAGGTTTTTTTTAGAACTGTAATTTTTTTGCCAAAATACATCTCCTGGGTTTCTGTATCCCTAAAGCCAGCTCCATGAATGCTCCTAAAATGGAATTAGTGTGTTCTTGCTGCATGGGGGATGGTGTAAGAGCAGCCTGGAGTGAGGTGATGGGGCTGGTGTTGGGTGCTCTGCCTGCTGCCAGCAAATAAAAGTCTCTGGCCAAGTAAAAAGCTCTTGTAAGCAGGAGGAGAAAGTTTGTGAGGTGGTTAAGAAAGAACAAGTTTCAGCTGGAGCAAGGAAGTTCAGTGTCAGGAGAAGCCTCTGGACAGTATAAGAAGACTTGGAGTAGGTATACAGACTGCCTGAGGTGCTCTCATGCTGTCCAGCCTTTGAGCAGGAGATCTCTGGGACCTGCAATGGTCTCCCAAAAGTGTGGAAGGTGTTGGTCATCCTGATTTATTCAGCTCCTCGTGTCCCTGCTAATCACGGCATTGACCTTTTCAGTGAAATATTTCAGATATCCCTTCACTTCCTCGGTCTTTGGTGAATAAAGCAAAATATTTAATGAAACTCAGGCATGAGCAGTAAATGCTCTGTGTCCCTGGCAGAGGGTGGCTTGTGGCTGTGGGCAGGAGCTGCTGCTCCTGGGGATCTGGCTGGCTGGGGGAAACATTTCTGGGGAAGAGAAGAGGTGAAAACGGCCTCGACTGTCCCATGCCTGGCTGGGCCATGGCTCAGGCATAACTCCCCTCCTCCCCTGCAGCTTTTCCCTGTTTGGAAGGAAATACCAGCTGGCTTGGCAGCGCCGTGTTCTGCCCGGGCTGCAGCTCTCGCTGCTCCGCTGGCCGCGTCCCCAGGGGCAGCTGCTGGAGCGTGTCCAGCTCCGCTTCCCGCCCGCCCCAGCTCCCTGCAGGCTTTCCCAGCTCCTTCCCCCACAGCTCCTCGTGCCACTGCTGCCTCTTCCACGGCCTCGCTCATGGCTCCAGCCTCGCCAGACGTTTTTCCAGTCATTGTTCCTGCTGGGGAGGCAGCAGGCCCGGGGAGCTGCCTGGGAGCACAGGGATTTGCTGTGCTCTTTGTCCTGACTGTAAATCAGGGGCTGCCAAGCTCTTGCCCTGGGTGCTGGTGGGCACAGGATGATCCATTATGTTCTTGCCATTGCCAGCTTCAGAAGCTGAGGCCATCAGAGCTGCCCTGGCTGCATGGGTCAGAAGGATGTGATGCAGCAGCAGATGTCACCATGGCAGGCAGTTCCCTGTCCATTTTTATTCCCATCCATCATTGCATTGTTCTATTTTCTTTTTTTATTAAAGGAAAAATTTGTTCTTTTTGTCTGTAACTTGCAGTTCAAACTCGATATGGTGTTTGTTTTGCTCACTGAGGGTCTGATGTAACTTGGAGAGGTGGGAGCTGTGTATACTTTCGTGAGCATATTCTTCTTTTAAATGTTTTTATGCATTCTTTCCCCTCTCTGGAAGGAAAGTAACTCAGTCTTGCTTCAAGTCAAGCTGCACTTTGAACTGCATTTGGAACTGGGTTAAAAAGCACAGGAACCACATTTAAAATGTTAAGATGCTTTTATTTATGTGCTGGGCACAGACAAAAAGACTTGTAATGTGTTTTTTGTTTCAAACCGATGTATTAAACAAAGAAAGTATTGACAGCAGTTAATGAATCGAGGGATTGTTTCTGGGCGCTGAGATAGATTTACCAAAGGTATTTAGCTGTCTGATGCATGGGATTTTCTGAGCAGCCTAAGCAAGTGCTCGCCAGCACAGACACACAAGGTTCCTCTCCGAGAGCCGAGCAAACCTGGAGCTGGGCCCAGCAGAAATCTTTTGGCAAGGTGCTGCCTCTCTCCTGCTCGGAGGTGTGCTTCCAGCCGACAGGCTCGTGCGTGTCCCGGCCTCTCGGCGCTGCCTTCCCTCCAAAGAGCTGTTCAGGGTTTGGGAAGTGTGTGTTCCCAATCCCCAAAGATTCTGTCAGCTGCTCTCCGAGGGTGCAGAGCTTTCCTGCAGCTCAGCCAGGGAAGCCTCTGGCTGGGTCCGTGGCAGGACAGAGGACAACTGTTCCCCCTGAAAAGGACGGTGCCAACATTAGCCATGAGGATTTGGGTCTCCTGGGGGGCTCCTCACTCAAGTTCACGAGCACTCAGTGCCCACCTGGGCTGAGTGTGGCAAAAGCAGGTGAGGCTTCTCCAGGAATAGCCTGGCTCTGAGTTCTCTGGATTTTTTTGTGTGTCCAGTGACTGCTGGGATGTGGGGAGCGTGGTGGCACCGAGCTGAGCCTGAGTTCCCACCCCAGGGAAGAAGGCTGTGGAAGGAGTCGGTTGGAAGAAGCTGTGGGACCTGCTCTTTGGAGACACTCGGTGCTCTGGAGTCACTCTCCTCTTCCCACCCCTCCGTGCAGATCTGCTTTTAAAAGCTACTGAACAAGTTTGCCAGGCCTGAGCATTTTGTCCTTCCAGCCTCTTCAGCTGCACCGGCTTGTTGGAGGCGCCTGGAGTCGGGGCTGGGATCTGCAGGTGGAAGGTGGGGGGTGCCTGCAGGGGAGCATCGACCCTGCTGGGGCTGGGCTCTGCTGCTTCTGGGTGCACTCTGGGGTCTGTGTTCCCTGGGAGGAGCCACTCTGGGGTCTGTGCTCCCCGGGAGGAGTCACTCTGGGGTCTGTGCTCCCTGAGAGGAGCCACTCTGGGGTCTGTGCTCCCCGAGAGGAGTCACTCTGGGGTCTGTGCTCCCCGGGAGGAGCCACTCTGGGGTCTGTGCTCCCTGAGAGGAGTCACTCTGGGGTCTGTGCTCCCCAGGAGGAGCCACTCTGGGGTCTGTGCTCCCCAGGAGGAGCCACTCTGGGGTCTGTGCTCCCCAGGAGGAGTCACTCTGGGGTCTGTGCTCCCTGAGAGGAGCCACTCTGGGGTCTGTGCTCCCCGGGAGGAGCCACTCTGGGGTCTGTGCTCCCCGGGAGGAGCCACTCTGGGGTCTGTGCTCCCCGGGAGGAGTCACTCTGGGGTCTGTGCTCCCCGGGAGGAGCCACTCTGGGGTCTGTGCTCCCCGGGAGGAGTCACTCTGGGGTCTGTGCTCCCTGAGAGGAGCCACTCTGGGGTCTGTGCTCCCCGGGAGGAGTCACTCTGGGGTCTGTGCTCCCCAGGAGGAGCCACTCTGGGGTCTGTGCTCCCCGGGAGGAGTCACTCTGGGGTCTGTGCTCCCTGAGAGGAGCCACTCTGGGGTCTGTGCTCCCCGGGAGGAGTCACTCTGGGGTCTGTGCTCCCCGGGAGGAGTCACTCTGGGGTCTGTGCTCCCCGAGAGGAGTCACTCTGGGGTCTGTGCTCCCCGGGAGGAGCCACTCTGGGGTCTGTGCTCCCCGGGAGGAGTCACTCTGGGGTCTGTGCTCCCTGGGAGGAGTCACTGGGGTCTGTGCTCCCCAGGAGGAGCCACTCTGGGGTCTGTGCTCCCCGGGAGGAGTCACTCTGGGGTCTGTGCTCCCCGGGAGGAGTCACTGGGGTCTGTGCTCCCCGGGAGGAGCCACTCTGGGGTCTGTGCTCCCCGGGAGGAGCCACTCTGGGGTCTGTGCTCCCCGGGAGGAGTCACTCTGGGGTCTGTGCTCCCCGGGAGGAGTCACTCTGGGGTCTGTGCTCCCTGAGAGGAGCCACTCTGGGGTCTGTGCTCCCCGGGAGGAGTCACTCTGGGGTCTGTGCTCCCCGGGAGGAGTCACTCTGGGGTCTGTGCTCCCTGAGAGGAGCCACTCTGGGGTCTGTGCTCCCCGGGAGGAGCCACTCTGGGGTCTGTGCTCCCCGGGAGGAGCCACTCTGGGGTCTGTGCTCCCCGGGAGGAGTCACTCTGGGGTCTGTGCTCCCTGGGAGGAGGGGGAGTGCCAGTGCCGTGCCCAGCAGGCAGCAGCCACTCAGGCCCTTGGCATTCAGACAGTGCCCCCGGCACGGTGACTCTGCTCTGGGGGACCCTGACAGGCAGCACTCAGAGGGGCAGCCAGTGAGTGTACTCATAAATCTCTCTTTATGCTCTGGATTATGAAGTAATATTTTCCTGGCTGGGGCTGGTTGGACTGGGGAAATGCAGGCTCTGCTGCGAGTTCCCTGCAGCCACCATCCCAGCATGCTGGGAGCTTTCACAGCGGCCATGCTGGGATGTGCTGCTTCCCCTGTGAACATCAGAAACCTCTGCAGGGTCTCTCCATGAATTCTGCAGTCTGGTGTTGCTCCTGGAGTTCTGGAGAAGCTCTCCAGCAAGCTGGATCAGGCTCAATCCTGTTCCCCACCCGCCTCTGGCCGCAAGTGCCTCACCTCCCCGCAGGCACTGCCTGTTCATTCATGGCAAAGACAGCCCGGCTGGGACGCCTGCCCGAGCTCAGGCAGGCGGTGCGGGCTCTGGCTGCTGCACAGGTTTCCTGTGCCATGGCCTCTTTGTGCCTTTTGTCCTTGTCAAGGGAAGGAGCCCTGGTGCCGGGCTGGAGAGCCTGGCTGAGAGGTGGGGCTGGCTCCTCTCAGGGGACTCACCCTGATCTCTGACTTTGTGGCAGCATGTGCAGATGTGGTGACACGTGCAGGAGGAAAGAGGGATTTGTAGCTGATATGAACTGTAATGTATTGCTGGCCCGGGAGGGTTATTTTGAAATCCTACAGATCACCACCGTTGGTGCCTGTCACAGAGTCCAACCAGCAGTCAGAGCAGCCCTGGCTTTGTGCCATGCTTGGTTGTTCACTGACCCCTCTGGGAATGGTGTCTTGGCTCCCTTTGCCTCCTCGCCTCCCTCTGCCCAGGCTCCCAGCCCTGAGAAGCACCTTCCTGCTCATTAATAGTTCCCAGATGAAACTCAAGAGTTTGAGCTGGGTTTGGTGGCTTCTGGGCCAGAACAGCTCAAGCCTTTACCAGGACCTGCAGCATTTGAGCAGGCCCAGGGTGTCCCTGGGAAGGCTGGGGTCTGGGGGAAGCCTGGGGTCTGGAGGAAGGCTGGGTTCTGGGGGAATGCTGGGCTCTGGGGGAATGCTGGGTTCTGGGGGAAGGCTGGGATCTGGGGGAATGCTGGGTTCTGGGGGAATGCTGGGTTCTGGGGGAAGGCTGGAATCTGGGGGAATGCTGGGTTCTGGGGGAAGGCTGGGATCTCAGGGAATGCTGGGTTCTGCTCCCCCAGTGCCTTGTAGGTCCGGTCCTCGGCCGCACTCCGTTTCTGCAGGAACCAGAGCTCTGGGATTTGCCTGAGGGAGGTGGAAAACTGGCCTGTGAAGCCAGGAGGGGATGGGAAAAGAGGACGTGCCTGGCTGGTGGGAATGTCCCAGCTCGTACATCTCTTCAACAGCATGTTATAACCCAGGTTTATTCTTTTTGGTGGATTTCTGGGCAGGGCAGGCAGCATATTTAATTTCTCTCTGAATAGCTGAAAGGCAGTTATAGACTTGAAGGCTTCTAAGGATTATTTTAACTCCTTTTGCCTCCATCTCTGCAAAAAGAACCTATGCCTGCACTTGATGCTGCTGCTGCTGCTGCTGCTGCTTTTGAAAAGTTCAAAAATTGACTTTTTGCTCAGAGCAAAGCTTTGAAGTGCTGCTCTGTGGGAATGGCAGCACATCTCGAAAGCCTTTTGCTGAAAGCGTGGTTAACCTACATTTGTGGGCAGCTCCCTTCAGAAGAAGCCTTTGTGGGGGATTGCATGGCAAGATGTAAAGGTGAACTGTGAAATTTAATCGATTTAACAAGGGAAGGTTAAATCTGTTTGTTCTGCTCCTATTCAGGGCCTGCAGCTGGTGGGTGCAGGGTCACCCTTTTCTGTATGCAAAAGTTATCCTGCATAAAGGCTGTTTTGTCCCACTTGTTGTCTCCTTGTTTGCATAAGTGCTGCGAGGAGGGTAAGCTGAAGAAGCAGGGGTGAACCTCTTTAAGATGCAGAGCTGGTGCTTGGCTGTAGCAGAGAGGAGGCAGCGTTCCTGCCCGCAGCCACTCGCTTTTGGGAGTGTAAATCAGGATTAGCATGCCCTGCTTGGATCCAGGGCTCAGCATCAGCTGTAGGTAGGAGAGAAACGAGTCCTGCCTCTCTCAGGTGAACCCCTGGTTTGAATGCTGGCGTGTCAGGAGGGTGTGAGGTGCCTGGCTGTGCAGTGACAATTCTTCTTCTCTTTGCAGGCACTGGGAAGGGAAACGTAGCGTGCCACGCTATTCCAGGCTGGAAGCCTACTGTGCTTTTCCTCCCCACATTCCAAGAGACTGGCTTTTTTGGTGAAACAGACCCTGATCTCGGGTTTCTTTGCTGTATGCCCGCTCACCAGTGCTGGATTATGTTCGTCTCCTTCTCCCTTTGCTCCATAATTTGGTTGAATCGTGGTTTCAAGCTGAGGAAAAGGGGCTGCACCTAAGCGCTCCGGTGCACCCAGACCAGGCTCCTGGGGTGCCGGTTCACACAGACAGTTCAGAGTGCTGATGGGGGAGAGCTGCCTCTGAGGGCCCTCCTCTCCCACCTGGAACGTGCTGCCTCACTCTTCAGAGCCCTTCTCCCCCAGCAGAGAGGATGGGCAGCACCGACGGCTTCCAGTACCGCGCGCTCTACCCGTACCGCAAGGAGCGCGAGGAGGACATTGACCTGCTGCCCGGGGACATCCTGGTCGTGAGCAAGGGGGCCCTGCAAGCCTTGGGCTTCAAAGATGGAGATGAGCAGACCCCCAATCAGATCGGGTGGATCCTGGGCGTCAACGAGCGCACCAAGCAGAAGGGGGACTTTCCTGGCACCTATGTGGAGTACGTGGGGCCGGTGAAAATCGCTGTCCCCTCCCACCGGCCCCGAGTGCAGCGACCCCTGCCTGCCACGCCGGGGGCCAGCGGCTGCCGCCTGCCCGAGGCTCTGGAGCAAGGTAAGCCCTGCTGTGTGCCCTGTTGCTTTGGGACACCTCCAGTCTCGCTGTGTGACAGATGGGAGTGTGTGAGTGGCTTCATAGGACAGCAGTGAAACCTTCAGCTCTGCAGCAGTGCAGTTGACTCGCAACCAAAAGCCAGCCTCTCTCAGTCCTGGCCCAGAGAAAAGCACTTTGTTCCTCCAGCTTGTCAGTCTGCCCAGCAGAGCTTCCTGGGGCAAGCCTTGTCCCACTCTTGCATCTCCAAGATTCTTTTCTCTCTCTATTCTGCAACCAGCCAGGATCCCCATGGTCCTTCTCCCTGCTCCACTGAGTTTTGCCAGGCTCCCTCCCTTCAGGATAAGTCCTGACCTCTCCCAACCACCACCTCCCCGCCTCTGCAGCGCCTGGGGCAGTGCTCCCTGCCAAGAGCTGCTCAGCCCCGCTGAGAGACACAATTACTTGTCTCTGGGCAAGAGGAGAAAAGTCAGGGTCTAAAAGAGTGCTTCTGAGAACTGGAGCTAATTGCTTGTCTGCCTGGCAGCCAGCCCACCCCGCGGGTCGCTGAGCCCTCGCTGGGGCTGGGCAGCCACCCTGGGGCTGGGCATGGGCTGAACTGCACCTGCAGCTGCCTCCCAGCCCCTGGCCTTGGCACGGGCCTGGGCCAGGAGAGCCAATGTGCCTTAGCCCTGCCTGTGGTGCTGTGGCAGCTGCCTGCTCTTAGCCTGTTTTTTTGGCTCCCAGGCACATAAACCCTGTGGCCAGGGCTCAGCAGCTCCTGGGTTTCCCCCTTCTACTCTTCCTTTGTGAGACCCTCCATCTGCAGTGCTGAGTCTGGGTCTGGGCTAGACAAGAAAGATGTGGATCTGTTGGAGCGAGTCCAGGGGCAGCACAGAAATGCTGCTAGGGCTGGAGTCCCTCTGCTCGAGACCCAGGCTGGGAGAGCTGGGGATGTTCACCTGGAGAAGAGAAGGCTCTGGGAGACCTTATTGTGGCCTTTCAGTACTTAGAGAGAGCTTATATAAAAGAGGGAGAGAGGCTTCTTTTACAGGCAGATAGGACAAGGGGGAAGTTTTAAATTAAAAGAGGGAGAGATTCAGATTAGATGTTAGGAAGAAATTCCTGACTGTGAGGGTGGTGAGGCCCTGGCACAGGTTTCCCAGAGCAGCTGTGGCTGCCCCATCCCTGGAAGTGTTCCAAGTCAAGCTGTGTGGGGCTTGGAGCAACCTGATCTAGTGGAGGGTGTCCCTGCACAAGGCAGGGGGGTTTAAAATGGGTGATCTTTTAAGGTCCTTTCCAATCCAAACCATTCTGTGATTCTCTGAGGGGTGACAGCCACACTTTGCCTTCCCATGCCTTGCAGAAGACTCGTGCTGGTGTGCATGGGAGGAGTGGGGTCAGCAGCAGGAGCTGCAGGGTGCCAGGGAACGCTCCCAGCTGGCAGTGCTGCATCCTCCCCCTCCCTCTCAGCCTGGGAGCCACGGCTACCCCAGCAGATGCTTCTGGCTGTGTGAAAACACCTCTGGGGTCTGACGAAACCGGGGCTGTGGGGCTGGTGCAGCTCCCTGCAGCTGCCTCCCTCGCTGCTGAGCCGGAGGGGCGGCCCCAGGAAACGTCTCCGCAGGGTGGGAATGTGGCCGGGCCCTGCGTGCGTTTGGGTTGGCAGCCAGAGCCTGACCTGAGTCATCCAGCTCACAACCTGCCTTTCCAAGAAAGCTGCTCCTCTCAGGAGCCTGGGATGTGCTCTGTGCTGGCTGTGCTGGCCTTGCCTGCATGCATCTCAGCACTCCCTCAGGGGCTGCATTTCTGCCCTCCTCAGCTCTCCCCTCTGCTCAAGGGGGCTTGCTGCAGGTGCGTCTGCACGGTCAAAGCCACTGGTGGGGTCTCTGGGGAGTGGAACAAGATACATGCCAAAGCTCCTGAAGCACAGAAAAGGCAAATTTGGGAAGGAAACCAAAAGCCAGACTCTCTGCATCCTGCCCATGGATGGAGGGTGGGGTACTAGGGCACGTGAGACCAGTGCCAGCCCTGTCCCCTGTGGTGGCATCCCCAGAGCCAGCCTCCACTCTGGGCACAGGCAGGGCCTGCAGGGAGAGAGTTCAAACACCCAGAGCCATTTTACACTCAGCCTGCAGGTTTGATTCCTGTATGGGCCATTTGCTTAAGAGCTGGACTTGATGATCCTTGCGGTTCCCTTCCAGCTCAGCATATTCTGTGATTCTTTATTTCTATATTCTGCTGGAGAGACACATTTTTGCAATGGAAAAACCATATTTGAGCCAAGCCTGTCTTATTTCTTCATGGTGTGCACTTCAGGAGGTGCAGAACCGTCTCCTGGCAGTCCCACGAAACTCCTTCCCTGCTTCCCAGCTCCTGCCCTGGCTGGCAGGAACCCCTTAGCCCCTCAGTGTCCCTGGTGGAGCAGGGCCAGCCCCACAGCTGTCCCGGGAGCAGGGCTGGCCCCGCGGAGCAGCGAGCCCCAGCGCGTTCTGCCAGTGGATTTACGAGCTGCTGGTGTTTGCCTTCCGCAGAGAACACGAGCGGAAAATGCGGCTGGGGAATATTTCCGCAGCTGCCCGGGCCGTGCTGTGAGCAGCCTTGTTCGCGGCGGCCCAGCCCGGAGGCCCGGCAGGCTCAGGAGCTGCTGCTGGCTCCCGCTCTCTGCCTGACAAAAAAAGACAAGCTGCTGCCTGCTGAAGCAGCACATTCCCGGCCGGGCCACGTGGGCAACGCCAGTATTTACTCTCCTTTCAGCCCTTCCCAAGGGTCAGGCTGGGAGCTGCCAGCCTGGAATCTTGCCCGCAGCTTCCCCACACTGACCCACACCACGCTGGGCCCCTTCCCGTGCCCAGGAGCTCGCTCCAGTGGGGAATTGTCCCCTCCTCCCCAGCAGCACAGGCCTTTGCAGAGCTGCTGGGTGCCTGAGCCGTGTGCTTCCCTTCCCATGGCTGTCCTGTCTCCCCTCGAGGCCGTGGGTGCAGGAGGCTGAGCTGGGTGCGCAGTTCCAGCTTGCTGCGCCTTGTGGTGAGACCACACCAGGCGAGTTCGGGTCAGATCCATGACAACGGAGCTGTTTCGCAACGGGGAGCAGCCTCTTGGCTCTGCCTCTGCAGAGTGGAGTGTGCTGGGTGTCCTCCCCCACTGCGGGCTCCCCAGGGTCTGCCAGGTGCTGTGGACCAGCCTGGAGGAACCTCCTGCTCCAACTGTGCTCCTTTGGAATTGGGATGGAGCCTGGCACTGCTTATCCTTCAGCAAACCTCCTGCTGGCAGCTCCTCAGCCAGGCCTGCGTGCTCCTGCCCTGGCATGCATAGGGGAAGGGGGTGCCTGGAGCCAGAACCTCAAGATTTTCTGGAAGTGGCAGTGAAATACCACCTGACACGGGGCTGCAGATCCCCCAGGAGCCGGGGGACCCTGGTGCCGTGCCACAGGCTATCTGTGCCCTGTAGCAGCTTGCACAGAGGCTGTGGGCTCACGGGGAGGGGGAGGCACAGGGCCGGTTTCCATGTTAAACGAGCAATCAAGGGCAGGAATTTGCTGACACGGCGTTCTGTCTGAATGGCTGGATTAATCACAGCTCACCCTGCTCTGCTGCCAGCCCTGCGCAGCCCCTGTGCTGGGCAGGGACCCAGCCCTGAGCTCCAGGAGCCCTGGTAACCCCTGTGCTGCCTGCTGGGGGGTATGGCTCCCCAGGGGGATGGGCTCTGTCTCCAAGCCTCTGCACGGAGCAGCAGATATCCCTGTGCACACCCAGTCAGGGCTGGAGCTCGACAAGTGCTGTGCTGGCTCCTGGGCAGGTTCCTTGCAGGCTCCATGCTGTGTTTGCCTGGGCCACAGCCTCACAGCGATAGCCACGGCTTTCCTTGCTCCTGTTGGGAGTTGCCTGGGTCATGCCCTGGCCCAGCTCTGCTGCTGAGGGCTGAGCTGGTGCTGAGCCCTTCTCTCCCTCCCTCTCCCCAAGGGTCTCCTCTGCCAGACTTGCAGGAGCAGTTCAGCCCTCCCGAGATTGCTCCGCCGCTCCTGGTGAAGCTGGTGGAAGCTATTGAGAAGAAAGGTAAGGGGGCAATGCTGAGCACTGGGGAGGCTGATACACCCCATAACCCCACAATGAAAGCTGAGCTCTCTGGGACCACAGGACACAGCTGCTCTTGTGTTCATCCCTGGGTTGAGCTGCTGAATCCCATGAGGGTGTTTGGTTTCAGCACCTACACACACTGGGTGGGTGCTGGGGTTTGGGAAGTGCTTCCAGCCTGGATCTGTGCCATGGTGGAGAAATGGGGCCATTGAACCAGGTGTCCTGGGGGACAGGGGGGCTGCAGCAGCTTCTGCAGGGGCTTGACTTGGACACCATCCAGGCCAGGTTGGACGTGCCACAGCCATTGCCCAGCTGGCACCGAAGCAGTGCCTGTGCTGAAGCTGACAGCAGTGTCCCCCCTTCTGCAGGCTTGGACAGCGAGATGTTGTACAGGACATCTGGCTCCGAACTGAGGCAGGCGCTGAGAACCGGTAAGAACCAGCTCGGCGCGGTGGAGGCGAATCGGCTCAGATGGAGGAGATTAGTGGATGTGACAGCGCCAGCAGTAATGCAATCCAGGCCAGGCTCGCCTGTCCCTGGCAGTTCCTGACTCCCAGCACGCTGCCTCTGGGGCTGGGCTGTCCCCATCCCAACATGTCTGTCCTGCGTGGAAGGGATGGGACGGGGGGAATTCCTGGCACTGTCCGTGGGGGGCAACAGAGGGATGTGCTGTTGGCCCAGAGACTTGTAGGCAAACAAGTGAACCCTCATGCTGGTCCCCTGCTGTCTTTGGGGTGCTCTGCTGGTACCTGGTGGAGGCTTCTCTGCCTCTGTCATGCCACTAATAGGGAGGGGAGGATCTTTCAGCTCGGTTTGGTGGCTGGAGCTGTGGCTCCATGGTGCTGGCAGCCCGCGTCTCTGCTGGGGAGCCCTGGGAGCCGTCTGCCTCTCGCCTGGGCTGGGGCCTCATCCGGCACCACGCTGGCGAGTCCCCTCCCACAGACGTTCCTGCAAACCCCAACCACGCTGTGCTGCCAGCCCAGACTGGGCTCTTGGGGCAGGCTTGATGTGCTTCCCAAAATCCTGCATTCGAGGGAGGTGTTTCCCCAGTGGGTTCAGTGTGTGGCTGCTCAGTCTGTGCTTGACCTGTGCTGGCAGCAGGGAGCAAAACTCTCACCCAAGCTATGCCTGCCCAGAATTCCTGTTTTGGGGCTCAGGGCAAAGGTTGTGGGTACACAGAATGACCTATGCCCTCTCCCAAGGGGAGCTGCTGGGGTTCCCAGAGCCAGCTTATTTCTGGGATGCACATCCTCTGTCACATGGGCTGCCTGAAGGCTGCCTGAGCTCCCTCGTGGTGCTGATGAGCTCTCACGATAGCTGGCTGCTGTGTGATGGTTTCTGGGATGGGTGTTGGCAGCACCAGTGCTATGTCCACCCTCCCATGGGAAATCTGTGCTCTGACAGATTGGACCCTGGGTGACCTGGAGCCCCTGGACGTGCACTCCTTGGGCGAGGCACTGCGAGGTTACCTGCAGGACCTGCCCTCCCCCGTGGTGCCAGTGTCAGTGCATGGAGATATCCTTCGCATCCTGCAGGGTAAGGGCCTCCCCTGGCTGCCTGGGGAATGGGTGGCTCGGTGGGGTGGACACATCTGGGATGTTAGAATGAGCCCTGTCCCTCTGGGGCCTGGCACACGGCCCTTGCTGCTGACAGCGCTCCGGTGCCGTGACGCAGCCGGAGCGCGGAGAGTGGTGCCGGCTGTCCCAGCTCTTCCCTTGTGTCTGTTCTCTCCCCAGAGATCCCCCAGGCAGAGAATTGCCGGAAGCAGCTGCTGCTGGCCCTGGAGTCGCCTGCGGTGCCGCTCCAGAACACGCTCACCCTGCAGTTCCTGCTGCGGCATCTGGGGAAGGTATCGCAGCAGGCCGAGAGCAGCAGCCTCCACCCTCGGGCCCTGGCAGAGATCTTCGGCCCCCTTCTGCTCCGGCTGCCTGGCGCCAGGTACGTCAGGCTTTTGGTCCCAGCAGTGTTCCCAGCTCTGGCCACTGCCTGCCAGGACAAGGAGTCCAGCCTGGAGCAACAGGGCTGCCCACGGCCCCTGCTGGGCTGACATGAGATTAAACTGCTGGCAGCACACACAGGTGGGACTCAGAGCTGGGACAGAGCCCTTGCTGCCCTGTCAGCCTGGGGTCTGGCAGCTGGGATGAACCAGCTGACCGCAGGGGATATGGGAGCAGAGCCATATTCTACCCCACAACTGCTGTTCTTAACCTGCCTCTTCTCTCCCTGCAGCCCAGAGCTGAGCCCTGACTTCTCTGTGCTGTTTCTGGAGACACTTCTGCAGACAAAGGAGGTGGAACCAGAACAGTTGCCTCCAGGTACTGAGATACCTCTTCCTTGGGGCCTGAGGCACTGGCATTTGTGGGTGTGGACTCTCTGCCCCCATGATTGGGTTGCCCAGGGTGTTTTGGTAGCCCAGCTGTGCCTAGAGGCCAGCTCAAGGTGTTCAGCTGCTGGAGGTTGCATGGAGCAGCTCTAGGAATGTGGGTGGCCAAGGAGCCTTCCAGTCACTGCAGGGAGGGGGACTCAGCACTCTAAGGGATTGCCAGTGGGGAGCTGGGATTTGGGCTCATCCTGTTTCATCCCTCCTCCTCTCACAGCCCTGCCTCCCAAACCAACAAAGCCAAAGCCCAGCGCAGCCAGCCTGGCCAACGGGAACAACGCGCCCTTGCAGGACGCCGAGTGGTACTGGGGGGACATTTCTCGGTAAGGGGGTGACTGGCAGCTCACACCTGGGGTGCTCTGTCCATCACGTGAGCCTTGGGGCCACCTCCCGGGCCGTGACAATCCTGTTCCTTGCAGGGAGGAGGTGAACGAGAAGCTCCGGGACACACCAGATGGGACCTTCTTGGTGCGTGATGCCTCCAGCAAGATCCAGGGGGAATACACACTCACACTCAGGTAGGGCTTTGGGATCCTCTGGGAGCTGGCATCCCCTGGGAGCCTCAGGGGTGCACCTCTTGGTGCTTCCAGCTGAGGGGATGCCGAGGTCTCTGGCTGGTGTAGGGTGCTGGGGTGGTGGTAAGTGCCCTCTCCTCTCCCCTCCACTGCAGGAAGGGAGGCAATAACAAGCTGATCAAGATCTTCCATCGGGAAGGCAAGTACGGCTTCTCGGAGCCCCTGACTTTCGGCTCGGTGGTGGAGCTCATCACCCACTACCGGCATGAGTCACTCGCCCAGTACAACGCCAAGCTGGACACCAGGCTGCTCTACCCCATCTCCAAGTACCAGCAGGTGAGGCCTGTGCTGCAGGGACATGGCTGGTGAGCACAGCCTGAGCCAGGGGCGTTTGTTCATCCATCCTTGCCCCTGTGGTAGATGACAATGTTCCATCCCTCTCCCTGTGTGCTGGAATGTTTCGTTGTTGGGTTTTGTGGGACCAGCTGGAGCAGGTCCTGACTGGGGCTGTGCCTGTGGCAGGACCAGGTGGTGAAGGAGGACAGCGTGGAAGCTGTGGGGGAGCAGCTGAAGGTTTATCACCAGCAGTACCAGGACAAGAGCTGGGAGTACGACCTGCTGTATGAGGAGTACACACGCACGTCCCAGGTATGTGGGCCCTGCCTGAGACCCCCAAGGGCTGCTCTGTCACCCCCTGAGTGCTGGCAGCCACCCTGCTGGGCACAGGAGAGACCAGAGATGTGGCACCTGTTGCCTCATTTGTCAGCTCATGGACTTGCAGGGACTCTCCAGAGGACAGGCTTTGATGAGGGGTATATTTTACCTTCAGCAAGGACAGAGCTGCCTTGGGGAAGTTGAAAGAGGGGAGCAAATGTGCAAAAATGTTCCTCAGCTTTTTCCTCCCTTCTCCCCAGGAGCTGCAGATGAAGAGGACTGCAATTGAGGCCTTCAATGAGACGATCAAGATCTTTGAGGAGCAGTGTCAGACACAGGAGAAGTGCAGCAAGGAGTACATTGAGCGCTTCCGGAGGGAGGGCAATGAGAAGGAGGTGCAACGGTGAGGATGGGGGTGGTGGTGGCGTGCTCTGCCTGGAGAAGGGCCCCAGGGGCTGGAAGGAGCCTCCTGGCTCAGCACAGAGCCGAGGCACGTGGACTTCTTGTCTCTCCAGCAGCATGCTGTGGGCTGCAGCTGGCAGGCTGCCTCCTCTGCCTCCCCCACTCTGGCTCACAGCCTAAACCCCCCCCCTCTCTCCCAGGATCCTCATGAACTCGGAGAAGCTCAAGTCCCGCATCACAGAGATCCACGACAGCAAGATGAAGCTGGAGCAGGACCTGAAGAAACAAGCCTCGGAGAACCGGGAGATCGACAAGCGCATGAACAGCCTCAAGCCAGACCTGATGCAGCTGCGCAAGCTGCGGGACCAGTACTTGGTGTACGTAGTGCCCCTGGAGCCCGGCCCGGGAGCCATCCAGCTGCCTCCCCCGGGGCTCCGCGGCTCGTTGGACCGGCTCACAGCCCGCTGCGGGCGGGAGCCGCTCCCACAGCGGCCTCGGGGCTCGGCGGGCCCCGGCAGCGGCGGCTGCTGCCCTCTGCTGATGGCCACGCCCGGGGCTCGCTGCAGCCGCGCTCAGCTCTGCCCTCCTTCCCCAGGTGGCTGACGCAGAAGGGTGCCCGGCAGAAGAAGATCAACGAGTGGCTGGGCATCAAGAACGAGACAGAGGAGTGAGTGTCCTGCTCGTGTGCTGTGGAGTTTGGGGGATGTGGGAGCAGAGGCTGTGCAGCTGGTTCTGCCTGCACTGTGCCCCTGGGCAAATCCTGCCTGGGGGCTGGGGATGTCTTCCCTGCCAGATGGGCAATGGCAGATAGCAGTGTGCGGAGATGTGGGGGCCACACACCCAAATTCAGGGAGTCTGACCCTGCCTGTTCTCCATTACAGTCAGTACTCCATGATGGATGACGAGGAGGAGCTGCCCCACCACGAGGAGCGGACGTGGTACGTGGGGAAGATCAACCGTGTGCAGGCAGAGGAGATGCTGTGTGGGAAACGGGATGGCACCTTCCTGATCCGTGAGAGCAGCCAGAAGGGGTGCTATGCCTGCTCTGTGGTGTGAGTATCCCTGTGCAGGTGGGATGGGATGGGATGGGATGGGATGGGATGGGATGGGATGGGATGGGATGGGATGGGATGGGGCTGGCCCAGGTTGTATTCCCACATCGTTCCACTCTCCAGATGCTGTAGGTGACAGTTCCCATCTGCCTTGGCTTCTCCTGCCAGGGCCAGCTGTATCTTCACTCTGCTTTGGTGGCTCTGCTTGTGCTCCCCTGTCCCACTGCTGACCCAGGCTCCTGTGTCTCCCTGGCAGGGTGGATGGTGACACCAAGCACTGCGTGATCTACAAGACGGCGACGGGCTATGGGTTTGCTGAGCCCTACAACCTCTATGCCTCCCTCAAGGACCTGGTCTTGCACTACAAGCACACGTCCCTGGTGCAGCACAATGACTCCCTGAATGTCACGCTGGCTCACCCGGTCCTTTCCCAGCCACCAGCCAGATGAGCAGCCCATGCACAACACAACAGCTGCCTTCAGCTTCTTCCCAGGGCGCTGCTTTCTGGCTCTGGACTCTTGCACCCTGTATAGTTGAGTCTCTGTGCTCCTGCTCCTTCAGAGCCTCTGAGATGTCTGTGACCGTTCCTGATGTCCCTCTTGGTCAGTAGCTGAAACCCGTGTTGGCTGATGGGACACAAAGGCTGGGCTGTAGATTTGCAGTGGGCTCCAGCCTCTAGGAGGTGGGATCCAGTTGTGATTGAATTGCTGGAGGTGAGCACAGCCCCCTCCCCTTCCCTGACAAGCAGGTCAGATCCCCTTCTTAGCTGGCAGGTCGCCCCGCTATGCATCACTGTAGAGCTTTCGTTCCTGATCCCTCGGTGCTGTGACCGAGGGGTTCCCTGCCTGGACACTGGAGGAGGCAGAGGAGGAGGCTCCATTGAGTGTGTGCATCCTTCACTCTCACTTCCCTTGGTGGCCTTGCAGGCTGTGATGGTGTCTGGTACGAGGGGTGCTGCTCTTGCACGCAGAGACACATTTAGGAAGGAGAAACCTCATCCTCCATGGGGCTTCCCAGCTGAGATCTTCGCTCCGTGCTGTGCCCCACCTCGCCACCATTCCCTCTTGTCATAACCACCTCTGGAGTGTTGCTGCCTGGGCAGGGAGGATCTGCTTAGCCGTGAATCTCCCACCTCAGTTGTGCCAGCGAAGCTGTGAAACCCGTGTTGGTACCCGTGTTTTTCCTGGCAGGATCTGTGGGATGCACAGCTCGTTGTTTCCGGCCGGTTGCGGTGACTCTCTGCACACATAACCCATTGAAGCTGACTGTAGCTCTGTAAATATGGTTCTTTTTGTGACCAGCTGCTCCCCTGGTGCTGGTGTTTGCTGAGCCCCCAGTGCCACCCCCAGCATGGGCAGCAGCTGCCAGGCTGCCACAGCCCCGGGCCCTGCAGCTGAAGCAGGAGAGGGCTGGAGTCCAGCACACACTACGAGCCCTACCTGCAATGAAGGACCTCTCTGCTGCAGGAGGACACATCTGTGGGGCCCAGGGCATGCTGAAATGTATCTGCATGATGGTGAACTACGTATGCAAAGCACTTACAATCGTGGGTACTGTATGGGGCTGGGGCAGGGCGCTGTGTGCTGGCTCAGAGGGCCCCAGGGCAGCCCAGGTGGGCCTAGAAGAGCTTTAAAAGCTAAGCTGAGAGTTGAGGCCATGGTGGCATTGGCTTTCCTGGGTTATCTCAGCTGCCTGACTGGAGGAGAGCATTCTTGGTCCTCTTGATTTGCCAGAGTGGCTCGTTCCCTCTTGGAGGCTCCTCCTTGGGACAGGCCGGTGGATGCCGTGGACTTTGACACTTCTGTTTCCCGTTGCAGCTTGGATTCTGCTGGATCCATGGGGTGCTCTGTGCTCATGCTGTGCCTGCATCCTGTCCTTGATGTGCCCCCTGCCTTGGGGGCCACACTGTGTCTCCCTCCCCAGCCAGCTCTGCTGCTTGCCTTGCTCTGGGCTGGTCCCCAAATCCTTCTGGAGCTGGGGCTGCTGGAGCAAACATCCCATTCCTGTTGCTTGTGGCAGCTCTCCTATGCCCAACTGTACAGCCCTGTTCCCTGCCCTGCATGTCTTCTCCAGGCCCTGGGCCTGGTTTTTGGGTTTGGTTTATCAGTGTTTGGTGCTCAGGTGCAGGCAGTGGGTCAGGGGAGCTGTGGGGGCACGGCCCAGGAGAGGCTGTGGTTGGCTTCGGGGATCACTTGGGAAAAGCTGCCAGGGATGATTAAGGGAATAGTTTGGACTTGGGCACGTGAGAAATGAGGGCACCTGGGACTGGGGCAGGGAGGCTCAGTCCTCACAGCTCTATCCAGAGGCCTCCTGGGCCTGTGGAGTGGCCAGGGGGCTGCACCAACACTCCAAAGCTTTGTTAGTGTTCCACACCTTTTCAGCCTGGGGACTCTGCTGGTCCTGTGCTAGTTCCTGCACTTCCAGCATGTCCCCACATCACAGGACAGGCTGTAGGCAGATGGGATCCTCAGCTTCTCATCCCATGGGCTCCACATTCCTCCACCACCACTCCTGAATGTGAGCTTGGGGCCAGTCCTGCCTGGAGGGGGGGATTGCTCCCCACTCATGCCAGGACCTGCTGAGCATCTGGAAGAGTCTCAGCTTGAAGCTGTCGCCTGTCAACACTTGCTTGGTGCTCACCTGGCTCTGCTGCCCAGGGAAATTCCAGCTTCTCTTTATCCTGTGTTTTTCTCCTTTTGGCTGAAATTTGGCCAGTTTCTGTTGTTGTCCCCATGCTGTCCCTTCCTGCTGTCCAGCCACAGCCCAAGGGGGGGGGTCACAGTGACCCCTCTGCACCTTCCAGCACTGCCTTCCTTGCCCACTGGCAGCCTGTGCTTGACAGGGCACTGCTCACGTCCTGTGTACGACGAGGAGGAAGATGCCCTTCCCCAGGGCTGCCTTTCCCTGACGGTGCTTCACTCGGCTCCCTGAACAGCAGCTTTCCTGCTCTCCCCGGGGTGGAAGCCCAGCCCGGAGCTCCCCCAGCATCAGCTCGTTGTGATTTGTCCTTTGCTGCTTTGGCTCGTTCTGAACCCGGCCGTGTTTCGAGGCGCTGGGCTGTGCTTTGCTGCTTGTGACCCCCACGTCCCCCAGCCGAGCCGCACACCCGCGTCCCGTGGGTGCCACATGGCTGTTCCTGCTCCCCGGGGCACAGTCTGGGGCTTGTCCCTCCGTGTCCCTGCTCTTGGAGGGCTCCAGGCTCCCCATGTAACCCCAAGGTGCCAGTGGAGGCTCTGTGCTCGGAGAGGATGTGGCGGCTGCGTGAGGTTTTAGTTTCTAGGTATATGCAATAAAGAATAACCTGCCCCCCGAGCTGTCCGTTACCAGCAGTAGTGCTCTCTGCTCTTTCTGTTGATGTTTACTAATGTAAACCCAGTATTTGTTACTGTAAGAGGATTTTTTTTTTTTTGTACGGTACTTTGAAAAAACCCACGAAAACAACTAAAAAAAAAAAAAAAAAAAAAAAAAAAAAAAAAGGAAATAAACAGAGTTAATGAACCAGGCTGCTGGATTGCTGTGGGAGGTTGTGCGGGGGCAGGAGGCTGGTGGGGCTGTGCCCCAGTTTCTGGGCTGGGTGCAGGATGTGACCCATCGTGCCAGGATTGTGCTCCCGGGTTTGTAGGGCTGGGGCACGTGTGGACGAGGGCTGAGAAACGGCCGGAAACAGCGGCTACAAACCGGGGAACGACGAGGTTCCTCCTCCCCCGGCCCCGCAGCTGAGCTCGGGATGTCTTGGGCTGCACCCCCATCCCGCACCCGGAGCCGCGCTGGGAGCCAGCCCCGCTTCCCTGCTCGGGGAACTCCAGCTCCAGGCTGGGTTTCACTGCCGGACCGGCCACAACCCGCGGGGACTCGGGTCGTGAGCCCCAAGCCGCAGTTCAGGGGACAGAGGGACCCGGTGGCTGCGGGCAGGGCTGTGAGCCCCGAGCTGCAGACAGGGGACAGCGGGACCCGGTGGCTGCGGGCAGGGCTGTGAGCCCCGAGCTCAGGGGACAGCGGGACTCGGTGGCCGGACCCGGCGGCCCCACGTGGGGCGGCGGCGTCACGGGAGGCGGTGGCTGGGGCGGCACAAGGGCAGGAAGGGCGCAGGGAGGCGGGCACAGCCCAGCTTTAAAAGCCCCCGCTGGGACGCGCTCATTTCCGCGTCACCCCGGCGTCCTCATGGCCCCCACGGTGCCGCTGGCCGTCCTGGCGCTGGTGGCCCTGGTGGCCCCGGGGCTCGGCGTGGCCCCCCCCGGCTGTGATTACCCTGCCCACCGCTGGTGCAGCTCGAGGGACGCCGCCGCCGCCTGCCAGGTCAGAGCCGCCGCTGCTGCCGGGGCTGGGGACAAGGGCAGGGTCAGCCGGCCACCTCCCTGGCTGGGACAAGGGCAGGGGGCCACCTCCCGCCTGCCCCGCAGCGGGGACGAGGGACGCGGGGACAGGGTTGGGGCAGCGCCTGGCCACGATGCCCGGAGCGAGTGCCAGCTGCGAGCATCGCTGAGGCACGGCTGTCACACCCGCAGGGATGCTCAGAGCCTCCGGTGCCACACGGCATTGCCCAGCATCCCTGAGGAATGGCTGTGGTCCAGCTAGACGCTGACCGCGGCCCCATTCAGCTACCGCTGGCACTTCTGCTTTTCCAGTGTAAAACCACTTTTTGGCTTACTCTGCCCCAAACAGACCCGGGCGGTGGCAGCGCCCTGTGAGCCCCACGGGGCCGCAGCGTCCCCCTGGCAGTGGGTGCTGGGCCGTACCCCCACCCAGGCATGTCCTGGTCTAAATTTGTTTTCCCCTGAAATATTTTGGGGAAGTTCTGGTGGAAAGCCCCGCGCTGGGTGTCAGCCACGCACAGGATCCTGTGGCAGCAGAAAGCTCCCGGCCACTCTCACTTCCCTCTAGCCCTGCACACCCTCATCCCCTTTCTTCCCTGCATCCCTGGAGCTTTGTAGAGATACTGGGAAGGGGGGCTGCAGCCGTATCCCCCCCGTGCACCCCAAACCTTCCCGTGTGCAGGTGCAGAGCCGCTGTCCCAGCCTCCCGCGCCCCGCGGCCGCGCCCGTGCAGCTGAGCCTGTACTACGAGAGCCTGTGCCCGGCGTGCCGCCAGTTCCTGGTCCTCAAGCTCTTCCCCACCTGGCTGCTGCTGCCCGCAGAGATGCTGAACATCACCCTGGTGCCCTACGGCAACGCCCAGGTAGGAGCCGGCCCTCCCGGCGCCGCGGGCTCGCCCCGCTGCCCCCGCCCCGCTCAGACCGGTTGGTCCCGCAGGAGAGGAACGTCAGCGGCAAGTGGGACTTCAGGTGCCAGCACGGCCCCGAGGAATGTTTGGGCAACATGATGGAGGTGACGGTCCCCGTTCCCACGGTGCTGGCACGGGGGGGTCCAGCGGCCCCTCACCGTCCCCCCTGTCCCCGTAGGCCTGCCTGATGCACGAGGCCCAGAACTTCAGCACCTACTTCCCCGTCATCTTCTGCCTGGAGTCGGGCAGCTCTGTCACCAAGAACCTGGAGGCTGTATGTCCCCCTGCCCGCCCCTCGTGCCCCGCTGTGGGGGTGCCCCTGTCCCCCTGAGCGCCCCCATGTCCCCTGTGCCCGGCAGTGCCTGCAGATCTACGCCCCAGAGCTGGACAGCGGCCGCGTCACCGCCTGCGTGCAGGGGGACACGGGCATGGCCCTGATGCACCACAACGCCCAGGCGACCGAGGCACTGCAGCCCCCACACCAGTACGTGCCCTGGATCACCGTCAATGGGGTATGGCAGGGGGGCACCAGGGCTCCAGCGAGGGCTGGGACACTGTGGGCCCCCCTGAGCAGCCCTGTGTCCCCCCACAGAAGCACACGGACGAGCTGCAGGCGCAGGCAGAGGCCTCGCTGCTGGGGCTGGTTTGTCAGCTCTACGAGGTAGGACAAGGCTCTGGGGGAGCAGCAGGGCTTGGGGACACATCCCCATCCCTGCTGGGGCTCTAAGGGCTGCTCTCTGCAGGGGGAGAAGCCTGAGGTCTGTGGGGGCTCCAAGGCCCCAAAGCTCCCATCTGGCTGCAGTCGCTGAGGGATGTGTTTGGAGCACCAAGAGAGATGCCAATAAAAAGGATATTTTTGTTGAAAACCACCAGAATCTGGAGTGGTGTGGCAGGGGGAAGAGGGGTTTTTGCCCTGCCACAGTGGGAAGAGGAAAGGGGCTGGGCACTGAGGCAATGGGACTGACCTCCAGACCCAGGAATTACCTGTTCTGGAGGTTCACAAAGAAGCCTCTTGAAGATTCCCAGGGAACTCTGCTGAGCAGCTCCCTGAGGAGCAGAACATTTCCTCTCTCCAAGTCTTGGGAAGCAGCTCTTTCCATCTTTCTCCTCACACTGACAGCATTAAACTCAACCACTTCAGCAGCACTGGGGCCAAGACCATCCCAGTTCCCCCCAGTCCTTCTCCATTCCCAACCAGCAGGTTTAGGATGGCATCTTTCCTGGTGGCTCCCCGAGCATGCATGACAAGAAGTTCTCTCCAGCAGACTTCAGGGACTTCCCAAACCTGCTTGCCCCAGCTAGAGGCCATTCCCAGCAGGGGTCTGGGAGGCTCAAATTCACCACAAGGACAAGGAATTCCTGACCCAGAGAATTCTCCTCACTAGCTGGAGAACAACTCCTCAGTGCCAGGGTCCTGGCTGGGTGATGGGCAGCACAACCTGCCTGGTTTTCCATCCCCCTCAACCTCTCCTCACACAAGGTGTGGCCCCATCCCCTCACCAGCCCTGCAGGCATGGGACTCATCCCAGCTCTGGGCACAGACCAAGGGCACTGGCAGACCCCTGAGAGCCACCTGTAGCGTCCCTCAACCCTTTCCCAGAGGAGCTGGGGAGGCTGTGGAAGCAGGAGGGACACAGGAAACCCCCACATTGCATCCTGAGAGATGCCAGAGAGCCTTGAGCAGCCAGGAGGAACCACACCCTGCCACCACAGCCATCACTCCTCTTGTCTTCCCCAGGCTCAGCCTCAGGACATCTGTCCTGGGCACCCCTCAGTGTCCCCAGCACCCCAAGGACAGCAAGGGAAGCAGCTGCAGGCAGGCAGGGAGCCTCCTTCCCTTGTCTGGCTGCACCTCAGGCAGCAGCAAGACCTGGAAAGATAAGGGAAAAAAAAAAAAAAACCCACCCAGAAACAAAACAAAACAAAAAAAAAACCAAAAAAAAAAAAAAAAAAAAAAAAAAAAAATCACAGCAACAACCAGAGAGTGCCTGGAAACTTCATCTCTCTTTATTGTCCATTTCTCATCCAAAATCTGGACCCCAAACCCAGCTCTGGGCCCTGAGCAAGCACAGTCCCACTGGCATGAGCACAGCATGGCACAGCTCCTGCTGCTGCTCAGCCTCTGCCTCGAGCATCGTCCCTGCCCCAAAACTTCTGTCCCCTGGATCAGCTGCACTGCCACTGCCCACAGCTCGCAGGGCCACAGAAAATTCTTCTGCTCGAGAGAAGGGAAGAGAAACAAAACAACGAACCCTAACGGTGAATTGGAAGGAGTTTCAGCGGCGGAGGGCGAGCTCCCCCCTGGCCAAGCTGCTGCCGAAGCCCGCGGTGCCCTGGGGGCTGCGGGGCAGGCGCAGGACCCCGTCCCACAGCCCCAGGGGCTCGGAGCCCCACGCTGCGGCCAGGGCAGCGCTGGGAGCACAGAGGCCGCTGGCCCAGGGGCTCCAGGAGCCCGCGGCGCTCGCCCGGCGGCTCTCGGCGCCCGCCCCGAGCGGGGAGAAGCCTTTGCTGGGGAGAGCGCTGGAATTCCCAGCCGTGAAGTCGCCGCCAGGCCAGGCGGGTGCCATCAGATCCTGGTTCAGAAGGAGGGACAGCGAGCCTGAGGCATCATCGCGCTGCGGAGAGCTGCTGGGCAGGGAATCCTCGAGGCTGCAGGGGAAGGGCAGAGCCTCCTTCCACCCCGGCCGCTCCTCCCCGGGTTTCTTCTTGCCCCCTTTCCCGCAGAGCCGCACCACCCTGATGCTGTGCCAGTCGCGCTGCCCGAGGCTCTCGAAGGCTCTGCGGGCGCTCTCCAGGCTCTCGTACTCCACCAGGGCACAGCAGCGGCTCAGCAGCTCGGGGAACCGCGAGCAGAACTTGCGCACGTCCGAGGGCAGCTTGCGGCCCGGCCGCAGCAGGCGGATGGAGGCGATGGCGCCGAAGGGGCTGAACATCCTCGTGATGGTCTCCAGGAAGTTTTTCTGCACAGGCAGGTCCTGCTCCCGCGGCTGCAGCTCCCAGGCCAGCAGCAGTTTGCTGGGGGGGACGCTCAGCAGGTACTCGGGGATGGGGAGCCGCCGCCTCACTTTGGTGCCCTCCTTGTTCACCTCCAGCAGCGCCGAGAACTTGAGGGCGTAGAGGGTGAGGCGCCAGTCCCGGGTCAGGTATTTCACCTGGGCAGAGAGGGTGGAATCCCCGTCAGTCTGCGTGCCCTGCTCTCCCCAGGCAGGGACCACCCAAACCCACCCCCAGGCAGGCTGTGACCCCAGCCAATATCCCCCTTCTATGGGACCAACATAAACCCATCCTCCAGGTAGGGTGTGACCCCATCCAACATCCCCCTTCTATGGGGCCACCCTAAACCCACCCCAAACTCACTCTCCAGGTAGGGTGTGACCCCATCCAATGTCCCCCACACCAATATCCCCCTTCCACAGGAGCAGCTTTGGGATCTGCAGACAGCCCCCAGTGTCCCCTAGGCTCTGGCAAGGAGCTACAACTTTCTAAGCCACACCACCAGCACTTCCCTGTTTTTTTTTAGTTAAGGCATTATCACTTCCAAAGCAGTCCAGGGGTAGAAGAGGTGAACCCAGCCCTGGGGTGTTTTGAGGAGTGTTCCCTGCTCCCCCAGCCACAGAGCTGCTGCAGGGTATTGGGGGCAGAGCCCAGCCCAGACCTCCCCAGCACCCACCTTCTTGAAGGACGTCAGCAGCTTGATGCTGACAAAGCCCATCTTGTTCTTCTGCACGTGTTTGAGGAGGAAGGCGTCCTTGGCCAGGTTCTCGTCCGACAGGTAGAACTCCACCTGGGCCACGATCCTGCGCACCAGCTGCGGGTCCGGGGCCGAGCAGCTGCAGTCCAGCAGAGCCACCCCCAGCTCGCAGGAGTCCCTGCACAGCGGTGGGGACACAGGGCTGAGCTGCTGCCTGGGCCGGGGGGGGACAGCAGGGACACCACGGGCACGCAGGGCTGCCCTGGGCACAGGGAACAGCTCCAGCCTGTGCCTTGTGAGCATCCCGGGAGAGCCAGGCTGAATTAAACACACCCCAGGCTGAATTAACACACCCCAGAGCAGGGACACATCCCAGAGTAGGGACACCTCCCAGTCCCCTGGAGGACAGACATGCAAGGAGCAGGCTCAGCCCCTCCCCACCTACCCAGTGTAGCTCTCCACGATGTCCTCCCGGCCGAGCAGGGTGAGGGAGCAGCTCCACTGGGAAGGGAAAGGCCGTGCCAGGAAGGAATTCCTTGGGACGGGCACTGGAGTGCTGCAGCCGGGCTGGGAGTCGAGCCCCAAGGCCACTCCAGAGTCGTAGGAAGACATTGTCCTTCACCTGGGAAAGGACATTGCTGGGACATCCTGACCACACCAGCCCTGGGACACAGCCCTGCTCTGGCTGCAGCCCCCAAACCCAGCCCAGGGGCACTGAAAGAGGGTAATTGTTGTGTCCTTACCTGCTTGGTAGCACTGAAGGGTGGAAATTCTAACTTCTAGCAGTACATCCCAGACACCCCGAGGTAGCAACTCCCAAATTCCCCTCAGTTCCAAACTAAGGCTCCCAAAACACAAAGGCAAAAAAAAAAAAAAAAAAAAAAAAAAAAAGAAAAAAATAGATAGGAAAGAATGAGAGAAAGAGAGAAAGCCCCCAGGGTGAGGGGGATGTGGGTTTATAAACACACCCTGAAGGCAATGCAGGGGTGGTTGAGGACCTGCCCCCAGCCTGCCTGCTCCAGGTGAAAGCTGTTTGGTGTTAAACTGCCCCAGCTGAGCCCTGGGATGAGCCAGGCTCCTCCTGCCTGGGCTGCAGGGAGCAGGCAGGGCAGGGCCAGCAGGACCTGTTCCCTCTGGTACCCAGGGGAGCAGTGAATTGCAGCCACGAGGCCTCTCAGTCTGTGCAGGGACGGTGACAGCCACGTGGAGGGGAGGGAACTTCTGTCCAGGGAATCCTTTGGGCTCTGAGTGCTGCCAGAGCAGCAGGGAAAGGCCCTTCTCCCTGCAGCAGGGATGGTGTGAAGCCCAGGGCAGGGGGACAGGAGGGCCCTGGCTCCATGGGGAAGGGGCTGGAATGAAACATCCCCATGGCCTGAGCCCCGTGCTGGGCAGCAGAGGGAAGGTGAGGACACAGGGCTGGGGCAGGCAGGGGGTGACACTGGGCTGGGGACAATGCCAGGGTGGAAACTGGAGCTGCCACTGCAAGGGCTGGTGCTGGGAGCCCTCCTGAGCCTCTCAGCCTCTCCACCCAGGCTTGGCTGATGTTCCTGTGCCCTGTGGCCACTTGGACAGGCCCAGGGCTCCACTGGCACAAGAGAAGGTTCTGTTCCAGACCAGGTGACAGGAGAAATTGCAAGCAAACAACAGAAAGTGGTTCAGGCTCCTGTTTTCAAATCTGTATTTTTGTGTTGGTTCATTTTGAGAACTTCATCTCATTTCTCTGTGCAAGTCCCCCTTCCCAGAGGCCTCCTAGATGTAGATCCTGTTCTCTGATGCTGTGGGGACAATCCAGGAGTGCCAGTGCCTGACCATGAACCTAAAGCCAGCCAAGGGACACATTCCCCAGGGGACAAACAGGAGGCAAGTCCAGGGCTCATCCCCCCTCACCCCTGGCTCAGGCTGAAGCTCTCCAAGGAGTCCTGGCTGTCCCAGGGCAGCAGCACCTCCCAGGCTGGTGGCTCTGCAGTGTCCCCTGCCCCTTGGGCTGCTCCCAAGGAATCCCTGGGCTGTCCCTCCCTGCCCTTCTGGGATGAGCACAGGGACTGGCAATGTCCAGCTGCTTCTGGAATGTTGTATCCCTCTGATTTCCCCGGGCTTGGTGTCACCCCCTGGCCACCCCCCATTCTCCTGGCACCTCCTGGTGTTCTCTGCCAGCTGGGAAGGGGTGGAAGACAAAACCCTGGGATGTTTGTGCTGAAATCTCTGCAGGATTTGCCCATCTGGGAGGGCAGAGCCAGAGGCAGGCTGAGGATGGGGGTGTAGGGACTAACAGGAGGACTTTGAGCTGTGTTTGCTCTCTCCTTAGAGGCAGATTTTCTCAGGGTTAGGAGGTGCTGCCCAGCTCCCCTGGGGGAAACAATTTCCTGCTTCCAGACCTGAGATTCCCAAAGGAAGAGGCTCTAACTGGTCCAGCCAGACTGGGTGTGATGCAGAGGGAAAGTGAAGCTGAGGCTGAACCTTCCCAAGGGGTCAGAGCAGGAATGTCCCAGCACTTGTCACATCCCTCCCATCCTCACTGCTCCTATCCTCTCAATTAGTCTGGAAGCTTAATTAGAAAATCCTCCTGTGGCCCTGTGCTCAGTCTGATCCTTCAGCCTCTCCTCCCCTCTGAGCCTGCCTGTGATGGGGTTACCCCCACACACAGCTGCTGCCCCAGGGGAATCTGCCTCCCTAAAACTGCTTTAATTACCCTGCCCTGGGCAGCTCCTGCATCCCCCTGAGGCTGCTGCAGCATCTCCTGGCACCTCTCAGGGGTCTCAGAAGAAATGGGACCACGACACTCCTTGTGCAGGCCTGAGCATTGGATACACATTTATTGCTGTTCAGGTTTAGCTGGGAATTCTGTGCAAGGGGGTTTGGGTGCTTCCCCAGCCTCCCCACACGCTGCTGCAGAGCTCCAGAGCATCTCCTTTGCACGCTGGCTTCCCTCAGAGGAAGAGCTGAACTTCCTATGGCCCTCAGTGGGAGCAGGGCAGTTAAGATCTGGTTGCTCAGTTGTTTATTTAGACTCTCTTATCTCATCAGCAGGATCCCAAGTGTGGACTCTGACCCAGGGAGTTTTCATGGTTATGTACATTTAAATCTGTGTCTCTCACTTCTCTCCTGCCACTTCCATGTGAGACATTTACAGACAAACATCACCCTGGCACAGCATGGGACAGAGGGAAGTTGTGCCACTGCACACACTCTTGTTTCACTTGCCATTAGGAACGTGTTTGAAAGTGTCACAGCTGCCTTAGTGCCACTGGGAACAAGAAAATCAGAGATTTGGATAGAATATACTCTGCTAGGCAAATGTACACGAGACCCCTGGAAAAGCTCACACCAACACTGCATCATTAGAAACCATAATAATAAAAGCTATTTATGATACGGCCTTTATTCACAGAGAGATTTGCCCCAGGGCTTTGATGACAGATCCCCCCTCCTCCTCTGCCCTGTAGCCCACAGCACCCCAGTGTAGCCCACAGCATCCCAGGGCAATCCCCGTCAGCACAGACCCCACAGGACGTGGGAAAGGGGAAAATCCCTGCTGAGCTCCCCCAGCTCAGCCCCATGGAGCCACCCCTGCACTGTCACTGCAGGAAAAGGCAAAGGGATCCAGAGAGGGAAATGCCATTGGAGTGCTGAGCCCCGGGGTCTGTGCCAGCCCCTCCCTGCTGGGCTGGGCTGCTGGGCCAGCCTGAGCTGTGCTGGGCCACCTGGAGCAGGGGAAATGGGAACAAGCCCCACCCTAAGGCACTGTGGTCACACACCCTGACCCCTGCTCTGCACCCTCCATCATCCTCAGAGCAGGACATGGAGTGGGAATTTCACAAACCCCCGGGTGTGGGACCAGTTCCTGTCTGCCTGGGCAGCGTGGAGGATGGGATTGCCATGGGATTGCCATGGGATTGCCATGGGATTGCCATGGGGTTACCATGGGATTGCCATGGGGTTACCATGGGATTGCCATGGGGTTACCATAGGGTTGCCATGGGGTTACCATGGGATTGCCATGGGGCTGCCATGGGGTTGCCATGGGATTGCCATGGGGCTGCCATGGGATTGCCATGGGATTGCCATGGGGTTACCATGGGATTGCCATGGAGCTGCCATGGGGTTGCCACGGGGTTGCCATGGGATTGCCATGGGGTTACCATGGGATTGCCATGGGGTTACCACGGGGTTGCCATGGGATTGCCATGGGATTGCCATGGGGTTGCCATGGGGTTGCCATGGGGTTGCCATGGGGTTGCCATGGGATTGCCATGGGGCTGCCATGGGGTTGCCATGGGGCTGCCATGGGGCTGCCATGGGGTTGCCATGGGGTTACCATGGGGTTACCATGGGGTTGCCATGGGTTGCCCCCAGGCACTGTGGCACAGGGACAAGCTGCCTCCAGCTGCCACCACCTCGGAGTCCTTTGGTATCCTGAGCTGGCCTGATGGCATCCCAGGAGCATGGGGTGAAGTGCCAAGCTGGGGAGGCATGGAAGCAGGTGGGGATGCTCATCCCATAGTCCCAGAGCACGCCTGTGCCTGAGGGATGTGCGGCCTGGAGCCTCTCCCCAGGTGGGGACACGGGACACCGGCTGTCCTGAGCTCCCTGGTGCAAGAGATTTGGCAAAGCCAGAGCCAGAACAGCCTGTCGGAAAGGCTGCAGGAGGAGGGCCGGGTATTCTTCCTTCTTCTTGGGCACTGATTGGTTCAAGTCTGTATCACAGTGAAGTCTGAGAGGCGGGGAAGGAGCCCGAAGCACCTTCCCTGACAGAGGAAGCCTGGTTTGTGCGCCTGGCTGAGCTGGGGAGCGAGGACGGCTCCTCCCGCCAGGCACATCCCACCTGCTGCTGGCACACGGGCTTCCATCCCTCGGGAGCAGACTGCAGCTTCTCCTGCGCTCTGCAGGGACACTGGCGGCCAAAGCAGCGCCTGCCCGGCTCAGCCCATCCTCACACACGAGTAAACATACAGAGAAACTAAGAGGCACTATAATAACGCGGATCCGGGGCTCGCAGGCGGGGCGCGCTCCGGAGGGCTCGGTCCAAGGCGAGTCCCGGTGTCAGATGTCCTGCAGGGAGTGCCCGGGCTCGCAGCGCTCCCGCTTCACCAGCGGCTCCCCCAGCGCCCGCTCCGCCTCCGCCTCCGTGCCCAGCTCGCTGATCTCGTCTGCGAAGGACAGGACACGGCTCAGGGCAGGGAATGGAGCAACTGGGAGCTTCTTCCCAGCACAGCCAGGGCCAGCAGAGCTCCCCTGTCACAGCCAGGGCCAGCAGGGGCTCCTCTCCCATAGCCAGGGCCAGCAGAGCTCCCCTGTTACAGCCAGGGCCAGCAGGGGCTCCTCTCCCATAGCCAGGGCCAGCAGAGGTTCCTCTCCCATAGCCAGGGCCAGCAGAGGTTCCCCTCCCATAGCCAGGGCCAGCAGAGGCTCCTCTCCCATAGCCAGGGCCAGCAGAGGCTCCTCTCCCATAGCCAGGGCCAGCAGGGGCTCCTCTCTCACAGCCAGGGCCAGCAGAGCTCCCCTCTCCCATAGCCAGGGCCAGCAGAGGTTCCTCTCCCATAGCCAGGGCCAGCAGAGGCTTGTCTCCCATAGCCAGGGCCAGCAGGGGCTCCTTTCTCACAGCCAGGGCCAGCAGGGGCTCCTCTCCCATAGCCAGGGCCAGCAGAGCTCCCCTCTCCCATAGCCAGGGCCAGCAGGAGCTCCTCTCCCATAGCCAGGGCCAGCAGAGCTCCCCTCTCCCATAGCCAGGGCCAGCAGGGGCTCCTCTCCCATAGCCAGGGCCAGCAGAGGCTCCTCTCCCATAGCCAGGGCCAGCAGGGGCTCCTCTCTCACAGCCAGGGCCAGCAGGGGCTCCCCTGTCACAGCCAGGGCCAGCAGAGGCTCCTCTCCCATAGCCAGGGCCAGCAGAGGTTCCTCTCCCATATCCAGGGCCAGCAGGGGCTCCCCTGTCACAGCCAGGGCCAGCAGGGGCTCCTCTCCCATAGCCAGGGCCAGCAGAGCTCCCCTGTCACAGCCACGGCCAGCAGAGGTTCCTCTCCCATAGCCAGGGCCAGCAGAGCTCCCCTGTCACAGCCACGGCCAGCAGAGGTTCCTCTCCCATAGCCAGGGCCAGCAGAGGTTCCTGTCCCATATCCAGGGCCAGCAGAGCTCCTCTCCCATAGCCAGGGCCAGCAGAGCTCCCCTGTCACAGCCAGGGCCAGCAGGGGCTCCTCTCTCATAGCCAGGGCCAGCAGAGGCTCCTCTCCCATAGCCAGGGCCAGCAGAGCTCCTCTCCCATAGCCAGGGCCAGCAGGGGCTCCTCTCCCATAGCCAGGGCCAGCAGGGGCCCCTCTCCCATAGCCAGGGCCAGCAGGGGCTCCTCTCCCATAGCCAGGGCCAGCAGGGGCCCCTCTCCCATAGCCAGGGCCAGCAGGGGCTCCTCTCTCACAGCCAGGGCCAGCAGAGGTTCCTCTCCCATAGCCAGGGCCAGCAGAGGTTCCTCTCCCATAGCCAGGGCCAGCAGAGCTCCCCTCTCCCATAGCCAGGGCCAGCAGGGGCTCCTCTCCCAGCCAGCCCAGCCCCACCCAGCAGAGCTCCCCGAGGGAGGGCGGTACCTTTGTCCAGCAGTGTCGGGGACAGCGATGTGAGGTCACCAAACTGAAAGAAAAAGGAGTCACGGGGTGAGTGGGGCTCTGGGGAGCCAGACCTGCTCGGTGGCATCACCAATCAACCTCATCAGTGCTGCTGGTGGAGAGCAGGAATCCAAACCAGCCACAGGTTTGCGGGGAAAAGCCTTTTGTTGCCATTTAAACCTCTGGGCAAACACCAGGATTTGACTCTGGAATGAAGGGAGAAATGTTTCCATGTCCCTTCCACCTCTCAGACATTCCCCCTGAGAGGAATGTCAGATTTGTCTTTACAAACAAGCTGTGGATCTGCTGGTAGGCAAAACCAGCACAAAGAGATAAAATAAACAATGGGATGGATTCCACTGATTGATGAATGGAAAAAAGATATTTGCCTTTACAAACAAACTGTAGGTTTGCTGGAAAATGAAATTGGATATTGGAAGATAAAAGAAGCAATGGGGAAAAACTATGTATTCTATAAGAATTAAAAATTAAAAGGGAGGGTTGTACAGTAGAGGGGAATCTCAGGTATCAGGTGTTTGGGAAGTGTGTGCCTCTCAAGTACCTCAGCAATGGGGAAAGAGTGAAGGAAATTGGGATAAAAAGAGAGAGGGAAATTGGGATAAAAAGAGAGAGGGAAATTGGGATAAAAAGGAGGCTGCATCCCCAAAAATTGGAGAGATCCCAGGGGAACACCCCATGGCCTCTCCCTTTATTTGAGTAAAGCAAAAAGGACTCCTCTGTCTCCTTTGTGGACATAAACCTCTGGTGTTTGTGGATTGATTTTCCTGACACCCCTCTCCTGGACTCCACCTTCCCCTCTCTGCAAACAGTGATGTCAGAGGGAGTTTGGCCAGCAAGGCTGTGGTGCCAAGTGGAACCAGAAGCTCCCTGGTTCTGGAGATGTGGTGTCCCTCTCAATGGTGAGACACCAAATTACTGTGACAACAATGCTGAAAAATCATGGAAAGCTGAGCATCAGCAGGAGCTGAGAGTGGGAATTGCAGAGTTCAGTGGGAATGGAAGGACAGGATCCATCCTTTGCTGGGAAGAATCAGCCTCCTCCTGGAGAACAGGAATATTGCAAGGGTTCAGTGAAGGAAAAGCCTGAGGCATGAGAGCCTCCCACAGCTGGGTTTTGCTGGGAGCCACTCTCTGCCTTTCATGTTCCTTTAATACCAATAAAGGTGGAGGTTTGGCAGGGAACAGGGGACTCAGCACTGCAGTTGGAGCAGCGTGGGAGGGGGAGGGAAGGCAGAACCAACAGGCTTTGGTTTGCCTGGCTCCCTACCCGAGCTCTGTGGAAGCTTCAAGGAGCAAATCAGATCAATTTTGAGCACATGAGCTCAGTTTTAAACTCACAGTAGTTTCAACATTGCTGTCACAGGTTCATCTGGGGATTTTAACTCTATTTCAGAGAGAAAAACTGCATGTGGCTTCAGCTAGGCAGGACAGGACCTGCCTGCAAGCCAGGCACCAGACTTACTGTCTGGTGAACCAAAAAAAAAACCCCAAACCCTCACAAAGAGCCCAAACAACCCCATCATCCTCTTCTTCACCTCAAAAACAGAGAGAGTGGCTGACTGTGCACATAATGCTGGAGCTTGTAGAGGCCTGGAGAAGTTCAGTTGCTGAGAGCAACTTTTGGACCATTTTTGCCTGATTTAGATGGACTTTGCCCTGTCAGGAGTCCCAAAGTCAGGGCTGGCAGTCACAGTGGTGCAGAGAAGTGGGGAGATCCTTTCCCTCCCTCTCTAGGCCTCCAAAGCCCAAATGATGCTCAACCACCCCAAACCCAAAACCCACCAGCTCAGGGAAGATTCTCCAGGAGCTCTATCCTGGTGCCAGGCACTCAAAACAACTCAGTAAATAATTTTTGTTGTAAAAACACAACACACCGAGGGCACAGCGCGGTTTGTGAACCAGAGGTGCCTCTTGAGGAGCTGCTTTGGGCTGGTTTGTGGGGAATGAAGGGTTCTCACCTCTCCCATGACAGCAATGGGGGTCTCCCCTGTTGCCTGGGCCACACGATGCTCCACCAGGTAGAACATGTACTCGTCGTAGAGCAGGCGGATCAGGTGGAAGGAGCCGAAGCTGGCGGCGCTGCGCAGGGTGAGGTCCCGGATCACCATGGAGCTGGCAAACAGCAGGAGGCAGAAATTTGGGTTGTTTTACACCTGAGCTGTGGCTGATCTGAGTTCTGGACACAGGGGGTACTGTGGGACCCACCACTGTCTCTGCCTCTGACCCAAAAGTATCAAAATGCTTTAAGTAATTCATTTATTGAGTGTTCTATCCCCATCCTGAAAGGATACCAGAACCACAGATAATCAGAGTTTTATGGAGTAAAGAACTTGGCCTTGGCTTTTCAAGGAGCTCTTTACATGCCCCAAGCCTGGTGCAGAAATAGCCCCAAAATGAGAAAGCAAATGTACCTGTAGAAGGACCACTTCAGCAGGAACTGCCTGGCTGCCTTGGGGAAGCTGGGGCTGCCCTCGTGGTGTTTCAGCACTTGAGTGACCACATTGTCCAGCCAGCTGGCCCACTGGTCCAGAGAGCTCTGCTGCTGCAGAGTCAGCTTGAAATCCTGCTCCAGCTTCTGCACCATGCCCTCCTCACACTGGCACACCCACGAGGCCTGTTCCTGCTCAGAGGAAAAGCTCACAGTTACTCCTGCCCTGCTCCTGCTCAGAGGAAAAGCTCACAGTTACTCCTGCCCTGCTCCTGCTCAGAGGAAAGGTTCACAGTTACTCCTGCCCTGTTCCTGCTCAGAGGAAAGGTTCACAGTTACTCCTGCCCTGTTCCTGCTCAGAGGAAGAGCTCACAGTTACTCCTGCCCTGTTCCTGCTCAGAGGAAAAGCTCACAGTTACTCCTGCCCTGCTCCTGCTCAGAGGAAAGGTTCACAGTTATTCCTGCCCTGCTCCTGCTCAGAGGAAGAGCTCACAGTTATTCCTGCCCTGCTCCTGCTCAGAGGAAAGGTTCACAGTTACTCCTGCCCTGTTCCTGCTCAGAGGAAAGGCTCACAGTTACTCCTGTCCTGCTCCTGCTCAGAGGAAAAGCTCACAGTTACTCCTGCCCTGTTCCTGCTCAGAGGAAGGGCTCACAGTTATTCCTGTCCTGTTCCTGTTCAGAGGAAAGGTTCACAGTTACTCCTGCCCTGCTCCTGCTCACAAGGAAGGGCTCACAGTTATTCCTGTCCTGTTCCTGTTCAGAGGAAAGGCTCACAGTTACTCCTGCCCTGCTCCTGCTCAGAGGAAGAGCTCACAGTTACTCATGCCAGGCCTGCATGGTGTTGTATCCCAACCCAGGAATTAATTCCTAGCAGGGCTGCAAATCAGCTTTAAATCATGGCCCCCTCTGATCTGTCTGGCCACAGTATTTTTAGAACTACATAATTGATGGTAATAATATAATATATATTATTCTTCACTGGAAACATAATTCTTCACTGGAAAAGTTGTGAAGCATTGGAATGGGGTGCCCAGGGAAGTGGTGGAGCCATCACCCCTGAAGTGTTCAAATAATGAGTGGACATGGGGACATGGTTTAGTGGGCATGGTTGGACTGGATGGTCTTGGAGATCTTTTCCAGCCTTAATGATCAGTGAGTCCTACAGAAGCTCCTTTTCCACTGCTCACAGAGAGGTGGAAAATTTACCCAGTGAAGTAACAGCAAACCCATCCCCTTGTTCATTCAGCTGGGGATTGAACACTGCAGAGAATATGGATATGGAGCAGGTGAGGACAGGAACCTTTGGTCACCATTAGAGACCTGCCCATGGGTTACCTGGGTACCATCAGAGAACCTGGATATGGATCCCCAGCGTGGAGCGTGAGGACAGGAGCCAAAGGTTTACCTGGTTACTATCAGAGAACCTGGATATGGAGGCCCAGTGAGGAGGTGAGGACAGGAGCCTGTGGGTTGCCTGGGTTCCATCAGAGAACTTGGCTGAGAATCCCAGTGAGCAGGAGAGGACAGGAGCCCTGCCCAGGGGTTACCTGGGTGTCATCAGAGAACCTGGCTGAGGATCCCAGTGAGCAGGAGAGGACAGGAGCCCTGCCCAGGGGTTACCTGGGTGTCATCAGAGAACCTGGCTGAGGATCCCAGTGAGCAGGAGAGGACAGGAGCCCTGCCCAGGGGTTACCTGGGTGTCATCAGAGAACCTGGCTGAGGAGCCCAGTGAGCAGGAGAGGACAGGAGCCCATGGTTTACCTGGGTTCCACCAGAGAACCTGGCTGAGGAGCCCAGTGAGCAGGAGAGGACAGCAGCCCTGCCCAGGTTACCTGCACGTTGGCGAAGTCCACGCGGTTGAGGTCGCTGAGCATCTGGTTGATCTGGGACGTGTTCTGCAGCACGGCGCGCGCCGCCTGCGCCAGGTGGTTGAGGGACGTGTACCTGCGCAGGGTCTGGGCAAAGGCACTGACCACCCCCACCTGCAACACAGCACAGGGCTGCAGGGCTCTGCTCCCTGCACAGCACAGCACAGCCCAGCACAGCACAGCACAGCACAGCACAGGGCTGCAGGGCTCTGCTCCCTGCACAGCCCAGCACAGCCCAGCACAGCACAGCACAGCCCAGGGCTGCAGGCTCTGCTCCCTGCACAGCACAGCACAGAACAGCACAGCCCAGCACAGCACAGCACAGCCCAGGGCTGCAGGCTCTGCTCCCTGCACAGCACAGCACAGCACAGCACAGCACAGCACAGCACAGCACAGCACAGCACAGCACAGCAGCACAGCACAGCCCAGGGCTGCAGGGCTCTGCTCCCTGCACAGCACAGCCCAGGGCTGCAGGGCTCTGCTCCCTGCACAGCCCAGGGCTGCAGGGCTCTGCTCCCTGCCCAGCCCAGCACAGCACAGCCCAGGGGCTTGCAGGAATGGTCCCCAAGGCTGCCAGAGCTGCAGGAGCGTTTGGACAGTGCTCTCAGGGATGCTCAGGGTGGGGCTGTTGGGGGGTCTGTGCAGAGCCAGGGGTTGGATTTGATCCTTGTGGGTCCCTCCCAGCTCAGGATATTCTGTGGCTCTATGATTTTCTCCCACAGAGCTTTATCTGCAATTTCAGGACACAGGAAGGGCTCCATGGACAGAGCATCACCAGCTTCTGGCACAAAGGAATTGCCCCACGTGTCCTCCCACCCCTGGCTGATTTTGGCTTAGAATCAATCACTGCACCAAACCCCAGCAGGAATTTCCAATCCCTGTGGAAAACTGCAAGGTGCAGACACACACTGGGCCCATCTGTGCTCACCTTGGTCTGCACGACCTGCGGGGGGAATTCACTCATGGCATTCATCAGCCACCCCTCCAAACTCTTGGCAAAGTTCCGGATGGCCTGGGTCAGGGTGCCTGCAAAGAAGGCTGGAAGTCACAAAAGCTGCTCTGTAGCATTTTTGGGAACCACTTTCTAGCTTGGGACTGCTGGGAAAGCACAGTCTGTGAGCTGGTTAGCTGAGGGGTCAACCCAGCACCAAGGAAATCAGCTGGGTTGATGCACCCAAATTATTTTTTATATTACTCAAATTCTTCTTATTCTTATTCTTATTCTTATTCTTATTCTTATTCTTATTCTTATTCTTATTCTTATTCTTATTCTTATTCTTACTTTTATTCTTATTCTTATTCTTATTCTTATTCTTATTCTTATTCTTATTCTTATTCTTATTCTTATTCTTATTCTTACTCTTACTCTTACTCTTATTCTTTTTTATCCTTATTCATACTCTTATGACAATTGGACTTAATGATCTTAGAGGTAATTTTTAAATTTTTAAAATTATTCTTATTTTCTTTTGTTCTTTTCTTATTTATGGCCTTTCTGAGAATTTTCCAAGCATTGAAATTCACTCTTCAAAGACATTCTCATGTCCCAGTTTGTGACAGCCCTCAGAGGGACATTTGGGAATCCAAAACCCTCAATATCCCATCATTAATCTTCCAAAAATTGACCCCTAATTTCCAGGAGTGCAGTCAGAGCATAGGATGGTTCTGTGCAAAGATCTCCAAAGGACCACATCCCAAAGAGTCCCATACCCAAATTGTGGTTTTTCATCTGACTCCTGGCCAAAATCAGGAGATGTGATATGCAACACACCAAATTTAAAAGGGAGGGGAATTAGGGGGTACAAAATATCCCCCCAGAGCAAGGAGGAACACTGCTGCTGCCATTACATTTCAGCCAAGACAAACACCTCCAAGTGGGTTTTCACAGTGGAAATCTTTGTGGCAAGTGGCAGCCAGAGTGAGATCAGAGCCAGGATGGGGCTGTGGGTACTCACTGGGCACTGGCCTGAGCACGTCAGGGATCAGGATCTCCACCAGGGCTTGGTACAAGATGTGGTCACAGCTCCTCATCCACTTGAGGATGGGCTCATACTTGCACAGGGTGATCAGTTTGTCCTTTGGGAGGGTCCCTTCGGGCTCCTCTTCACTGCAGGAGGAGGAGGAGGGAGACAGAGTTAGCAGCAGAGTTTGCACTCAGTGATTTCCCCTTCCCTCTGTATTTCTAGCTGGAATTTTCAGCAGAAAAAAGATATTTGTGTGCCTTGCACAAGGAAATGTGGGACTGCTTGTACAGGTCTTGTCTCTGCCAGCACCTCCCTGTCCTTGGGGCCAGAGCTTGGAGCAGTTTTCCCTCAAATCCACACTCCTGGTGCTTGGCCTGCCTTCCCCTCTTCCCTTTTTAACTTCTCACATCCCCTGTTCATGTGGGAACTGAGCTCCAGCTCAGTCATTTCAGCCAGCAGAGGCTCAGCTGGTTCCTCCTTGCAGCCCCAGCTGTCCCCAAACCTTCCCACCCCTCTCCTCCCTCCTCTGCTCCCACAGCACAGGGACAAAAACCCTGCAGCCAATGCAGGGGCAGACTGGCTGATACTGAGATGTTCTCAGGTGTCCAACACCTCCCAGTGCTGGATGGTTTCAGAAGGAAGGAGACTGAATGTTTGGATGAGAACAGAACAGATTGTCTGTGACTGGCTGAGGTCAATCCAGCTTCCATTATTTTCACTGTGTAGATGTATAAAGGTACAAGGTATTTGTTACACAACAAGCAGAAAAAGCTGAAACCTGAATTCCCTGCCAGAGCATCACAGCAGAGCTGCTCACCCACACATCATGCCAGGAATTGGGAATTTGGAAGGGTCTTTCCCCATGCATTGCATCAAAATCATCAAAGCCAAGCCTGGGACATGCTCTAAAGGGGAACTTTGAGCCTCAGCCTGCAGAATTTTAGAATTTTAGAACCCCATGGGCATAACTACTGGAAAATCCCACATGGAGAAACAGGTCATGGAACTTGCTGTGAAGTGCATCCATGTTCTACATCTTCCAATGCTTTCAGTGCCACTTCCCTAATATTTGGGGTTTATACTCATGTATTAAGAAGGGGAGGGAGTGTTTATTTACCTCTCTGGGTTACTGGCAGACCCCTGCAGAAAAGCTGCCTCCATTTTCCCCTCTGTACCCAGAAACAGCTCCTGGGGTGTTGCAATCTGCCTGGGAGCTGTTCCCTCAAGAAAATGAGATTTCAAACCAAGCAAACACAGCTGCAGTGATTCCTTGCAGGAAAATATCCCCTGGGCAACATCTACAGGGCCATATTCTACAGATTTTTGAGGATTTTTTGCTTATTGCTCTATGTTTTATCATTTTTCTTCTGAATAGAAAACCTTCATCTTTATAGCATCAATAAGAGTGGACAGATTTGTGATAGAAATTTTAAGAAGAAACCTTCACTTTTTCAATTTTCTCTGTTTTCACTTATTTCCATTTCTCTGGCAGCAGCTCCCAATGCATAAAGGATGAGGAAGAGACACAGCAACAAGCCAGGCAGGAATGAAAAGATTAAAGCAGCTTCATTTGCAATGATCTGCCTCAAAACACGAGGCACTGACAGGTCCAGGAAAGGCAGAGGGTCAGTCTGGATATCCCTAAAACCTCAGAGAGTCCCTAAAATCTGAGCCAGAGGATGGCACTGATCCCTGGCAGGGAATCATCACTGGCTGCCCCTCAGCACCTGGGGAAGCAGGAGGTACAGGGGACACGAATGTGCAGTCTCAGGGTGAGAGAAACAGCCTCAAGTCACCCCAGGGGAGTTTAGATTGGATTTGAGGGACAATTTCTTCACTAAAGAGTGGCCAGGCATTGGAACAGGCTGTGGTGGAGTCACCATCCCTGGAAATGTCCAAAAATCCTGTGGCTGTGGCAGTTGGGGATGTGGCTGGGTGGACTTGATGATCCTGGAGGATTTTCCAGCCTCAGTGACCCCACAATTCTCTAACCAGAGCAGGCACTTGCCCAGAGCTCTGAACTTTGCATTACAACATTAAACACTTCCAGCTCTCTTTGTCACTGCTCTGCAGGGCAGAAAATACTCCCAAATTCTGCAATGCACTCAGAAAGGCTGAGATGCATCTGAAAAAGAGATCTATCAGCAAGAGGAGGAGCAGGGAAGGCTGGCAGTACCTGGAAGGCAGAGCAGTGGGGCCATCACTAGGGGGTGCCTTGGGACTCCAGAAGGATTGCCACAGCTTCTCGATGTAGTGAAACTGGAGATTCATCACCACATCCAGAGTGGCCTGACCAAAGAACAGCACGGGGTCAGCACTCAGCCCGAGGGCTGCCACTCACAGTAAATCATTTACATGAAAAACAACGGAATTGGCAGAGTTTTAGTAGCAAACTAACAAAAAACAGGTGACATGCTGAAAAAAAAAAACCACAAAAAGCACAATATTTGAGTTGTAATTCCTGGCAAATGAAGCATTCCCGATTATATTCCAGCTTTTCCTGAGAGTGGGATATGAGCTGGTCACATGAATGATGCCCCACATCAGTTAATAAATCAATAAATCAATAAATCAATAATCCCCAGAGAATATTGCAAACAGTCACCTCACAGTGTCTCCTGTAGAGAACCTGCAGAGTTTTCACATCGTTCAAGGTGAAACCTTCTTGCAAGAGGACATTGCCAAGATCAGGGGCTGGGAACTCAGGAAAGACATGGGTTACATCTGGGAAAAGAAATTGGGAAAGGTGCTGGGGGTTAGGAAAGCTCAGAGTACAGGTGAGCACAAGGTGCTGCTGTCACTGGAGGCTCTTTCATGTTCCAGCTGGGATGAGACAGGAAAAATGAGATAATTTAGTCCTTTCCTTGATTTGTGCTGATTGAGAAAAAGCAAACAACCACAGCCCAGTGGATCCAGTGGGGAAAGGAAACATTTTCCTTTCTGTTTGTAATAAAAGAAACAAGAAAACATTATCCTCATCTACCATCCACTAGAATTTCCCCACAGCCTGGAAAATGTCTCTCCAGTATTTAAGGAGTATTTGGGAAATAGACTTGGGCAGCAGAGGTGTCAGGAGGGAATTGCTTCCCCCCTCTGCCAGGACCTCCACTCTTCCATGGAATTTAGATAATTTAGATAAGCAGAGGGATTAAAAACAGATTATGAGGGACCCAACAGACCTGTGGGCTCAAGGAAAAAGCCTTTCTGGGGAGACAGGAGTCAGCAGATAAATAATAAATAAATAATAAAGTTAGCAAATGTGACACTACAAACACCTATAGAACACACAGTATATATAAAATACATATATCTGCAAAAAACAAATTGCTGCAGATTTATTAGGAAAGCACAGCAGTCAGAACTTGCTGCATAAAACCTTCCCCTTAAAGGCCAAATCCCATCTGTGGAATAATTCATCACCAAAGGAGTGTCCTCACCTATGAACTGCTGGTGGTGCTGGCTCTGAGCAGCCACAGACTGCTCAGGTGTGGTGTGGGGGGTGCTGTTGGATGCACTCTCTGCCATCCCATCCATCTTCTGGGCTGCTCTGTACCTAAACCCCAGCAGAATTAGGATGGATTAGGATCCACACAGGCAGGGGAAAACACCTACACAATGTTTATTTGTTATTTACAGCACACATCTGTGGTACATTCAAGGTAAATGTTGAGGGCTGATCATTTATATCATGGACTCAAATGGGGGGGATATGAGAAGCTCATTTGGAAAAGCTTCCCCAAACAGAATTAAAGGCCCTAAGAACTTTTGTTCTTAAAAAGTCAAAAAAGAGGAGCAGAGCTGCAGTGGATTCCAGAGCAGACTCTGTCTCCAGCACTGACTTTTTGCATTTACTTTCTGTTTGGGAGCTGAAGAAATAAATTCTGCTCCTTCTGCACTTCAGCAACAACCAGAAGTGTCCATGCTTGCAGGAAGCAATTCCAAATCCCTTTCCACACTGGGTATTATCTTTAAAATTACTCAGGCACAAGACTAAGCATGGCACTTCAACTTTCACACAGAAAAACACCCAAACCCCCAAAATCCACTCAAATCCAGCACAAGCCCCCAGGCCCTTCACATTGACTTGGCACCACCATCTCCATAGCTGAGATCCTAAACCATTCTGGCTACAGGGAAAGGTGGAATATGTCACTGGCAAGGAGAATAGGCAGAAAAACCCCATTCCATGGAATTCCAGAAGGCTTTGGTTGGAAAAGTCCTTTGAAGGCCAACTGGTCCAACCCCCTGCAGTGAACAGGGACATTTTCCACCAGAACAAGTTGTTCCAAGTCTCATCCAGCTTGGCTTGAATATTTCCAGGGATGGGGCATTACCTGGGATAGGTTTTGGCTCTTCAGCACCACCTGGTTTGAACTTCCCAAGCAGAGCCACATCCCAGGGAGCTGCTGATATTTTGGGCAGGGCCTGGGAGCACCTACCTCTGTTTCTGGTGGATGGGCTGCTGCCTCATGGCCATGTACTGGGTGTCCTCCTGCAGGCGGTTCAGCGGCGACTCCGGCTTCAGGCGGATCCCGTAGTAGTGATATTTGGAATTCCCCCTGGGAATGTCAATTCAGTCAGTGCAAGGGGCACTGTGGACCTGCTTGTTTGGACAACACACCCCTGTTTTGTGCAGCACATGGCTGCCAAGCACTGCTGGAGTGGCTGAAGGGATGAACTAATGAAAATTTAAATCCAAGTGGGATCCACGCTTAAACCTGGCCAGGTTTGTTCCAAGCAACCCGTGGTGACTGGGGAAGAGAGAAGGGAAGTGCTACAACAAATTATTAAACAGTGATTGTAAGACCACAGGGGCCACTTTGCTATTTGATTTGTTTTTTTCCATAAAAACAAGTGTCCATCTTTATCCAGACTTGGATAAAATGAGCCTGACTGACCCACAGTGAAAAGAAAAATGTCTTTCTGCTGCCAGCACTTCTGCAGCAACAGCACCAGGCTTTGATGTGGTTTTGTCCTTGGAGCTGCTCATTTTTGTAGCTTTTGTAAAAACTGAAAGCTTTCTCCAAGCACAGGGGAATTCTTTCTCCTTTGCTGCTGTGGAGCTCCTTGGGAGGATGTGATTCCACCACACTGGAGAGAGATGTGTCAGCTGAATTTTCCCACCAAACTGGAATCCTTTGGTCCCAGTAGGAGGAAGGACAGTTCTGCAGCCATGGGCACGTGGTGACAGTGTGTCCAACTTGGCTTCAGCCCATTTGTCACCATAAATGGGTGAATTGAGTCCTCAGAGGAAGAAGAGACCAAGCCAGGGAAGCACAACAGAGCACAGAGTAGGGAGGCTTAAAATTCCTTTGCTATGTCGCTAAAACTGGGACTGGAGGCACCTTAAATCCAAGGATGCTTCCCATTGGAAAATTAAAGAAATAAAAGACAGGAGTATTTATCAAATTGGGTTCTTTTTTTGGGGGGGAATTTGCTGTTTTCAAGGGCCCAGATGAATTGTTGGGTCTTTGTCACTGCACCAAAGGGTTTTACATTGACCATGTTCAGCCCTGTCCTGAGTGATTGAAGTGCCTGCAAATTAAATAACAGCTGCTTTTATAACCTAAAAGTACATACAATAAGTAAGAAAAAATTGGGAGTCAGCTTTTGGTCAGAATTGAGGTTCACTGTCCCCTTCCCAGCCTGCACATTTCCAATTTTCAGTGGGGTTTTTTTGCTCATTTGTTTATTCTTCAGTCCTTGATGGGATTAAAGAATTCCTCTCCTCCAAAGAAATTACTTCAGAGATCTTGCATTTGAATGCTGCCCTGCTCTTCCTACAACTGTTACCTCCATATTCCAGCTGTGGAATGCCCTGGTCACATCTGGTTTTGTTCTCATTGAAAAGCCCAGATATTTAAGTTTGAATTTTATTATCAAATCTTCATCAATCAGAGCAATGACTGCTTTACCAAAATATTATAACTTGGGATAAAGTTCACACTCAGCTGTGCAGAAGCTTTGGATGCTCCCTTGAAGGACACATCTGTAATTACAGGAGTTTGTTTTCTTTTCTTGTAACATCTTACAGATCTTTGATGGTTTAGAAGAAAAAACCCTCTTGCAAGATTCAGCCTGATGTTTTGGGTATTTCAGAAACAAACCATTTGTAACTCTACAACTTGTCTGCACCAAAGCTGTGGGCACAGGGTCTGTCATGGGGAATCTTCACTGGATTCAAAGGGAGAAATGCTTCAGTGACTGAGAATTTAGGGATCTGCAGTGGAATCTGTGAGGATGAGTTACCTCATCTGACAAAGATGAGAATGAGATACAGAATTCCAGAATATCCTGCTTGGAAGGGAGCACAAGGATCACTGAGGCTCTGCCTGACTCCCCTGAGCATCCCTGGGAACGCTGCCCAAACGCTCCTGCAGCTCTGGGGACATTCCCTGGGGAGCCTGGGCAGTGCCAGCACCCTGGGGGGAAGAACCTTTCCCTGAGCTCCATCCCTGACACAGCTCCAGCTGCTCCCTGGGGTAATGGGATCCTCATGGCACGAGAAGAATTTCCAGCTCACATAAAACCCATTTTCCCACCAGGTCAGGATCTGTTATTTCCATAAATCTCAACACTGAACTTTCTAAAGACCCTCAGGAGGTTCTGAATGCACCAGAGGTGCTGCAGTGGGGCTGATTTTTGTTTTTGCCCACCCACCTGGTGCCCAGGCGCCGAGTCCTCAGCCCCATGAAGACGGAGCGGATGAGTTTCCCGAAGGAGGCGGCGTTGACGGGGTCCAGCTTGTGCTCCTGGCAGTGCCTCAGGTAATGGTTGTACAGGGAGCTCCTGGGCAGGCTCACACCCTCTGCAGTCTCATAGTTATCCAGCAGCCACTGCAGCTTCAGGCAGGGAAAAATAGACAACATGCAAGTCTAAAGAGGGCTGGGATGGCAGGCGGGGTCGGATCGAGGAGTTCAAGAGAACGGAGTAATTCATTTATATGAGTTCAATTCACATAACTTATATATTTATAATATGTCATTATATCTATATTTATATATTATTATAATATATAAAATTATTATGATTTATATAACTTTATGTTAGGATGGCAAAATCACCCCCAGCCCAAACAAAACCAGTCAGATTTTTCATTATTTAAACACATTCCTGCTGCCACCTCAGTGTCCACCTCAGGTTCAGCTGAATTCCTGCAGAGCCAAAATAAAGCTGTAAAAACTCACATTTTCCAAGGAAAAGAGATCTTGAGATACTGCCTAAGAGAAAATAATTTTAGGGGAAGCAAATTGATGCAAAGTCTTTATTAATTGGAAGATTGGCATGTCTGCAGCAGCTCTCTTAACAATAAAATTAATGGTTGCCAAAGCAACCTTCAAAATCTGAGGGAATCCATCTACTTTGCAAAATTTACTGTCTGAACTTCTGACATGGCTGTTGATTAAAATTTGCAATTAATATAAATTATTTATACTGAGATAGTCTGAAAGGGCAGGTCCAGCACACGGTGTCAGAGCAGGAATTCAAATGCAGAGCCCCCAATTTCCTTTAACTGACTAAACGACTTCAGCATCAATAAAATGAGTGTTGTAATAATTGAATTTTGGAAGGAACTGGATGCACACATGGGCTAGTATCAGCAGGGTGGGTAAGAGCCCTTTCACTGCCATGAGGGATGTCTGGGATTAACATTTTCCAGGCTTCCCTCTCCCCCCAGATCTCATCCCTGCACCAGAACCAGCTGCATTCCCACCAGATCAGGGCACAACAGTCTTGGGTTGTGGATGCCAAATATCAGCCACAGCATCTCCACACAACTCAGAGTCTTGGGTAAAAATGGGAACTGAGCATGGATTTAGTTTAGAAATCAGTGGGATTTGACAAAGCCCACGGATCTGCACTCAAACCCTCTCCACTCCATCCCGTTGTCCCTCTCTTTTCTCCCATTTTCTTTTGGTGACACTCCCAGGTCCCAATCCACCACAAGGCAGGAGTTTTACACCAAGAATTCTCTGAAGGACAACCTGAGCTGTGGGTGACATCTCTGGCACCTCTCTCCCCTGAGCAGTTTCCAGTTTCTGTGTTTCATGTCCCACTCTGCTCTCACACGGAGGCTCTGCAGCACCCTCAGGGTGTTCACACATCCAAATTTAAACTGCTGCTTCACAAAGTCAGCTGGATCCAAACCCCTGCACTTTAAGCTCTGCAATAAAACTATTCCATTCAGTTGGAGAAGAGAAGCTCCAGGGAGAGCTCAGAGCCCCTGGCAGGGCCTGAAGGGGCTCCAGGAGAGCTGGAGAGGGACTGGGGACAAGGGATGGAGGGACAGGACCCAGGGAATGGCTGCCACTGGCAGAGGGCAGGGCTGGATGGGATATTGGGCAGGAGTTGTTCCCTGGGAGGGTGGGGAGCCCTGGCACAGGGTGCCCAGAGCAGCTGTGGCTGCCCCTGGATCCCTGGCAGTGTCCCAGGCCAGGCTGGACATTGGGGCTGGAGCAGCCTGGGACAGTGGGAGGTGTCCCTGCCATGGCAGGGGTGGCACTGGGTGGGATTTAAGGTTTTTCCAACCCCAACCATTCCAGGATTTGTTTGCTGGAGCTGACCCAAATCCAAGCACAAATTCCCAGCAGCCCTGGTGGCCTTTGGAGCAGACCAGGGGCTGCCACAGCTGGAGGAACAAAAACCTCCTGGCCACGTTTCCCTCTGCCCTGCTCCTCTCCTCCTGCCACCTTCCCCCAGCTCCACAGCACCCAAGACACTTTTTGAGGTGATCTCCCACAGACAAAGATCATTTCCAAGAAATGGTTTGTTAATGATCCATAAGGATCCTTCCTGCTCCCATCTGCAGCACAGACACCCCTGGAAGCCCCAAAAAATCTTCCTGTGGCCCTGAGCCTCCCCCAGCCATTCAGTTCCCTCTAACAAAAGGAGACCCCAGTGGTTTTGCCATAAAACACCAGGAATTCAGTTTTTAAGTTGTCCACATCTATGTTAATTTTGGCCCATCCCCTGTATTTAAAAGATTATTGCTTAAGATCCTTTCAAATTTTCAAACCAGCTATTTTATTTATCCTATGGAAAATACTGAATGTGCATCAGCTATTTATCTCCTAAATCTTAAGCCTTAAGCCTTAAAAAAAATATAAAAGTTTTGTATTACTATGGAAAATTCAGATATAGATAAACCCTCACATTTAAATTTGATCCTGGGCATTTTTCTTCTAATCCCTGATATTTCTAGAAGATTCCCTTCATCTCCCAGCTTCCTTTTCCTGCAAATGTCTTTTTATATTCCCTTAAACACTGCAGAGTTTCACAATATGAACTCCCACTATTGAATTAGAAATTTATTATGAAGCACACAAAAGAGCTTGAAACAGAGATCTGTCAGAATATAAATAATTTTCCAAACGTGATTTTTGCTCTTCCTGCACAACTAATAACACACTGGGCACTTAAAATGAGAAAATTAAAAACTCCTTCCATTTGAATTTCTTATTCTGTTTGCTTTCTGAATCCTGTTCAGTTGTGACAATCAGTTTATTTCTGTTTATGCCATGATCAAGTTCCAATAAAATCACTCTACAGCCATATGCTGCAGTGGTTGTTATAGGCACTACAGGGGAACATTTAATTTTCATTTCTTCCTTAAGTTTATTTCTATTTGACTGTTTGGTTTCCTTTGGAAAAAAAAAAAACACGGGCAAAAATCTGGTCCTGGTTCTATCCAAAGGTGGAAAAAACCATTCTTGGGGCTGGCTGAGAAAATAAAAACCTTTTTTTTCAGGTCCAAGATTGGAGAAGTTTTCTTGTATATAAAAATATAAAAAAGAAACCATTTGTGGGTCATATTAAGGTGTTTTTAGCTGGGACCATGAGCAGC